>NC_057803.1:293255767-293591118 GCF_018294505.1 Triticum aestivum | reverse complement strand
TGGTCAGTGAAGGTGCACCAGTGACATGAACGGCTTGAAATGGTTAGCTTTGTTGGTCTGCATATCCTGTTTGTACATCTACTACTAGTATATGTGTGGTTGCCAGCTATCAAGGGTGCAGTGTAGTACAACTGACTAACTGAGTTGGAAGTTAGAACTTTCTGACAGATATTGATAGTCCAGGTGGCGGGGAGCCAAGCAGGTCGTACCACATATCGTAACGTCTTTGTTATGGGCAAACGCCATGTGAATGTGGAGGTGTTGCAAAATGGAAGAAAATCAAATGATGTGAAAGTGCTTTGCAATGCGTATCAAATGGTACTAGTATTTCGATGTCACCAACGAAACCTCTAAAAAATCAAAATAATTACTAGAATGTTTTGATTGGTTAGCCAAGTTGAAGAAACATGGCATGCGACGAACATGCGCTCACCGGCGTGCGGCGGGGAAGCCGTAGGAAGGCGCGTAGCAGTCAAAGTCCCCGGACCTGGCGGCGCAGGCGACGGCGTCGGCGGCGAACTCCCCACCCCGGCGGAAGCAGGCGTGCGCGGAGGCGTCGCCAACGCCGAGGGAGACGAGGCCCTTGTCCTTGCCGGCTGCCGCGAGCAGCTCGCCGACGACTCCCCTGATGGACGCCTTCCCCTCCGACGACAGCGCCGGGTGGCACCTCACCGCCGCCTTGCACGCGCACGCGCAGCCTCCAAGCCGCTCATGCGCCGCAATCTGAAGAACCAAGAAACAGGAAATGAGGCATGCACATTAACTGCAGTTCGCACTTCACAGCGGGGGTTGGTGAGGGAGGTGGTACCTGGGCAGTCGGCGCCATGAGAGCAGACTCTGCACACAAACAGAAAGAGAGAGAGAGAGAGAGAGGAAACGAATGGAAGAGAACAAGAGATGAGATCTAGGCGTACGTGAGGGTTCTGTCGTCGCTAGTCACGGGGCGTACGGGGCGTATTTGTAGCGGTTCCGTGGCTCACAGACGCACAAGTGATGGTCAGAACCAGCAAGCGTTTCGGAGTTTGTTGGCTAGCTCCTTCCGCGCCGGACTTTCACTGCAGCCAAGGACTCTGTTGGAGAGAGACGCGGACGCACGCCGTGGAAGCGAGAGAGGGAGAGATTTACAAGCAGAGGCATGTATGGATGCAAAAGCCAAGAGCGATACGTGTGTCGTGTCACAAGATAAAGCTCACACCGCAGGATTTTTTGAGAGGAAAGGCATGCCCAACTTTATAAATAAAGACATAAGGCAGGTAGCAACAACATCACAGAAAAGTATCAAACACATCCAAGCTCCAACGATGGGTGAGACGACGAAGGATAAAGTCAGGTACATGGCTCCCACGCCAGTACACGGCACGCAGGCCGGAAGAGAAAGATCCAACTAAAGCTAAAGCATTTGGCCCAAAAGAAGCAATCAAGCATCCTGCTCTTGTGCGCATAACTGAGTCGCCGTCGTCCGGATTTTGTAGATCAGCATAGAGAGCGCCTCTTGGTCGTCGACCTTAGTCAATGATTTCCACTGCTGCAGGAAAGCACACGATTAAATAAGCAGTCAGCCGGTTTAGCCGAAAACACGTGCTCGATAGTAAATTTGTTCCTAGTTGTCCACAGGGACCAACATATAGCCCCCAAGCCCACCCAAAAGATGCGCCTAGAAACACCGGAAAGGTTGGAAGCCAAGCCGCGCAACTCGGCAAAGGAGGCAGGGCCCCAAGAGACACGAAGCCAGTCCCGCACACAACTCCAAATAAGCTTAGCCAGGTGACAGTGAAAAAAAAATGATCCGAGTCTTCCACATCACCGCAAAGGGCACAGAACTGGGAGCCCGGCCCATTTCTCTTACGAATTTGATCAGCCGAGGGCAACCGGCCTTGGAAAGCTTGCCATAAGAAAATTTTAATCCTAGGGGGAATACGGGCCTTCCAAATATGGGAAAAATGATTGGTAGGCGAGCCACCAATGAGCTTATAATAAAGAGACTTAACAAAAAAACGCCCAGAGGCAGAAAGCGGCCAAAGCACCGAATCCCTGACCGTCGAGAGCGTAGGGAAGAGGGTAGTAAGACGTTGCCAATCTTCAAACTCTACAGGCGACAGAGAGCGGCGAAAGGCCAGGTTCCCCCCCCGGGATGCAAGCTTCGCAATAGAAATATTAGGGTCAGAGCAGAAAGAGAAAAGGGTAGGGAAGGTCACCGAGAGAGGTGAATCTCCACACCACCAATCAAGCCAAAACATAATCGAGGATCCGTACCCGACAACAAACTTAACGAAAGATTGAAAAATAGGTCTAACTTTGACCAGAGACATCCAGAACTGAGAGCCACCACGCGGCAGAGCAAACATCGGGCTCGAGGACGGAAAATATTTACCCTTAAGGATCGACAACCAAAGGGGTTGACCCTCAGCGCTCATAATCTTCCACCACCATTTAATCATCAAGCATTGATTCATGATGGAAGTATTAAGAATTCCTAACCCCCCAAGGTTTTTGGGCCTGCACATCAATTTCCATTTGACGAAGCGAAATTTGCGACGATTGTCCGCAACATTCCAGTAAAACGCCCCACGGTGTTTGTCAAAATCAGCATGAATCCCAGCCGACAGGAGATAGAAGCCCATAAGGAACATGGGGAGGGAGGAAAGGCAAGCATTAATTAGAGCCATTTTACCAGCATTCATATTATATCTACCCCGCCAGGGGAGGACCCTGTTCCCCACCTTTGTGACTACCGAGGCAAAATCTTTGGCATGAAGCACATCCGGGGAAATAGGCAAACCCAAGTACTTGAACGGATAGGAGCCCAGCTTACAGTTAAGAAGGTGGGCCACTCGCGCGGCTTCCGATTCGTCCACACTAGTCACAACCACTTCGCTCTTGGCGAAGTTAATCTTAAGCCCCGACATCACCTCGAAGCATAATAAAATAAATTTGAGGTGGGAAAAGGCAGGCCTCATTCAACTCGACCATAATAATAGTGTCATCCGCATATTGTAGATGGGTCAGACCATGGGGAATAAGATTAGATCAAACCGGAGTAATGTGCCCACAAGTGGCTGCCCTGGAGAGTAGGCAAGATAAAGCATCCGCAAAAAAATTGAATAAAATGGGAGAGGCAGGATCGCCTTGCCGCAGGCCCCTACCGTTGGCAAAGAATTTGCTAACCTGACCATTAACATTGATGGCAGTGTGGCCCCCCGAGACCAACTGCATAATCCTATGGACAAGGGTCCCCTCAAACCCTTTGGCCAATAAAACTCTACGAAGAAAAGGCCAACTCACCGAGTCATAGGCCTTCTCTGTCAGGACCCCGACTCAATGCCACATAGATCTAGCATGTAACACTTCATATCACTTTGCGGCCTCACGCACGGTATCCCCACGGGTGTCGCCTTACCTTTACCCGGGACCGTTTGCGCCTTTTGGCACACGTATATGACAGTGTCGCTAGCATCCATATGATAAGGAGCCCGGGCTGACATGGCTAGTCGTAAACCCAAAGTGGCACAAACTTACAAGGACAGGCATCCATGACCCAGCATCGAACGTGTCGGTCATCAGCGAGTGAATCCAGGCTGTAGCACTGGGCTAGCAGGACTCCGGTGAACCGGGCTGTAGCGGGCTAACAGGACTCCGGTATTCATCGCGTGACATTTCCCCGAAGGGACAGACACAGGAACGAAGAAGGACACATGCCGGCCAGCCTAAGTGTTCCGGAGCAGTAGCAAGCTACCATGGCTCAGTGGAAAACACTAGGAGACATTTCCCGGTAAGAGAGGCTACTAAAGATAAACAACTAGATGGTCAGATCCCACACATACCAAGCATTTCAATAACATACACACAATATGCTCGATATGTGCAAATACAACATGACATCACAACATGACTCTACGACTCAAGTAATTTATTCATTAGGCTCCGAGGAGCGAGATATTACAAACATGGGTCTCATGACCCAACAATCAGAGCATACAAGTCAAAGCACAAACGGAAGCTATCATGTCTGAGTACAGACATCTATAAATGAAAAAGGCTGAGAAGCCTGACTATCTATCAGATCCTGCCGAGGGCACAAGATCGTAGCTGAGGTATCAAGCTAAACGTCGAAGTCCACGTGGAACTACTAGCGAGACCGAAATCTCTCTGCAAAAAACATAAAATAGGAAAACGTGAGTACAAATGTACCCAGCAAGACTTACATCAGATCTATCTACATATGCATCATTATCAACAAAGGGATGGTGGGGTTTAACTGCAGCAAGCCAGCTTTGACTCGGTGGCTATCCTGAACTACGATTGCAAGTAACTCTTTTGAGGTGGCGCACACGAGTCCACATATTCACCATATCAATACACCACTATGGATCCGCTCCCGTCTCCCTACGAGAACGCCATCCATAGCACTCACGCTTATCTTGCGTATTTTAGAGTATCCACTTTCACTTGTCTATGAACTGATATAAGCAACCCAGAAGTCCTTTACCGCGGACACGGCTATTCGAATAGATGATGTTAACCCTGCAGGGGTGTACTTCTTCACACACGCTCTCACCACTTACCGCCGTTTACACGACATGTACTCGGCAACCTTCAAGCGGAAGCCCAACGTGGGTGTCGGCCACAGCCTACCTAAACACTCAAGTCTCTAGTCCAGGTTTATCGCCTATTCGGGTTCCATCCATGAGGAGATCCGGCCGGAGTTTCGCTCACAGCCCCAAACGATGTGAACAGGGTTCCCGAGACACCAAACGGGCGCCCGGTACACCGTGCCACGTGCCTACCGCATCACAGCCCACCCCTACGGTCAGCGCTGCGCACGGCCTCCAGCATACTACAAACACCAGAAACTACTTGCAACTCCTGGACAGAGGACAAGGGTGATCAAGAAGCCGAGAGGGTCCATTGGTTTCGGGCCCAATGCGTGGTAGTAGCTGAATCATGGATCACAAACACAGAACTCAGTTCCTGAGGACGGCTGCAATGAGACAACCCACCATGTACTCCTACATGGCCTCTCACCGCTACCTTTACCAAATCGTGTTCACACACTTAGCTCACACACAGTAGGACATGTTCACACGCCTCTGATTCATCCCCGATGAATCGGACCTGACTCAACTCTAAGCAATAGCAGGCATGACAACAAGCATGAATGAGTAGGCACATCAGGGCTCAAACAACTCCTACTCATGCTAGTGGGTTTCATCTATTTACTGTGGCAATGACAGGTCATGCAAAGGATAAAGGGGTTCAGCTACCGCAGCAAGTAACAAAATGTCGTTGTTGTCCTAATGTAGTAAAAGAGAGCAGGAGCGAGAGAGTGGGATTTTATCGAAATGAACAAGGGGGTTTTGCTTGCCTGGCACTTCTGAAGATAACATTGAGTCTTCATCAGTGTCAACGATCACATCATCGGTATCACGTCTATCGAGAGGGGACAAATACCGGCAACACAGAAGGGAACACAATCAATGCAATGCACAATATGATGTATGATTATGACATGGCAAAATGAATGTGTTTTGAGCTAATGCAACTAAAACCAGATTAAATGAAGTTGGTTTGAATCCAAGATTCAAATTCAAACTCCATATGTGGATATTTACATGCCCTTTATTTGATTTGTGCTAAACAGCAGCTATAAGTTGTTCTAACATGCATGAAAATGGTACGGATGGATTCCTTGAATTTTTCTGATAATTTTTCATATATAAATTATTTAATTTGGAGTTACGGTTAATTTTCTATGATTTATTGAAGTTTATACAATTTTCTGGAATTTAATAAATCATTTAAGAATTATTTAAATTCCAGAAACATTTATTACGTCAGCAGTGCGTCACCGTGACGTCAGTAGGTCAACAGACGCTGCTGCTGGTCAAACCTGACGTGTGGGGGCCACACGTCAGTGACACAGGGTTGTTTTAACTCACTGACAGGTGGGACCGGTCAACGGCCACGTCAGCTAGGTCAATTCCGACGCGTGGGGCCACTGTGGTTAACTTAAACTAAACAGGGGTTAACCGTGGTTAGTTAAGGGCGTGGGGCCCACAGTCAGTGGCCAAGGCCTGGGTTAGCGGGGGTGGTTAGGCCCTAATGACCGGCCACATCAGCTCTCGCCGGAGTGTAGCCGGCGACGACCACAGAGCACGGCGGGGGACGCCGGACTTGCGCTAGGGGCATCGGATCGACGCGCCAAGGGCACCAGGAGGTAGCCCGTGCCCGTGCGCATCTAGGGGGGCCAACGGGAGGTGCGGGGTGGCCGGGGTTCGCCGGAGTGGAGCCTGAGGCGGCGGCCGGAGCTCGGCCATGTGCGGGGTTGGGCTGCGGCGCGCTAGGAGAGAAACTGATGGTCCAGACGGCATCCGCGGGCCACCAGAAGCGCGCTGGTGCCACGGGTTCGAGCAGAGGGGCTCGGGTCAGGAGAGCTACGCGGCCATGGCGGACGGCGGTGCTCGGGAATGTGGCCGGGGGTGCTACGGCACGGGAACGAGCAAAATGAAGGAGGGGAAACGGAGTGGAGCTCACAGGGGTTGCGACGGTGGCCTCGGGGAGCTCGGGGAGGCACCGGAGCCGACGAATTTGACGAAGATGGCCGGCGGTCCCGAGGTTGAAGAAGACATCGAGGGCGGTGTTGCGGCACGTCTGGGGCCTCGTGGCTCGTTGAGGAGGTAGAGGGAGGACCGGCGGAGCTTCCTGGGGCGTCGGTGAGCCGTGGGGTGGCCGGTAGCCACGGTGGCTCTCGTCGGTGGCGGCGGCTCCGTTCGAGGAGGGAACAGAGGAGGGGGAGAGTGTTCGGGGAATAGAGAGGGAGCAGCGAGGGAGGAAGAGGGGCGAGGGGACACGAGGCGTGAGGGGGAGGCTCGGGAACGCCTCGGTGGAAGCAGGAGGTGGCCGAGGCGGCATCGGCGCTCGCCACCGAGCTGCTTCGGTGCGAGGGGAGGAAGATGACAAGGGGGAGGAGGTGGGCTGGGCCGGCCAGGTGGGGGAGCTGGGCCGGCTGGGCTGGACAGGTAGGTCCAGGTAAGTTTCTGTTCTTTTTATTTAATTCTGTTCTATTTTATTTTTTATTTAATCTTTTGCCACTGTTTTGAATTTAAAATAATTCAAACAATGCCAAAAAGCTCCTCTGAATATTTTTATTTTGCTATATGGACTTTTCCAAAAGCTCATAAAATATTTCAGGGGTATTTGAAATTATATTCTAGTTATATAAATATAATTCAAATTCAAATAGCTAATGATTTAAATTCAAAGTCCCAAAAATAAATCCTTAAAAATGTTCAATATTTTGGTTGGGACCAAAACCCTTACCAAAAATTATCAAACATTTAAGAAGAGCATTTTGGAGCAATGAATGAGATTTTTAGGGTTTTTGCCCTTCTTTTATTTAAGTTTTGAGGCTTCCAAAATTCCTCAGTTCAGGTTTCAAAAATTTAAACATGATGCTCAGATGGAAGCAGGCATAGGACATGCCAGAACTAGGGATGTGACAACTCACCCCCACTAAACAAGAATCTCGCCCCGAGACTCGAGTGTAGGGTAAGGTGAAGGGGAAACGCAACTAGTATAATCTTCACGATCCAGGGTGCACTTCATAGGAACATTGATTCGATCACCATCATTGTCTTGAAGTCTTGCTCTGAAAAATCCTGTCAACATGACATGGAGGGAAGAAGGAGACTCTAGAAGGGTCGATCTTCTCGAAGATCGAACAACTCACGGAATGAGACATAGGACCATCTCTCGGTTGAGACACGAGATACACATCAAGAGGGGTGGAAAGAAACGGATGACGAAGGTTCACTAGGTGGACAACAATTCCACACCTAAGAAGGTGGTAAACGATTGTCAACGTAGCGAGGAGTTGAGTTGCCATGATACCACGATGAAACATCCTGGAGGAGGGTGATTCGTAGATTATTATCTTAAGTGGCAAAAAGAATTACCTTTGATTCAAAGATCATTGAAACTCTTTAAGCCAGCCTAAGGCAATTCACAGCAATCGATTGGTGGGGGGTCGGTAGAATGGCATACTCAGACTTGGATGATGTGGATTACCTTGTTGAAGACAACGTAATGGATGAATTTTGCTTATCACCGGAGATGGAAGAGACCCGTGGTAGAATGGCACATTGGCGGTGCAAGCTGGGAACAAAATGCAAATGCTGGGAATGATTCTAGTAACTGGGGAAGAACCCAACAATAGAGAGTGAATTCATTGTTTGAAAAGGTCATAGCATAATCGAGAAAACTGAGAGCAATCCGGTTAGTGCTGATGATCAAACCTAGCACTTGTGCGTGCTCTCAAGAACTTGAGCATTTCCATAATCATCAAGATTTTACCAACATCCGTGTCAAGGATCCTGGCAACACAACTTGCTACCATGATGAATGATGAAGGATGATGCAGATGCAAAGGAAGATAACACTTTCTCAGATTTCACCTTAGCGAGGCCAAGGAAACAAAATCTGGATGATCGACCGAGAGACATTTAGCACTCCGCTTCTAATGTTCTCCTTGACGTGCTAGTGTAACCCATCCATAGATATGGTTTGATAACTAGAACATCAAGTAAAGGTCGGACTTCGGGAGCAATAGAATCCATAAGGAACAGTTACGGAGGTAAATCCTACGAAATCCTTATGGGGAGGTGGCCAACTTCCTCAACAAGATACTACAATAATAGGTCTTCCGGCTGGGTGTGTTGGCCACAACATCCACTTTATCGGTTATCGAGGGACCAATATTATAGTTCTTGGGAAATGTTCCAAACCATCATATCTGCCTGAGATTCAGATCTGGTTGGTGTCAGGATATTCCAGACTCATCGAGTCTAGGAAGAAAATGAAAGTTTGCAACACAAATCGACAAAATGACGTTGTGAGATTCTTGGGAAATGTACTACGATAGCAAGCTCCAAAACAGGAGCTGGTTCTGCTACACATGTGTGAACACGCTGCCTCAGACAAACATGATCACATGGTAGTCTTACAATAAAACACTACCGAGTTCTGGTTGGGAACCATCAGCGAGGATATCGAAGTTCTTCATAAGTCCGGATTAGCTCTTATGAAGATACTCCTTCTCCTTGAACAAATCAGTCAGTGGCTTGGTGTGCTAGGATATACATATGGAATGAAGATGATCAGTCTAACAGACCATAGAATTCTTCGCACGTGCATGACCGACTTGCGATGATTCCAAAGGAACAAAACAATCTTCCTCGAATTCATGGCGGCAACTTACACCAAATGCACATGAATTAGAGGAAGTCACTCCTTTCATCCAAGCATATGCTTCATGAGCTAGCATGAACAAATGCTTTCAAAAGTTTCCAACACTAACTTAATGTTCAGCAAAATTACGGAGAAGACAAGGATGTTGTCAATGGGCTCAACAACAATTCATCTGGGTTTCCTTTTAAAAGGAATTCCATAGTTAAGTGAACAAGTGATAGCATTGGTCAGACCAGAGATATAATGGTGTATGCTTGAGGAAAAACCACGAGTAAGACAACATTACGAATATCGTTGGTTCTGATTTGATTTGACGATAGCCCATACTCAATCAAAGGTTTGGGTAAGATAATAGATCCAACAATTTATCACAAGGACCAATCGATGAAGATATCATCTTTCTTCTACACACACCACACAAGAATATCCCTTTGGAACGAACTAAGTCAGGCAAGCTTTTATCTTCCAACTCTCCAAGTTGTTGTCTAGCTTAACCAACTAGCTCAGGGATATCTAACACCGATTCTTGGAGAAAGGGTGGTTTACAAGAAACCAACTTGATCACGAGCTCAACATAGCGGTCAGGTGACAACCTGGTAATACTCCCGAGAAGATCTTCGGAAAATCACGAACCACCGATATGTTACTAAGCTCGAGAACAATCTTGCTTTTCAGGGCAAGATGATATGATCAAATGAGCGAGGACTTGACAAAATCCTAACTCATCAATCAAAGAGTGCACCAGGAAATAAGGACTAGGTAGCACAATCAACCTTAGGGCGATGATTCAAAAATCAACATGCTAAGAATGAGGTTATTGTCCATTAACTACCAAGCAACAAGGTTGCTAGGAGTATTGAATTCACACATCACGATTCATTTGTCGGCATTCCAGTTGCGACAACACGGAACCGAGGGATGAATAATGATGGTGAGAAGTATCACTACATCAAGAATTCACAAGAGCCGGTGCAATCCTCATGAAAATCCTGACATAAAGACGGTAATACTTCAGGGTAGAACAGAATCAAAAGCTGGGCTGGCATTTTGATCTGCGGAGCACAATTGCTTTGACCCAATCCTAGATATGGATGAGGTACTGGAGTTTGTTTCTCCTAGTCATTCCGGAATAGAATGGCTTGACAGACCACAAGAGTAATAGGCATCGATGAACGAATGCACACATAATCTTGACTATCAATTGATAGACGAAGGTCAGTAGACAACTAAAGAGGGACAACTCAAAGGAACATATAACTTTCTGAGTTGTGGATGCATAGATTAGTATGTCGAACCAAGTTCAACATAATTCTTCCGGATAACCCATGCAGAAAGGTTGAGCTGGCAGAGTCACAATATAGCATGGAGAACTCATCGAGAGCACTCTTGTTGCCATCTTTTGGTTCAGAAGAACTCCTGCCAAGAATGGTTCATGGTATTTGGAAGAACGATATACCACGGACCTCGAGGACTATCGCAAAGGTTGCTAATAACCTACAGGCGCTAGCAATTACTATCAACATGAAGTAGGTAGAGTGAATCTCGGGTTCAAGAACCCAGGAACAGAATACCTATTACTAAGTAGCATCACGGAATGCCTTCGAGAATAAAGGCCAGAATCTCACACTGGGAACACAAAACATTGCTAAATTACTAGATGATCCCCTAAGACACCTAGGGTCATAATAATACCTCCAACATATATGTCAAGGTAACAGAGTACCTCAACTCACTGATTAGTGTGGTTAATCTGGCCCATGGGAACATTGAAACGAAAAGAAAGGATTTGCAAATGCATCAGACTACTTAGAAACCTGGGATGAATCGGACAGCATAACGGCTGTAAATGCTCAGAAAGGATTTGAGACATTCACAAAAATGGTGGCATAACCACTCAGAAGCACAATATCAAGGTTTCGAGATCAACAATTAACATACGGAAGTAGTAGAAACTGAACTGAGACTTAATCCAACAATCTTATAAGTCCACTGATTAGTAACACGTGCTCCTAATAGAAAGAAGAGATAGCCTAGTTCTTAATCCCCGTAGAAGAGAAGATGATGACTCAGATCAGAAGGCCATGAGGTATAAGGAGTAAAAAGAGCCTTACATTCCATCCCACAATCAATTCCCTTATATAACTAAAGAATTTCTAGACTCAACTTCGACCGGTTTGGCTTGGTAATCCTACAGGCAGTCAAGCTCTGATACCAACGCTGTCAGGACCCCGACTCAATGCCACATCGACCTAGCATGTAACACCTCATATCACTTTGCGGCCTCACGCACGGTATTCCCACGGGTGTCGCCTTACCTTTGCCCGGGACCGTTTGCGCCTTTTGGCACACGTATATGACAGTGTCGCTAGCATCCATATGATAAGGAGCCCGGGCTGACATGGCTAGTCGTAAACCCAAAGTGGCACAGACTTACAGGGACAGGCATCCATGACCCAGCATCGAACGTGTCGGTCATCAGCGAGTGAATCCAGGCTGTAGCACTGGGCTAGCAGGACTCCGGTGAACCGGGCTGTAGCGGGCTAACAGGACTCCGGTATTCATCGCGTGACATTTCCCCGAAGGGACAGACACAGGAACGAAGAAGGACACATGCCGGCCAGCCTAAGTGTTCCGGAGCAGTAGCAAGCTACCATGGCTCAGTGGAAAACACTAGGAGACATTTCCCGGTAAGAGAGGCTACTAAAGATAAACAACTAGATGGTCAGATCCCACACATACCAAGCATTTCAATAACATACACACAATATGCTCGATATGTGCAAATACAACATGGCATCACAACATGACTCTACGACTCAAGTAATTTATTCATTAGGCTCCGAGGAGCGAGATATTACAAACATGGGTCTCATGACCCAACACTCAGAGCATACAAGTCAAAGCACAAGCGGAAGCTATCATGTCTGGGTACAGACATCTATAAATGAAAAAGGCTGAGAAGCCTGACTATCTACCAGATCCTGCCGAGGGCACAAGATCGTAGCTGAGGTAACAAGCTAAACGTCGAAGTCCACGCGGAACTACTAGTGAGACCGAAGTCTCTCTGCAAAAACATAAAATAGGCAAACGTGAGTACAAATGTACCCAGCAAGACTTACATCAGAACTAACTACATATGCATCATTATCAACAAAGGGGATGGTGGGGTTTAACTGCAGCAAGCCAGCTTTGACTCGGTGGCTATCCTAAACTACGACTGCAATGTAACTCTTTTGAGGTGGCGCACACGAGTCCACATATTCACCATATCAATACACCACTATGGATCCGCTCCCGTCTCCCTACGAGAACGCCATCCATAGCACTCACGCTTATCTTGCGTATTTTAGGGTATCCACTTTCACTTGTCTATGAACTGATATAAGCAACCCAGAAGTCCTTTTCCGCGGACACGGCTATTCGAATAGATGATGTTAACCCTGCAGGGGTGTACTTCTTCACACACGCTCTCACCACTTACCGCCGTTTACACGACATGTACTCGGCAACCTTCAAGCGGAAGCCCAACGTGGGTGTCGGCCACGGCCTACCTAAACACTCAAGTCTCTAGTCCAGGTTTATCGCCTATTCGGGTTCCATCCATGAGGAGATCCGGCCGGAGTTTCGCTCACAGCCCCAAACGATGTGAACAGGGTTCCCGAGACACCAAACGGGCGCCCGGTACACCGTGCCACGTGCCTACCGCATCACAGCCCACCCCTACGGTCAGCGCTGCGCACGGCCTCCAGCATACTACAAACACCAGAAACTACTTGCAACTCCTGGACAGAGGACAAGGGTGATCAAGAAGCCGAGAGGGTCCATTGGTTTCGGGCCCAATGCGTGGTAGTAGCTGAATCATGGATCACAAACACAGAACTCAGTTCCTGAGGACGGCTGCAATGAGACAACCCACCATGTACTCCTACATGGCCTCTCACCGCTACCTTTACCAAATCGTGTTCACACACTTAGCTCACACACAGTAGGACATGTTCACACGCCTCTGATTCATCCCCGATGAATCAGACCTGACTCAACTCTAAGCAATAGCAGGCATGACAACAAGCATGAATGAGTAGGCACATCAGGGCTCAAACAACTCCTACTCATGCTAGTGGATTTCATCTATTTACTGTGGCAATGACAGGTCATGCAAAGGATAAAGGGGTTCAGCTACCGCAGCAAGTAACAAAATGTCGTTGTTGTCCTAATGCAGTAAAAGAGAGCAGGAGCGAGAGAGTGGGATTTTATCAAAATGAACAAGGGGGTTTTGCTTGCCTGGCACTTCTGAAGATAACATTGAGTCTTCATCAGTGTCAACGATCACATCATCGGTATCACGTCTATCGAGAGGGGACAAATACCGGCAACACAGAAGGGAACACAATCAATGCAATGCACAATATGATGTATGATCATGACATGGCAAAATGAATGTGTTTTGAGCTAATGCAACTAAAACCAGATTAAATGAAGTTGGTTTGAATCCAAGATTCAAATTCAAACTCCATATGTGGATATTTACATGCCCTTTATTTGATTTGTGCTAAACAGCAGCTATAAGTTGTTCTAACATGCATGAAAATGGTACAGATGGATTCCTTGAATTTTTCTGATAATTTTTCATATATAAATTATTTAATTTGGAGTTACGGTTAATTTTCTATGATTTATTGAAGTTTATACAATTTTCTGGAATTTAATAAATCATTTAAGAATTATTTAAATTCCAGAAACATTTATTACGTCAGCAGTGCGTCACCGTGACGTCAGCAGGTCAACAGACGCTGCTGCTGGTCAAACCTGACGTGTGGGGGCCACACGTCAGTGACACAGGGTTGTTTTAACTCACTGACAGGTGGGACCGGTCAACGGCCACGTCAGCTAGGTCAATTCCGACGCGTGGGGCCACTGTGGTTAACTTAAACTAAACAGGGGGTTAACCGTGGTTAGTTAAGGGCGTGGGGCCCACAGTCAGTGGCCAAGGCCTGGGTTAGCGGGGGTGGTTAGGCCCTAATGACCGGCCACATCAGCTCTCGCCGGAGTGTAGCCGGCGACGACCACAGAGCACGGCGGGGGACGCCGGACTTGCGCTAGGGCATCGGATCGACGCGCCAAGGGCACCAGGAGGTAGCCCGCGCCCGTGCGCATCTAGGGGGGCCAACGGGAGGTGCGGGGGTGGCCGGGGTTCGCCGGAGTGGAGCCCGAGGCGGCGGCCGGAGCTCGGCCATGTGCGGGGTTGGGCTGCGGCGCGCTAGGAGAGAAACTGATGGTCCAGACGGCATCCGCGGGCCACCAGAAGCGCGCTGGTGCCACGGGTTCGAGCAGAGGGGCTCGGGTCAGGAGAGCTACGCGGCCATGGCGGACGGCGGTGCTCGGGAATGTGGCCGGGGGTGCTACGGCACGGGAACGAGCAAAATGAAGGAGGGGAAACGGAGTGGAGCTCACAGGGGTTGCGACGGTGGCCTCGGGGAGCTCGGGGAGGCACCGGAGCCGACGAATTTGACGAAGATGGCCGGCGGTCCCGAGGTTGAAGAAGACATCGAGGGCGGTGTTGCGGCACGTCTGGGGCCTCGTGGCTCGTTGAGGAGGTAGAGGGAGGACCGGCGGAGCTTCCTGGGGCGTCGGTGAGCCGTGGGGTGGCCGGTAGCCACGGTGGCTCTCGTCGGTGGCGGCGGCTCCGTTCGGGGAGGGAACAGAGGAGGGGGAGAGTGTTCGGGGAAGAGAGAGGGAGCAGCGAGGGAGGAAGAGGGGCGAGGGGACACGAGGCGTGAGGGGGAGGCTCGGGAACGCCTCGGTGGAAGCAGGAGGTGGCCGAGGCGGCATCGGCGCTCGCCACCGAGCTGCTTCGGTGCGAGGGGAGGAAGATGACAAGGGGGAGGAGGTGGGCTGGGCCGGCCAGGTGGGGGAGCTGGGCCGGCTGGGCTGGACAGGTAGGTCCAGGTAAGTTTCTGTTCTTTTTATTTAATTCTGTTCTGTTTTATTTTTTATTTAATCTTTTGCCACTGTTTTGAATTTAAAATAATTCAAACAATGCCAAAAAGCTCCTCTGAATATTTTTATTTTGCTATATGGACTTTTCCAAAAGCTCATAAAAAATTTCAGGGGTATTTGAAATTATATTCTAGTTATATGAATATAATTCAAATTCAAATAGCTAATGATTTAAATTCAAAGTCCCAAAAATAAATCCTTAAAAATGTTCAATATTTTGGTTGGGACCAGAACCCTTACCAAAAATTATCAAACATTTAAGAAGAGCATTTTGGAGCAATGAATGAGATTTTTAGGGTTTTTGCCCTTCTTTTATTTAAGTTTTTGAGGCTTCCAAAATTCCTCAGTTCAGGTTTCAAAAATTTAAACATGATGCTCAGATGGAAGCAGGCATAGGACAGGCCAGAACTAGGGATGTGACATTCTCAAAGTCTAATTTTAGAATCACCGCTTTCGACTTGCGAATCTTAAGGTCATGAACGATTTCATGCAAGCAAAGAACCCCATCCAGAATGAAGCGACCCTTAATGAAAGCCGACTGAAAAGGGCTAATGGTATGGTGGGCAATGGGGGAGAGGCGAGTGGCTAACCCTTTAGCCGGAAACTTGGCGAAGTTATTAATAAGGGCAATCGGCCTAAATTGCGATATCAAGTCCGCACCCTTGACTTTAGGAATAAGGGTAATGACAGCGTAATTAAGGCGAGAGATGTCCACCGTACCCAACCACAACCCATGGATAATCGTACAAATGAGAGGCCGCAACTGCGGCCAGAATTTTTTAAAGAAGGGGATAGAAAAACCATCAGGTCCGGAAGCAGCATTTGGGTTCGCCGAGCTAATCACCTGCCAGATCTCTTTGTCAGATAAGGGGACCATCAGGCCCGAATTTTTGCCCAGAGAGATCTTAGACCCGTCATCCCAGAAGTCAGAGCAGAGGCCAAACGCAGGGTCCGGCTTAGAGCCGAGTATATTGGAATAGAAGCTAACAATGTGATTCATGATGAGGGGCTGGTCCGAAATTCTAAACGCCCTCAATCAACAGAGTGTCAATGAAACATCTACGGCGTCTGCCATTCATGATCGCAAAGAAATATGCCGTCATAGCATCACCCTTCAAGGTCCAGTTAAGGGCACCTCGTTGGCGCCAGTAAATTTCTGACTGTTGGTGAAGCATCATCAAAGCGTCTTCCAGGGAGCAGCGAGTAGCCCACTGAGAGGCGGAGAGCCCAGATGTGTCAGCAGATTGGTCCAAAACCCGGATTTGAGATTCAAGGGACTCTTTGTCTCTACGCAACTCGGCCGCCCTATTTCGAGACCACCCCCTCAAGAATTTACGCAGCTCATAAGACAACTTGCCAATCATCCATGGGACCAAAGGAGCGATGAGGAGAAGATAGAAGATTAGTAATCTTAGAAACCATCATGTCACAAAAACCCTCAACAACAAGCCAAGAAGCATCAAACTGGAAGTGGGAGGGAGAAACAACTGAAAGGATACCGGCATCCAGGATCAGGGGAACATGATCAGAGCCCACCGCAGGCCTGGCCTTAAGCAGCGCGCGGGGAAACAGCGAATCCCACTGATCAGAAACAAAAACCCTGTCCAGCACCGACTGGATAGGTGAAGATTGATGGCTAGACCAGGTGAAACGCGCCCCCACCCTAGGGAGCTCATGAAGCACGCAATTACTAATGAAATCATTAAAAACATTGGCAAGAGGCCAGGAGAAATTAGCATTGTTCTTGTCGACCGGAGAACGTAACAAATTGAAATCACCCCCAATTAAAAGAGGAATATTACATGCTTCAATCTTAATCGACAGTTCATCCAAAAAGAAAGGAGCAAGCGTGTGATCCGCAGGGCCGTATACCACCATAAATTCCCATAGAGTGTTCAGCTGACGATGATGAACCACACAGCTAGCCCAGGGAGAAAGTGCCAATCAAACCTATCCATCCCAGCTATCGCAGAGAGTTCAGAAGGGGAAAAGGATTCCTTAAACGTTTCGACCAACCCTAAAATGTCAATATGTTCACCACAAACCAAGTCATGAATTTGGTCACGGCGCCCCCTAGCACCGAAACCACGAATATTCCAGAATAAAGCTCTCATTTGAAGGAAAAGTTTTTAATACGAAGACTCGATCTGCATGGATCCACACAAGGCTTATATCGCTTGGGACGCCCAACCTTAGCAAGGGGCGGGGGGCAGATGACTGGCCACAACCATTTGTCGCCTCCAACCCCCTGGCTTGGCCCTCAGCACCAGCAGGACCAGCACCCTTCATGGCCTCCACGGCCTTAGCAATAGCAGCCTGGGCTGCCTCATTGGACCTAATGACAGAAAGAAGGTGAGAGGGAGAGCCCATCCCCGGTATAGCAGCCACCCCAATATCAGACATGATATGCAACAAATGATCATCTGACAGAGCTGGTAAAACAAGGCGAACAGGAGAGGCAGGAAGAGATGGTTGGGCAGACGAACCTGAAGAAGGGAGATCCCTGGCCGTGGCACGCTGTTCCGCCCGCACCGCCACCGAAACGCCAGAATCGCGCACGCGTCGGCCCTTCCGCTTCGTGGACGCCGGAGAATGCAGCAAAGGGGAGCACCGGATCGGCAACGCCGGCCCAAGGTCAGACCCCGAGGCGGAGCCCAGATCCTTGTCCAGACGATGATCCAGACCCGCCGCCGAAAGCTTGGAAGTGGAGGAGGCCCGACTCTTAGCCGAGAATTTCCGGACCGATGATTTCTTCTTCCTCTTAGTTGAGGGCTCGGTGGAGCGCAAGGGGGAAGCGGGAAGATCCTCGATCCCAGAGAAGGATGGAGACTGCGGGCGAGTAGGCACATTGGAGCAAACACCAGAGTAGGGGGTCCCCTTACCAATAACAGTGAACGAGAAGCCAAGTCCTCCTTCTGAGGATTAGGAGCAGGGGCGTTATCCTTGAGCAGCTCGCGTTCATCCGGATCCAGCTTATCCCATTCAGATTGCGTAAAACGCGGATCAGTACCTCCACTTGGGTTATGCCCCCCCAGCCGAACCATCCCCCTGCATGTCATCTTGGTCCGAAGGCTTGGAAGGAGGAGGCGTAGGTGGAGCACGGGGTTCAGCACCCTCCACCCGAACCCGAAGTTGCACACCCTCAGGAGAAGGGAAGACATCAATGGAACCATGAACACAGACGGGGTCGATGCACTAGACATTGAGACGAACCGGGCCAACCTTGCCCAGAGATTCCGAATCCACTTCCACGGGCTTGCCAATGAGCATACCAAACACCATCATGAACTCCACAGATCGAAGCCCAACTGGCACGTCGTCAACTAGCACCCAAATCTTGCTGAGAGGGCCCACTGCCTTGGCACCACAAGTAGCCGATTTGACAGATACCACAAGTTGGTTCAGGGGGAGGGTAAAACTGGTGCACGAGGAGATCATCCGTAGACAGTCCTTGGAGGGGAAAACCACTGCGAATTCATACTCTAAAAGCTGGCGCACCTACCAGTCCCAGCCACCATCGTCCCATATTTTCAAACCATCCAGGAGGGTCTGCGGAGAAATCAACTGGCCACACACCGTGATGATGGCTGCGTTAGAGAGGGACCGCGCAACCATCACCACAGGGACATCAGCATCGAGAGAGAAGAAAGAACATCCGGGTAAACCCAAGCCAAACTGAATGAAGGAGGGGTTCTTGGTACGGTTACGACAGTCCACAGTAAGATGACCATCGGAGCGACAAATGAGGCAGAAGGGTGGGTTAGTGCATCTAGATTGGAAGTGGTTCGGGCGGTGGCAAGCAAAACAAGTCAGGGTCGGTGAGGGGCCCGAGGAAGTAGGATGCTGGCGAGGAGGGGGAGGCGACGGCGGCGGCAGGATGCCATCACCACGGATCGCAGAAGGGGCACCCGAAGTAGAGGGAGGAGGGCGCCGTTCCCCAGCCTGCGAAGAGGAAGAACCAGGCCCGAAGCGCGGCCCCGAGCGAGAGGCAGCACCCACCACAAACGAGCGAGGAGGAGGCCAGGGCGGAGGGACCGGGCCCCTAGCCGGAGCGGGACGCAGCGCCGACGAGGAGGAACCACCGCCAGCCGAAGCAGCAGCGGCCTCCCAGGGATCCGGCCCAGACCCCGACGCACCACCAGATCCAGGGAGCGCCGTCCCAGATCTGGCCATGGAGCGCTCCGGCCCCGCCTCCCAATCCTCCCGCTCGCACGGCAACACGCGCACCGCCCGCTCAGATTCGAGCTTGGACCACAGCTCCGCCTCATAGGCCAGATCGACACCATCGCCCAGCGAAGCTTCACGGGCCCGCTTGCTACCCGAAAGGGCCTCGAAGGAGGAACCCCTAGACTTGTCCATGGCGATCACTTCAGCAAAGGAAAGGAGGAGAGGGGGTGGGGAGGGAGCGGATCTGGAAAAATGGCGGATAGGGCGACACGCCCTGCGGATATCGGCGGCGAAAGCAGGAAACCCTAGGAAGGGGGGAGAGGCACCGCGATGCACCCATAAATAGCCACAACAGGCCAGGCCAGAGAGGGCCGAATGGGCCGGAACGGGGCCACATGCCCGGGAAGGGGACGGACGCAAGCAGTGGCCACAACCATCTGCCCCGGGCCCACAGACGAGAGGGGGGGGGAAGACTCGAGGGACGATAGAGCCGGGGGCCCGGGCGGCCCAGCCCGAAGCGAACCAGGCGCCGCCAGGCCCACGAGCCCACCAAGGCACATCTCGATCGCAAGGTAGATCGGATCTAGGGTTTGGCCACCAACCGCCCCCGCATAATCTGGCGCGACCGCCGCCACCGCCATCGGCCCAGGCTGGAGAGGAGGAGGGCGAGCAGGACTAGCGACCGGAGACACCACATCAACCAAATCCAACATCACAGCGGACGGGGAAGGACCGAGGAGACCACGCTCAGGGGAAGGAGCCGGGCCCCGACCCGCACGCCGCCGGCGCCGACCAACGCACCACCACCCTGATGACCCAGAGGGAAACGACACCAGCCGGCCCCGGTCACCCGGAGCAAATTTCCGGGCGCGGTCGGACGCAGGCACGGGCGGCACCACCGATACCACCACCGACGGAGCGCACTCCTCCGAATCAGAATCTGACTCCACCAAGTCGCCCAGCGCCCAAAAACGCGAACCAGGGAAGGACGCCGCCGAAGAAGAGCAAGGAGAGCCATCCCGACCCGCAGAGAACGGAGGGGACGGCGGGGGAGCCATGGGCCATGGCGAGGACAGGGGAGGAGGAGGGGAGCGGGGAGCAGGGGGACGGAGGGAGAGAAGGGAGAGGAGCCATCTAGGATGCCAAACTCCACACAGCAGGATATCACCTCCACCTACGTATACACGATTTGATTGATAGAGTTCTCAAGCAACCCATGTTTTTCACTAGTCTGCTCTTTGATGAATACTTTCTCTGTTTCATAATATAAAATGTTATTGCTCCCTCCGGTTCTTTTTATTATGCATATAATTTTTATCCTAAGTCAAGGTATCTCTACTTTGATCAAATTTATACTTCCCCTTTTCATAATGTAGTGAATATATATTTTCTAAAAAGTCAAACCTCACAAATTTTGACTAAATTTGTAGAGAAAAACATTTACATCTAGATGCCAACACATATCAATAGATTCACATAAGATTTAGTTTCATATTTTATATATTTGATATTGTAGATATAAATAGTTTTCTAAAAAACTTGGTCAAAGATTGACTTTATAAAAAAATCTACGCACACTACATTTTGAAACGGATGAAGTATTAACATTCACAATGCAAATCAATATTGCTAGATTCATTATGAAATGTAGTTCCACAATACATGTATTTGATAGTATAGATGTTGATATTTTTTAATATAAATTTGGTCAAACTTTGCTAAATTTAACTTGATACATATCTAATATGCGAAGTAGAAAAAAAGGGGAGTACATCCAATATGCTACACCCACTCTTAGGCGCAAAAGGTTGTTACATTTAAGTTAGAAATAGACTAGGATCATCTAGTTAGTTAGCTATGCTCTGTTTATATCTGTGTAACGCCCGAATAATTAAGCTACAGTAACTCTCTACTAATGATGCCACGTCATCATGATTACTATTGTCAATCTTGCGATGAATTAAATCCCGTTCGAATTCAAATTTAAAATAAAGTTAAATGATAAATGATTTCGAAGATTTTAAACTAAAATGTTCAACATGTGTCAAATAAATCATAAGTAATTATTGTGGAGAAATAAAATCTTATAAAGTGTTTAAATGCCCTAAACTAGTCAAAAATAGTGGCTAAAATAATAATTTAATAGCTTTTTAAATTATAAAAAATTAAACTATTTTATTTTGGGTCCAAACTAAGTTTGGCGATGGCCTATATTAATGATACTAATTTATGTGCTAACTTGGTATTTTATAAAACTAAAATAAAGAAAACTAGAAAGAAAACAGAAAACGTAAAAAGAAAAGGAAAGTAAATAATAGGAAAAAGGCCCTTGAAGCCACCCCTGGGCCTTGGCCCACCCCAACCAAGCCGGCCCCAAATCCCTTGGGGATATAACTTCCCCTCCCAGCAAACCCTAGCATGTAACCCTCGACTACCCCCACTCCCCCCGTCTTTCCTTCCTGCGTGGATCTGGATCAGGGGCAACCGCGCCCCGATGCCCTACCGCGTCCCGGATGCCACCTCACCTTGAAGCCTCCCCGATGTTGTCGACGCTCGCCTCCTCGACCTCCTTCCTGGCGAACTCCGTCGAGCCTCGTTGGTGAACTCGTGCATCGGTGGTATGGACCACCTCTCCTCCTTCTCTACTCTCTACCTTCCGTGGCTTTCGCCGCTCGCTGCGTCTCGTTGTCGATCACGCTCCTGTGGCCGCCACGCTTCCACCCGGTGCGCACCAACCCCGCATCTGGCAATGGCCACATCGCGCCCCCGCTCCCCGCGCGGGCGCTCGCCACGTTGGCCGCCCGCTCTGGCGCCTGCCGCGCGCCGGACGCCCTCCCCTGCTCGCCGCCCGCCTCTACTCCACTGCTTATGGCCTCTGCCATCCGCGCCGATGCCCCGTCGAGCTCGCCACCGCTGTCACTGAACCTCCCCGCCGCTCGCCCAGCTTCAGCCAGCCCCCTCATGCCGCTTGCCGTGTGCCCCTCCCTGCAAGCCTTGTTCGCCTCTGTGTCGTCCCACACCCGCGCGCTCTCACGCGCTGCGCTGCCGCCTGCCATGCCACTGCCTTCCGGTCGCCGCCCGTGCCCGCTCTGCCCCGCGCCTCTGTTGGAAAAGGCAGTGCCTAGGATGCGCTTAGGCACACTTAGGTGCTAGGCGATGGCCAAACGCCTCACCTAGGGCAAAATGGAAGTGTTGGGAGGGCAAGCAAGAAATTGTCTACTCACGCAAAAAGCATGCCTTATTGCCCTGATATGCCAAACGGGCTATATTCCAATGACAGTTGCTGGTAGTTAACTTATTTATATTCCAATGACAGTTGCTGGTAGCATGTCATGTTCCCTGGATCGCTGGCTTGTGAAATCTGGTTGGGTCGGATTGGAGTTAATTATATATAAAAAATTGTAATTTTCGAACCAGGTGTATACCACGTTCTCTGGATCGGTGGTATGTTCCTTTGGGGAGACAAACAAAAAACTAATAATTGGTCGAGCCAGGTGTATACCATGTTCTCGGGATCGATGGTATGTTCCTTTGGTGAGACTGATAAAATATTATCATTGCTTCCTTCAAATTCAATAAGTGGTTCAACCACAATGTTGTTTTCATGGTAATAAGTGTTTCTCCGGATCATGCTCTCTTTAGGAACCTTTGGCATAATCAGCATTTGAACTTGCTAATCTTCTTTTATCATTGTAAAAGTTTAAAATGATGAGTTAACAATATCCTATTTCTTTGTAGCACTCCTAACCATTATTTTTCACTAGCAAAGTTCAAAGCAAGCATTGTTTGGAGACCTGATTTACTAGTGCATCCATTAGTCAGTTTACCATTCACTGTCTTGCCTTTGTCATATCCTTTGCTTGAGGACAAGCAAAAGTTTAAGTGTGGGGGAACTTCATAAGCACATTTCCTATTCATAATTTAGCCACAAATATACCATATATTGAGATGTGACCATCAATTCTTTGCTATGATTGATTTAATGTTGGCTTGATAACCATAAAAAGGGATCATTTACTAGTATTTGATCTATTTTGCAGAAATGTGTGCAAAGGCACTATAATCGTTAAGATTACATCTATGTGGCTATCAAGAAGAGTGAAGGAAAGAAGAGAAGGAAGAAGAGACTTGTGTGAGATGAAAAGAAGTAAACATGGGGCTAGCTAAAGAAGTGGAAGGACCTTCTTGTGAAGAAAGAAGAGAAGGAAGAAGGCTAATGTGTAAAGTTTGCAGATCAGATCGAGGGGTCAAAATCCCTAGTTCATCTTCAATCCCCCTCGGGCATGGCACCTCTCTCTCCCTCCCCTACCCCTTTCTCCATTTCAGGCCACCACCACAGCCAGGCCAGTTTGGTAGGTGCGCCCATAGCACCCAACACCACCCATCCACCATCGTTGCCGCCGCACCATTGCACGAGCAGCCTCCATCACCCCCATACGCTGCAACATCCATCCATCTCAGCCATCGCCGCGCCTACAGCCATCTCCCTGCTGCCCACTGCTCTCTTCTTGTCTCCAACCTTCTTCTCCTCACACTCATGCTGAGACTCTCTTCTTCTTCTCCCTCCATTGCTGCTCCTCCCCACGTCCCAATTGTTGCTACTGTACCCTGCATCCCTTGCCTCGCCGCTCCTCCTCCTTCTCAATCACTGTTGGTGCTGCTCTTCTCTAAGTCCCCACGTTGTTGCTGCTCCTCTATTGTTGCACCTCCGGCTACATCCCCTACTGCTTCTCCTTCTCCAACATCCTCTGCTGAATCTCCTCTCCCAACCTCCCTTTGCTATTGCTCTCTCTCTCTCTCTGAATTTTCTGTAAGCTGAGATGTGTAAAACTTTGTAATGTTCAGATTCTAAGAGTGCTCGCAACCTGCTACATGTTCAATTGGCACTTGTCATTTGTTAATTAGTATTCGGCTAGTGTATGTGTGTGATCCCCTATGTGTTTGTTTCTTAACTTGTGCTTGTTTGTTACTACTCATTTTGTTGATCTGTGAGTACTAGAATTATGTGTTGTAACCCCCCTGTTCGCATATGTGTGGTTATGTCTGTTCTGAAATCCTTTTGTTAACCATGTTCATGTGAAAATAGATATATTTGTGTTGTGATATATTTCTATCCATGTCATAGTATTGTTTCTTCCGTCTGTTACATGTATGATAGTTAGTATTGTTTCTTCCATCTGTTACATGTATGATAGTTATATATGTGTCCTTGTCATGTTACTTCCCTTTTTTAGTTTATATTGTCTAAAGTAATATGAAATACGAAAAAGAAAGTGAGTAAAATCTGAATCTATCTTTGCCTATCTGCATTTTCTTTGGCGATAATCATTGATAGTTTAGGTTTATTTTCTTGCATTCATAATATGAATTGTGTTACCTAGCTTTAGTTGAGCGTAGCTGCTGATTGCCTAGTCCCGTGGAGAACACGACAACCCAAAGTTTCGGCGTAAAAGCCTATTGTACTTACAATTTATCATCTATCTTCAACAATGCAGAGAATGGCGACGACATTGACAATGAGGTCAGTGATGACGACGACTCTGCTCCTACCTATTGCTTCATGGTAACAGGTGCCAAGGTATCCTCCTGTGTTGCCTACTTTGACACCTTGAGTGAAGATGACTCTAAATGTGAATCCAAACTTTGCTATAAGAAACTTGCTAAAATTGCTACAAATTGGTATGGAAAAGATTCAAATACCGCTATACAAAAGCGATGATCTGTTGGATGAGGAAATGAATCAAAGTCAAACCTTGATTGAGGACATAATAAATCTTTAAGTAAAGTATGAAAACTTCTAAGTCGCCATGATACCCTCTCATTAGATCATGAGAATCTTTGTTATGATTATCTTCAAAGGAATCAAGGTCTAGAGAAACTGAGAGCGTCTCATGATGATCTTCGAACTAAAAATGATTCACTACTCACTCAATAGATCGGTACTGCTCAGGAAGATTCTGTACCACCTTGCTTAAAATGCCTTGAGCGTGAAAACACTAATTCTTCTACCGAATGCTCAAATGCTTCTGAAACGAAAATATCGTCAACTATATATGTGGTTACTAACCCCTCGTCTGAGGAAACCACCACTGTTGTTGATGAGAATGCCTGATTGAAGACATTTCTTGAGACATGAATGTACAAAAGTCTCAAAGGGCACCAAACCCTTTATGATGTCCTCAAGAAGCAAATCTTGAACAGGAACCCTAGAAAGGAGGGCATTATTTTTGAAAGAAACATGAATGGTGATGGTTCCTACTGGAAGTCTGAGTAGTACCCCAAAACCACATGGGTTGCTTCAAAAGGGCCACTTGTAGATCCATCCACATTATCTGGTTATAACTGTGCTAACCCTATCATCATTGCTGAGTCATTTGACTCAAACTATAAATTGTTTGAAAATCGGAATGGTGAAGTGTTTGCTAGGTTTATTGGACCTAACTACATGAATGGTTCTCCTATGAAGAAGATCTGGGTACCTATAAGTCTTCTTGAAAAGCTTCCCATGAATGTCATCATGCACTGGTACGCGTCGGTGCTATACAAACGGTTTTTAACCCCTTTCCATGACGGCATTTGGAACCGTCGCCGAGTGTGGGCAATAGGGGGGTACTTCCCACACGACCCAGAAATCGTCGGGGATAGGACACACGCTGGGGCCAAATCACTCGTGTGTGATCGGGCGAGGCATCGAAACGCACTCATTTCCATTCGTATGTACATGCCACACGGTGAATCCCAGAAAAACATTTCCGTTCGTATGTATATCTCACACAGTCAATCCAAGGAATACATTTCCGTTCTTATGTACATCCCACACAGTCAATCCAGGGAAAATGTTTCCGTTCGTATGTACATCCCACATAGTTTTATGTATACGCTCGTGTGTAAAAGGTGTAACTATCACACACGCTCTACCTTGGTTAACGGTTTGCTTTTATGAACTACATCACACACAATTTGATGTAGAAAATTGTGTGGAATTGTGCTATCCATCACAAGCGCTTTTACTGCCAGAACCGTTTGCAAAGTTCCATGACTGTCTGTTCTCTTTTTATATCGCACACGCTGTTTTCTTTCTAACCGTGTGCACATTATTTTGTTAGCTCCTATATATTTTTATTTTTGCCTGTAATTTATAATTCAAATTGGAAATTTTGAAATATGAAATGTGCAATTCAAATTCTCAGCATAATGGTTCAACCATGAATCCATAAATAAAATTGCCAGTACAATATGTTCAGTAATTATAGGATTAGGCAGCAATTAACTATGATGAACCACAATATTAAAAGGCGGTAAAAGGTGAAGAGACAAGTGTAAATCATTTTGACCGTCGACGGTGTTGAAGAACCGGAATGCCCATAATGTGCCTTCCTGCATGCCATAGGCACGAACCATTTTTGTCCAACCCCTTGTGATGATCGCCTGCCCATCCTTCATCGCCTTCAGAAAGACTTCTAGAGCATTATCATGGTAGCATGAATTATATACTTTAACCTTAGTTGCCTCCACCCCGGTCATGTAGTTTGCAAGGTAATCATCAGTAAATATCTTTGGAAACCACTGAAAAGAGAAAAATATCAGATACCGAGGTCTAATAGAGTAACTTGTTGTGGGCAGGGGGAAAAGGCAACACATTACTTACCATCCTAAAGTTCATTGTTGTCTTGGACAAAGTGTAATTAAAGAGTTTAATTCCAATCACCCGTTTCTTTCACCTAACAGTCTTTCTTAGTTTCCTCATTTGACGCTTGTTCATGAATATCTCATTGCCCCATACGCAAAAGGGATTGAAGCATGGATCAGTACGGCTCATATATGTACCTACAAGCAACTAGTAAATGTTAGAAGCTAAACTGAGATTGCACAAATGATGTAAAATACAACTACCCATGTTCCTAAGTACAAGTATTTATTTCAATATGAACTACATACAAATGTATATAAAATTATAGTTATAGTTTAGATTAGAATCTAGATTCACTCATTTTGCTCCTTCTGTAGTCTATATTGGAATCTCTAAAAATACTTATATTTGGGAATAGATGGTGTATAAGACATGGGATGCAGCTAACCTCGATGGCAAACAATAGCATCACCCATTGTAGCCCTGTGTAAGTACATGGAAAGCCAATGTTAACTACAACAGGGTTAACATCCATCAAAAATAGCAAATGGTAATGAAACAACAACATTTGTAGTGATATTTTCATTGCGAAAAAGTAGCACGGTAGCAAAGGGACGGATTAAAAATGGATACAACTTTTAATTGCAACAGGCTTAACAACATCCTAATTCATGTTTTATAAGTTTGTAGCCATTGAAATACAACTCTTTAAAAATGGATACAACTATTAATCGCAATAGGCTTAATGGCCATTAAAACCGGTACTGATAAAAATGCAATTGGAAGAGTTAAACATCACAGGGCAGGTGCTGCCAGCGCAGATAATGGCCTAGTTGTCTATACAAAGGTAGGGAAAATAGCTAAAATGTGTTAGGCATGTTTATTAAAACATGCTTAATACATCGACCGTACAGAACATAGCCATTAATTGCAACTGGTATTGGTAAGATTAAACTGGTGAGTACATACTTGGTAAGTCCCGAGAGGTAGTTGCTGGGGCACTTCATCTTGGCCAGAGCCCTTTAAAAGTTAGCGGTGGCGGAGGCGAGCTGTTCCTCCGGGTCAAAGCATGGATCAGTGCCACTGACATGTGTACCTACAGGCAACCAGTAAATGGTAGAAGTTAAACTACAATTGCACAAATGATGTGAAATACTGTAAGACATGAGATGCAACTAACCTCGACGGCAAACAACAGCGCCAGCCATTATGAACCCGCGTAAGTACATGGACATGCATGTTAAGTACAACAGGGTTATCATCCACCAAATACAGCAAATGGGCAACATCTCTAGTATATATTCATTGCGGAGAGTAGCATGGTAGCAAATGGACAAATTAAAAAAATGGATACACCGACTGTTAATTGTAACAGGCTTAACAACATCCTAAGTCATGTTTTCTAAGTTTGTAGCCATTGAAATACAACTGTTTAAAAATGGATTCAACTGTTAATTGCAACATGCTTAATAGACATTGAAACCGGTACTGATAAAAATGCAATTGGCATAGTTAAACATCACAAGGCAGGTGCTGCCAGAGCAGAGAATGTCCCAGATGTCTATAAAAAGGTAGGGAAAGTAGCTAAAACATGTTAGGCATGTTTACTAGAACATGCTTCATACATTGACCTTACAAAACATAGCCATTAATTGCAACTAGTATTGGTAAGATTGAACTAGTGAGTACATACTTGGTAAGTCCTGAGAGGTAGTTGCTGGGGCACTTCATCTTGGCCAGAGCCCGCCCAAAGCGACGATGGAGGCGAGCTGTTCCTCCGGGTCGAAGAGTGGATCAGTGCCACTAACATGTGTACCTACAGGCAACAATTAAATGGGCAAAATTAAACTGCAATTGCACAAATGATGTGAAATACTGTAAGACATGGGATGCAGCTAACCTCGACGACAAACAACAACATCGGCCATTATGACCCTGCGTAAGTACATGGACAGGCATGTTAAGTACAATAGGGTTAGCATCCACTAAAAATACCAAATGGGCAGCATCTCTAGTGATATCCTGAGTCACGTATTGTAAGTTTGTTGCTGGTATTGGTGAAATTGAGGTGGACACGGTAATATTTAAACATCATACAATGTGCAATACTGAAATAAACAAGGCACGAACATGCTTAATACATCAACCGTGCAAATCATAGCCATTGCAAGTGGTATTGGTAAGATTTAGCTGGTCAGATCTTACCTGTTAAGTCCTGGGGGGGGGTAGTCGCTGGGGCACTTCATCCGGGCCAGAGCCTGCACCATGTCTGCGGCGGTGGCGAAGGCGAGGTGTTCCTCTGGGTCAACACGCACAACGGCCATCACGCCATGGAACGCCATCAGCTCCCGGCGGTGGGGATTTGGAGGCATGAGGATGTTTCGCAGGCGCCATTTAAGCAATCAGGTCGGGGCCATGATAGAGATTGGTGGATTACCTGACTAGATTCAAGCAGAATGTAGATGTGGTTGAAGCTGTGGTTGCGGCGGCGGCAGTTTGAAATGCCGGTAGGGGAGGCGCGAGGGGGGTGGGGATGTGGTTGGAGGAATAAATTCTGAAATCACATGCCTAATGAAAATTTCATTGCGAGACTTGAAACTTGGGCGGGGGAAACACACAACGCAGATGAAGCGCGTAAAATACTCGTGTGCGACAAAAAACAAAGTTGGCAGATCCCGTCTCAAAAAAATGTACACGTGTAGTTGATTTTTTTCGGTCAATGGTATGCCTGGTTTATTATGAAACATTGCACAGGTAACTGACTTATGGATCATTAACACAAAAACGCAGACGGGTACGGCATAGAAACCGTGTGTTTTGTGATCTTCTAATGATTAACGCAAAAAACGCACACGGGCACACATGCTAATCAACGCTCAAAGCCCTGAAAGGATGCTCTTACCGACATTGTATGTTCATACTACAAACTTAAAGTACAACTGGTTATTTGCTCTAATACTACAAACTTAAACTACTTCTCACATGCTGCCATCGGGGCATGCTGGCCAGACACCGGCGTTATCCTTCTCGCCTTTTAGATGGCAGCCCACCATGCTTCGATCTCCACCAAGCTCTCCTCACCATGGCGTGTGGCATCTTTTTTCCTATGGTGGCGGAACTCTCTTTTCTTGACTGCTTTCTGCCTTTTCCGCTCCTTCTGTGCGGCTTTGGCTGCCTCTAGATCCACCACCCATTCGGCCATGGCAGCCTCAAAGTCCGCCCATGTAACTGTCTGGCCACCGGCGGCGATGAACTTGGCACGGCGAGATGACATCGCTACCTTACCATGTGTGCGGTCGCGAACGGCGAGGAACGCGGCGTGACGGGATGCCACCGCTTCCTTACCAGTTACTGTGCGCCACGGTGCCATGGACGACGCCTGGAGAGAGCTTTGGGACAGAGGGGCCGGGCAGCTGTACAGTGCGGTGGTATTCAAGAGCTCAACGACAAACGACAACAGAAATTTGGCTTCCCTTACAATTTTGCTCATTCATTATCGCACATGGTTCATCTCCGTTGCTTCCGGAAATAGTGTGCGCCGAGCCTATTGTGTTTTGCGTTATGATTGGCCGGAACCCCAGCCACGCGGATCGCGCGTGTGCACGTAGGATGCGCCGCGATCGAACGTCAATCCACGTCCCTCACATCACACCCATGCACCTGTAGCTGGATTGGATTTATATATCTAAATGCCTAGAAAATGCACATAATCCCCTAAATATGGTAAATGAGCCCAGAAAAATGCCAAGTTTGAACACAGTGATTTGCAGGGTGTATGTCCGTCGTAGGAAAAAACTCCAGAGCAAAGAATAAAGAAAATTTGGATTCCCCTTCAATCTTGGTGATTTCCCTCTCGAAAGCATGCAACTTCTTTGGTGATGGTTCGATTTATGAAGGGCGTGCATGATGACATCAACCAAACCTTCTCAAATTTTCACCAGGGCATGATGTGGTCATACCATGGCACACCATGCCAGGCGTCATGTTTTTCAAGCATTTATTTCATTTTTCTATAGTTGAAAACCCAATAAACAAGTGGTTGACTACTGCCACGCATTTCATTAAAATATATGTCCCTTTCTTGTAAAATGCATGAGAATTTACTAAATGGCACGAGCATGGTTTTCCAGGTCGTTCTTGTACACCCTTTCATGCATCGATTGTTTGAACTTGAATTATGTGCATTAATGCCTAGGAAATGCACATAATCCCCCTAAATATGGCAAATGAACCCGAAGAAGTGCCAAATTTGAACACAGTGATTTGCAGGTTGTATGTTCATCATAGAAAAAAACTCGTGGACAAAGGACAAAGGAAGTTTGGATCCCCTTCAATCTTGGTGATTTCCCCCTCGAAACCATGAAACTTCCTTGGTGATGGTTCAATTTATGAAAGGCGTGCATGACGACATTTTTACCAGGGCATGATGATGCCATACCATACCATGGCACCACACCAGGCGTCATGTTTTCCAAGCATGTATTTCATTTTTGTATAGTTGTTAACCTAGTAAACAATGTGTTTATGGTTGACTATTGCCACACATTTCCTTGAAATATCTGCCCATTCCTTGTAAAAGGCATGAGAATGTACTAAATAGCACGAGCATGGTTTTTCTAGACCATTCTTGTGCACCTTTTCATGCACCGATTGTTTGAATTTGAATTATGTGCATAATTAATGCCTAGAAAATGCACATAATCCCCTAAATATGGTAAATGAGTTCAGAAAAATGTCAAATTTGAACATGTTGCATTTGAGGCGGTATGTTGATCGTTTGAAAAAACTGAATGACAAACTAGGACGGAAATTTGGATTCCTCCTCAATCTTGGTGATTTCCCTCTCGAAAGCATTGAACTTCCTCGGTGATGGTTCGATTTATGAAGGGCGTGCATGACGACATAAATAAACCTTCTCAGCTTTTAACCATGGCACGATGAGGCCATACCATGGCACCATGCTAGGTGTCATGTTTTTCAAGCACACATTTCATTGTTCTATAGTTGATAACCCAGTAAGTGACGCGTTTGTGGTTGACTATTGGCATGCATTCCATTGAAATCTCTGCCCATTCCTTGTAAAAGGCTTGAGAAATTACTAAATATCACGAGTATGGTTTTTCCAGACCGTTCTTGTGCACCTTTTCAAGAACCAATTATTTGAATTTAAATTATGTGCACTAATGCCTACAAAATGGACATAATCCCCTAAATATTGTAAATGAACCCGAAAAAGCGTCAAATTTGAACACGGTGATTAGCAGGGTTTATGTTCATCGTAGAAAAAAAATTCATGGATGAAGGACAAAGGAAATTTGGATTCCCATTCAATCTCGGTGATTTACTATCGCACACGATTAATCCACGTCGCCTCTGCGAACCGTGTGTGTTCACTCACACATGCAAAAGGAAAAAGAAGACCCTTGCCATTTCGTCCCCACTCGCTCGCCGCGGACTCCTCCACAACTCTGCACCCTAAGCTTGACGACTTTCGGCGGCGGGCGTAGGTCGCGCTCCGAACGGTACGAGATTTCGCCCCTACCACTTTCCGCCGCCTATCTCCACCGACATTCTATACTCTGGTCGACTGGGGTTTTCTGAGGGATTGGGTCGGGGATTTTTCTCAAGGAGAAGGTAATCAACTTAGTGAAATATTCACTCATCTCTTATCGCAGTCCATCCGTCGCAGTTAATCAACCGGTGGAAATCACCGTGGAATCATTTTTGTTCTAGCTGATTCGTGGGTGTTCATTCATGTGTCCACAGAGCGAGCACAAATCGGGCAACTGTGGTCGTGGCCAGTCGGAAACGAAGTTCTATCTCACCATTCCGAATGACTTCAGGGAGCGCTCGGTATGTTCAATCTCAACCTACCATGGTCGGCACAGCCTAAATTTGTCAACATATACCGTATGTTGCTACATTATCTATATATTTGCATCAAATCTTTGTTACATTATCTATTTTAATTCTATATTTTTGGTACTTTCCTTTCATCTATATATTGATCTATTCTATCAGTTACTCCCATATTTGCATCTTGCTCTGTTATTTCAATATATCTAATTTACGATCTTAATTTTCATTTCAAGCAGTACATCCCTTGCTTTGCAAGAACAGGAGTAGAAGGAAATCTTGGGCTTTACTTTGTTGATGACTCCCAGGATGTCATCTTGACAACGCAGCATGGATTTACAATGACGGTTAGCGTAGAACTTGATAAATATGGTCACTCCTATTTTAATGCGGACCTTTGGCGAAAAATGTCAAAGTGTTATGAACTGAACGATGGCAATAAAATTCTACTGCGTGCACCACAACCTGGTCTAATTAACATGGATGTTTACTTCCCCAACGTCATCAGCCGATCAAAGTCTGATCGAGGTTAGTGTCATTTCAACTTTCTCCATGTTGTCATATTACTTAGAAAAATCGGGGTATTTGTTCTGACTAATTGATCACTATTTAAGCAACAAATTGTGATTTCATATTCTGACTCCGTTCCTAGGCAATAACAAATTCTATTTACCAATTTATGCACACTATATATTCTTCTGCCATGTTCTGAATAAATAATATCTTTTCACCTTTTAAGCAGGATATGTTGGATGCATAGTGAATGCTTTTTATGTTACTAAGCGCACCAAATTTTACTGGAAGGACTTGAAGCATGTCATAAACTTTGTTGATACTCTGACAGAGATAGCACATCATATGAACGCTGAATTTTGGATGGGATTAATTAGACCTATGGTGCACACATTGAACAAGACCAATTGTGTGCACAAAATGCTGGTAAAAAGTCTTATTTTAATGTTGATGCTTATAAACTATATATATCTTCGACGATATGTTACAATTGGTTTTTATTCTACATGTTAACAGAAATTGCCCCCTATAGCAGTTCCTGGATCGATTTCCCGGCGTGGTAGCATTAAACTTGTGCCTACTAATAACGCCAAAGTGATTGCAAGGTACTGCATTTCCCACAGAAATGGAATCATTCAAATTAACAAGTTCTCGCTTCTCGTGGCAATGCATCCATATTGGAAAATTGGAGACACTGTTCTAGTCATGCTCTACCAAGGCACATGAGGGCTCTTCCTTTTCATTGACGAGATGCCGAGTCACTGTGATCAAGCTGCTTCCAGTGGATAGTTGTGGTTGTTGGCCCTCAGCCTCTTAAAATGTGCTAGTTGTTAGTATATATGTTAAGTATGCAGATATGGACCATATTGTTGTTGGCCCTTAGCCTCTTAAAATGTGATAGTTGTTACTATGTTAAATATGTAGATATGGACCATATGGTTGTCAAAATCGTGTTACGAAGACCCTCCTTTTGTGGAATAGTGTACCCACTATATATATGTTACTCAAGTGCTGTTACCCAAGTTCATAAATTTTCATGGAAAGTATTAGTATCTGTAAGTGCATCTAGTGCCACCCCAGTTGGTTTTGGAGTATTGACGACAAACCTAGTTGAGGGACTAATGTGTTTGTGAGAATTGCAGGATAACACAGGTAGAAGTCCCTCATTGATTCGGTTTTCCTACCAGAGATGACCCCTAAAAATGTATGAAGACATTGAAGTCAAAGGTGGTATGTGAAGACATTCACATTGAAGACTATGACATGAGAAGACATCGCGTGAAGACTATGGAGCGCGAAGACTTAGCAGTTTCGTCGTTCTGTGTTTTTCTTTGTTGAGTCATAGGAACCACCGTACTGTTAAGTGGGGTCCAAGAGAACCAGTCAGAATGACTGAAGTGATGCTTAACCAAAATCCTATGTCTTTGAGTGAAGACTATGAAAGTGAATCTTGCCCAGAGTTGGACAAGTCAGCTTTGCTTGTAGCCCAAGTAAAGTTGCCATGTGTGTTTGAAATCTGACCGTTGGGACACGTGTCAGTTCCTTAGTGACCCAGGGTCATTTCGGACAAATCAGGTCGGGTTGCCTAGTGGCTATAAATAGCCCACCCCCTACAACCATAAACGGTTGGCTGCTCAGAGTTAAAGTATGGCTTTTGTCGTTTGAGAGCAACCCACCTCGAAGCCTTTGAGAGAGAATTCCTTGAGAGGATAAAGCCCTAACCACCCAGAGCCAAAGAGTGTTAGGCATCACTTAAGTCTTCCTGTCTGTGTGATCTGAAGACTTATTACACTTGAGGACTGTGAATCCTCCAGCCGGTTAGGCGTCGCGTTCTGAGCATCCAAGAGTCATTGTGGATCGCCGGTGAACGAAGTCTGTGAAGGTTTGGAAGTCTACCTTGAAGACTTACCAGAGTGATTGGGCGAGGTCTGTGTGACCTTAGCTCAAGGGGAATACGGTGAGGACTAAGTGTCCTGAGCTGCGTGTTCAGGACTAAGTGTCCGGGACTGAGTGTCCTCAGGTTTAAATACCTATCCGCCCTAACCAGACGTACAACTGTCACCGCAGTTGGAACTGGTCTACCAAACCTTTGTCTTCATCACGCACACTGGTTCTATCCTTCCCATCTCTTTATTTACAGTTGGCTCTTGTGAAGTCAGTGCCTATTTGCATTATCTATTTGTCTTCACTGTGTACCTGATCCTTACTGCCTAGCTGCTATTAGTCATTGTGGTTTCACTTCATTGAATACTTGACTATGGTCTGCCTAGTGTAGTCTACCTTCCGCTGCATGGTAATAGGTTCATTTCTATCATTTGTCTTCGAAACTTCCATGTATTGAAGACTTTCATAAAAATCGCCTATTCACCCCCCTCTAGTCGATATAACACACTTTCAATTGGTATCAGAGCAAGGTACTCCCTTGTTCTGTGTGATTTTGGTTTAACCGCCTGGAGTTTTAGTTATGTCGACCACAGGTATGAAGACTGTGTCATGCCCCATCTTTGACGGTCACGAGTATCCCAAGTGGAAGGCCATGATGAAGAAGCGCCTCATGGCGACAAACAGCGAGCTGTGGACCGTCACTGAGATTGGTCTGACCGATCTGTGCAAGATGGCGGAAGCTGATGACATTCGCAAGTACACTCTTCTCAACCTCACGGCGAAGGACGTCATCTGCTCCTGTCTATCTCAAAATCAGTTTAGGAATATCATGCATCTCGATCATGCGAAGCTTATCTGGGACCGTCTCTCTGAGGTCTATGAAGGTCATCGAACTCGTCATGATCCTTGGTTCGAGGACTTTAAGGAGTCTCTCAAAGCGATGACATTCGAACCAGAATCATCATCTTCTGCATCATGCCTTATGGCAAATGATGCTAAGGTAATTGAATGCTATCTATCTGAATCCAGTGATGATGAATCTGGTGATGAATTTGGACCCAGCTATGCAAAACTTGCTTCCCTTGTCACTAAACAACAGAAAGCTATGGAACATATTCAAAAACTGTTAGACAAAAGCGATGACCTGTTGGACGCTGAAATGACTCGATCTCAGTCCTTAATTGAAGACATAAAAAATCTTCATGTTAAGTATGAGGAACTTGAAAGTCGTCATGAAACGCTCTCAACAACTCATGAAAAGCTTTCCTATGATTATCTTCAAAGGAAGCAAGAACTCGAGAAATTGAGAACGACTCATGAAGATCTTCAAACGGAAAACGAGTCACCTCGCGCTGAACAGATCAGTCCCGCTCAGGAAGGATTTGAACCACCATGTCTTAAATGCCTTGAGCATGATAGCTCTACTTCTGTTGCTAAATGTTCTACTGTTGCTACTGTTGCAATATCTTCAACTGTTGATGTGGTAACTAACCCCTCTGCTGAGGATACCACTACTATTGCTGATGAGAATGCTAGGTTGAAGACACTACTTGAAACAGGGATGTACAAAAGTCTCAAAGGGCATCAGACACTATGTGATGTCCTCAAAAGGCAGATCCTGAACCGAAACCCTAGGAAAGAGGGTGTTGGGTTCGAAAGGCAAATGAATGCTGATGGCTCTTACTGGAAACCTGAGCAGTACCCCAAAACCACATGGGTTGCTGCAAAGGAACCTTCAGCAGATCCATCCACCCTATCTGGCTTCACTTGTGCTAATCCCATTGTTATTGATGAATCCTTTGGTGCAAACTATAAACTGTTTAAGAATCAGAATGGTGAAGTGTTTGCCAGGTATATTGGTACTAACTGCAGGAATGGACCGCCTATGAAGAAGATCTGGGTGCCGAAAAGGTGTTTGGAGAATCTTCCTGTGAATGTCATCATGACACCACAGGTGAAGAAGACAAACCCCAGACCACAGGCTTCATACGGTCCAAAGGCTTCATACAGACAGAGGACTCACCTGAGTCGCACTAACGCAAATGTTTTGCAGGGAAGCCATACTCAGGCCTATGAATATGAGCGCGGTTCATCAAACCGCCATGTTCATAAGACCAAGAACTATTCTGCTTATTCTTATGAGTACTATTGTCCACCTGCAAGACTTTTTGCTAGGGCTCCAAAGCCAAAGTTCTCAGATGCTGCACTTAGACTCATTGCTTCGAAGCCACCCTTGAAGATGTGGGTGGCTAAGAAAGCTTAACTCTCTTTTGCAGGGAAAGGTCTCCAGCCGAAAACCAAAATCGTCTGACACTATTGCTGGGGACCTTAAACATCTTGTAGGGCGCAAGATCAAATGCCCAAATGGTCTTATTATGTACTTTGTTCCTGAATCGCTTGCTACTTGCCCTATCAGTCCTAATCTCGATCTAAGCTTTAATAATCCACTGGTTCGTCAAATGTTTTTGCTTCACAATTCTCTTCGTGAAGCCTATCCCCCTAACTGCACTGTAGGGTACGACACCAGCTGCTTCAGAATGGATTATTGATAGTGGGTGTACAAATCACATGACTGGCAAGCGAAGCCTTCTCATGGACTCAACTTTACGTCCATCTGACAAAAGTCACATCACATTTGCTGACACTGGTAAAAGCAAGGTATTGGGTCTAGGTAGAGTTGCAATCTCAAAGGATCAACACATGGATAAAGTCATGCTTGTTGAATCCCTTGGTTTCAACTTAATGTCTGTCTCAATGCTTTGCGATTTAAACATGATTGTGATGTTTGGAAAATATCGTTGCCTTGTACTAATGGAATCTGACAAGTCTCTAGTGTTTGAAGGGTATCGGAAAGATGATTTGTACGTGGTAGATTTCTCAGCAGGACCACAACTTGCAGTATGTCTTCTAGCAAAAGCTTCTGAATGCTGGCTCTGGCATCGAAGGCTAGGGCATGCTGGCATGAGGAACCTCCACACCCTTGCAAGGAAGAAGCATGTCATAGGCATCGAGGGCGTCAAGTTCAAGAAGGATCACTTATGCGGTGCCTGTGAAGCAGGAAAGATGACGAGGGCCAAGCATCCCTCGAAGACAATCATGACAACGACTCAACCCTTCGAACTGCTCCACATGGATCTTTTCGGTCCCACTCATTACTCAACTCTTACTACTACTGCTTGTCTCTATGGCTTTGTCATTGTTGATGATTATTCAAGATATACTTGGGTGCATATAATCCTCTACAAGACTGAAGTGCAGGATGTCTTCAGACGCTTCGCCAATCGAGCAATGAACAACTATGGCGCCAAGATAAAGCACATCAGAAGTGACAATGGCACTGAATTCAAGAACACTGGCCTAGATACATATCTTGATACTTAGGCATCACACATGAATTCTCAGCTCCGTACACGCCACAGCAGAATGGCGTCGTCGAACGCAAGAACAGAACACTTATTGAGATGGCTCGGACGATGCTTGATGAATACAAGACTCCAAGAAAATTCTGGCCTGAAGCCATTGATACTGCATGCCATATCATCAACCGTGTTTATCTTCACAAGCTTCTGAACAAGACATCCTATGAGCTCCTTACTGGCAAGAAGCCAAATGTCAGTTACTTCAGAGTATTTGGCGCCAGGTGCTGGATCAAGGATCCACATCACACCTCAAAATTTGCACCAAAAGCACATGAGGGTTTTATGCTTGGATATGGAAAGGATTCACACTCCTATAGAGTCTTCAACCTTTTCACTATAAAGTGGTTGAAACAGTGGATGTGCGGTTTGATGAGACTAACGGCTCACAAAGAGAGCACCTGCCAAATGTGCTAGATGAAGTTCCATCCAGTGAATCAATCAAACTTATGGGAACTGGAGAAATCATACCGTCTGAAGCTCAACCTGAAGAGGAACTTATCATCTCCGCACCTGATCAACCTGAAGACAATGCTCAGCCTGAAGACAATCCCTCTAACGATGACAATGATCAGCAAGAGCAAAATCTTCGTCTTGTACATCCTTGTGTTGCAAATGAAGTACAGATTGAGAGAATAATTGATAGCATCAATGCACCAGGTCCACTCACTCGTTCAAGGGCAACACAGCTAGCAAATTTCTGTGGGCACTTCGCATTCGTCTCAATATCTGAACCCAAGAAAGTTGAAGAAGCCTTCATGGAACCTGAATGGATTCAAGCTATGCAAGAAGAGCTTCAACAGTTTGAGCTGAATAATGTATGGGAACTGGTTAAGCGTCCTGATCCTCGCAAGCACAATATAATAGGCACCAAATGGATATATCGCAACAAGCAAGATGAGCATGGTCAAGTTGTCAGAAACAAAGCTCGTCTCGTTGCTCAAGGATACACTCAAGTTGAAGGGATTGACTTCGATGAAACATTTGCTCCTGTGGCTAGACTTGAAGCCATACGCATACTGCTGGCCTATGCAAATCATCATAACATACTTCTATATCAAATGGATGTGAAGAGCGCTTTTCTCAATGGCAAGATTGAAGAAGAAGTGTATGTTGCACAACCGCCTGGCTTTGAAGATCCAAAACATCCTGACATGGTGTACAAGCTCAACAAGGCACTGTATGGCCTCAAACAAGCCCCTCGGGCTTGGTATGACACACTCAAAGACTTCCTGAAGAGCAAAGGCTTCAAATCTGGTTCCCTCGACCCCACTCTCTTCACGAAGACATATGATGGTGAACTGTTTGTGTGCCAAATATATGTGGATGACATTATCTTCGGCTGCACCAATCAGAAATACAGTGAAGAGTTTGGATATATGATGCAAGAGCAATATCAGATGTCCATGATGGGTGAGCTGAAGTTCTTCCTTGGTCTTCAAATACGTCAGCAACGCAACGGACATCTTCATATCTCAAGAGAAGTATCTCAAAGATTGCCTGAAGAAATTTGGTATGCAAGACTGCAAAGGCTTCACGACGCCAATGCCAGCCAAACATCATCTGGGTCCCGACGACAATGGTAAAGAGTTCGATCAAAAGGTATACCGCTCCATGATTGGTTCTTTACTTTATCTATGTGCATCTAGGCCAGATATTATGCTTAGTGTTTGCATGTGTGCTCGATTCCAAGCGGCACCAAAGGAATCGCATCACTTAGCTGTGAAGCGAATTCTTCGATATTTGGCTTACACCCCAACACTAGGATTATGGTATCCAAAGGGCTCAGAGTTTGATCTGGTTGGATTCTCGGATGCTGATTATGCTGGTGACAAGGTGGATCGCAAGTCTACATCAGGCACATGTCATTTTCTGGGACGATCACTTGTATGTTGGTCTTCAAAGAAGCAGAACTGTGTATCTCTCTCCACTGCTGAATCTGAATACATTGCTGCTGGATCTTGCTGCGCTCAGCTTCTGTGGATGAAGCAAACACTCAAAGACTATGGCATTCATCTGAAGCAAGTGCCACTCTACTGCGACAACGAAAGCGCCATCAAGATTGCCAACAACCCAGTTCAGCACTCGAAGACAAAGCACATTGAAATTCGTCATCACTTTCTCAGAGATCATGTTGTGAAGGAAGATATTGATATCATACACGTCAACACTGAAGAGCAATTGGCAGATATCTTCACCAAGCCCTTGGATGAGAAGAGATTTTGCAAGTTACGGTGTGAGCTAAATATCTTGGAATCCTCAAATGTCCTGTGATCAGGCACACATCCTAACACTTATGCATATTGATGACTTAGATGTGCAACACACGAAGTAAAGTATATCTTCAATCAATGAAGACATACATTCTAAGTGTGAATACATTAATGTGGAATTTGACTTCGGAGCGCCACGATAATTGTGCGCCGTGTCTGGGTCTAATACTTCCTATACGGTGGGTAACGCCACCACCAAATTCTTCTGTTTGAAGTGTTTCACCCATGCGTTACATTTGCTATGTCTTCACATTTGTTTGGCTTCATTCTCAACTTGTCTTCATGATTATCTTCACTATGTTGGTTTGATTGTCTTTATATATATATATATATATATATATATACTAGTGTTCTGTCCTCTACAACATTCACTTATAGCTATGTCTTCTTGTTGAATCTTTTGAACTAAGTGAATGTGATCGGACCCTAACCTCTCTATGCTTTCTATCTCAAACTCTATCTCTCCAAATCATATGCATTCTCTTGAAACTGTCGAATGTCTTCTCTGCGTCCTTGTCAGCAGAAGATACAGAGACAAACATTAAGTCCGCTTTCAATGCTAATTCCTTCACCTGAAACCCGGAGAAGTGGGAACGACCACCCGACAATCCAGGCGTGCGTGGGAACGTGGAACAACCTCCGATATGTTGCATGATGGCCACGTGTCCTTCAGATGTGAATCGCCAGGGGCACCTGTGTAATAACACTGTGCCGTTCCTGTCCCTATAAATACACGCCTCACCACAGTCATTATCCTTTCTTCCACTCTCGCACAAACCCTAGCGCCACCGCTAGCCCTCGACGACGCCGGCGACGAAGCGCTTAGCTGCCGCGACCTCTCCGACGCCGTCTTCACGCCGGCCGCGGACATCGTCTTCTCCGCCGTCGCCGTAGGTGTCCTCCGTCGCCAAGTTAGGGCACGGACGATCGAACTGCTCGGCCTCCTCTTCCACTCCGTCTAGCAGTTCTTCGTGTGGTAAATAAAACTTCCTTTTTACGGCCCCTTTGATCCTATAGATTCGTCACTTTCTACCACAAGCAGTTTCTGTTCACACAAGTTGGATCTATTTCATACTGCATCTCATAATATGCCTAGTATGTTCACTTATGCTTCACAAAGTAGTTAGATTCCTCACTTGTACTGATCCGTGGATTCGTACAAATCTGGAACCAACTCCTTATCTATGAGTGAATGTCTTCGCACGATGAGGTCAATGTCTTCTAAACTGATTTATCTTCAAAATCTTCTGAGAATGCATATGACCTCTTCCCCTTCCCTCGCACCTTAATGCTGTCACAGGTACATGTCCGTGGGAGAATCCCTTGGTTCTCATAGTCTGCATTCATTTGCAGAATTCTTACAGCATCATATAAATTCTCCCGAAGCCAGTTCCTGTTTGTCCAGCAAGCGAAAGCCTTTGAAGCCTTTGAACGTGTTGAAGCCATTCAGTTTAAAGTTCATGGCTGCAGAGAAATCAGTAAGGAAGGGTGGCAGAAAGCGTCGAGGTGAAACATCAAGAGATCTGCCCGATGACCTCTCAGAGCTGTACAAGACAGATCCAGAAGAGGATTACAATCAGCGCAAGACACGAATCCAATGGATTCGACGATATTGGGCAGAACAGTGGTTCAAGTACAGGTTTGTGACCAAGGAATATGCTGAGAAGAATGCCATCAAGCGACCATGGGGAGACATCCTATACAGAAATCTTCAACCCAGGTCCAGAGATGAAGCCATTGAACAAGGCTTCTATCCCTGCATGGTCCGTGGACCACAGCCTGCGGATGCTGACCCATCGTCATTGCTATGGTGTCGTGACGACAATCTGTTCAAGCGCAACTTCCAGTTTGCCCAGAATTCGGCGAAGCAGAACAAGAAGTCATTGGGACTAGACTTCAACCCTGGTCCCTCTGCTCCCCGTGCCGATGGCACCCGCGAAGCTGAACCCAATCTTGTTGGGCCCTTCTACAACCTGGAAGGTCTCATCACTCATATCATGGTTCAAGGGACAGCCGTGGATGAGCCTGCAGATGACGCTGAATCTGATGAAGCGCCTGCACCGCCGAAGCCAAAGAAACTGAAGCAGCCTAAAGCTTCAAAGCCTGCCTCAGCACCAAAAATCTCACGAGCGAAGCCACTGGCTACTGCACCTCCTGAAGACAGTGTGCAGTCTGAAGATTTGTCACGCATCTCCAAGCCCTCGAAAGTCAAGATGCCTTTGCAACACACCAGCCAAGAACTGACTGCTGCTGCTATTCTGCGCAACGACGCCATTGATCTGTCCAGTGATGAAGATCTTGCAGATGACGCTCTTGAGCAACTGATCAAGAGCAAAGAAGAAGCAGAAATCTTCAATGATTTGCCTCTCTTTGACGTGGCAATCATCCACAACTTCATTGATGAGTGGTTTGACACGCCCAACCTCAGCTTTGAAGATCTGCAACTTCCAATTGGCCTCAGTGTCGCCTTCCATGGCGCCATTGCTTCAGAGCTAGCTCTAGCTCAGCGCATCGTTGAACTGAAGCAAAAGATCGACTTTGAGAAAGCTCAGTTCAAGAAGCACATGGCCAAGCTCAGCGTGCAAGAGGTCAAAAATTTCAAGATCATGCTGCACGAGCTCAAAGAAGCCTTTCTCAAGAAGCGTGAAGAAGCTCAAGGTTCTCGTGAGCGCATGAAGAGCCTGGCTGACAAGTGTGTGCAAGCCTACAATGAGGCTGAGAAGCGCAAGGCCCTTGGTCGTCCTGGCATCGATCCCAGGATGGCTGCAAAGAAGAAGAAGAAGCCAGCTGTGGCCGAACCCGAAGCACCAAGGCAGGAAGCACATCCCATTGTCTTCCCAGCCAGCATGACTGGCTCAAAGCCAAAGGTCAGGTCAACCGCTTCAGAACTGAAGAAGACGATGACTGCTGAGGCTGAAGCGAGAAAGAGGAAACATCCTGAAGCCTCTGCTGCTGCTCCCTCCAAGAAGAAGCGCAAGACCAAGAAGGATCGGGCTGCTCCCACAGAGCCCTTAGTTGTTGAACCTATCTCCATGGTTCTCCCTGCAGTTGAACATCAAGAGCGCCAACTGACTGTCCATGAGCCTGCTTCCACAGAGGCTCATAAAGTTGAAGACATTCCAGCAGCTGATCCCACCGCTGCTGAAGATATTGGTCACCATGACAATGTTGAAGATGATGTAGTTCTTCCTCTGATCGAGCACCAACAGGTATCATCGCCTGTGCTTACGCACAGCGAACTCATCAGCATTGGTTGTCCTCTGACGCCAATTGCTCAGGATGCATCATGGGCCGATCACCCACAACAGCAAGTCACACCACCCCGGCAAGAAGAAGAAGATGACTTTGAGGCCCAGCCAACTCCATCTCCAAAGGCGTCGCCAGCATTACGCAGGCTTCGCTAAGGACCAAGGTCTCAAGTCCCTCCTTCCAGCGTTCCAGAAGGAGAAGTGCCTCACCAATCTGTTGCACGTCAAGTGTTTCCAGATGCCACTCCTACTGTGAATGTCTCCGAGTCTGAGGCTAAAGCTGCTGAAGACATTCCGGCTGCATCAGCCGACGACACACAAGAAGAAGAACGTGTCCCTACTCCCCCCATTACTGAAGAAGCTGTTCTCGAGGAGAACGTGTTAGTGCCCGACCCTCCATCTCATCAAGTGGAGGTTGAGAATCTTGAGGCTGCCACCCCCAACACAAATGAAGCCAATGACATAGTCATGGCTGAAGCAAATGTGGAGCCTGCACCAATGCCAGAAGTCAATGAAGCCAATGATGCAAATGCTCCTGAAGCCGCCACTGCTCCTGTTCCTGCACCTGCTGCTGGTCCTCAGTTTGATTATCAGGTTGAGCACAGGCCTCAGGTACAGAAGCCAATGCCAAGGTTGCCCAGGTTTCCAGGTCCTGCATCAGCACCCAGATCCTTTAATATCAACGGCTTCAAAGCAGACAACACCTTCTTCAATAGCGCCAAGAACCCCTACTCAAGGGAAAGCATATCTTCTGATCGGTTCTGGAGCTATCCGCAGCGAAGTTATTACTCATGCATTCTGTACAATCAAGGTCGCATTTTCCCTCATATGCGTCTTGACACTGAATCCATAACTGGTCTGCCTTGCTTGGAAGAAGCTCTGGATTGCTTCAAAGAGTCTGGATTGTTGCCTTTCGTCACTGACCAAGAGCACTGGAACGAAGAGTTGCTGCTCCAATTCTATGCCACTCTTCACATTCATGGCTACAACAGAGATCCGAAGACTTGGGTCCTTGAGTGGATGACCGCCAATGTTCATCACGAAGCCAAAGCCTTTGATATCATTGAGCTCACTGGTCTTCCCACTCCTAGAGATCTTTATGAACCTGGTTGTGAACTTCACAGTGCAGCTATGGAGAGCATCTTTCAGAAGCCTGAACCGAACATGAGTCAGATGCTTAGTATGATGAAGCCTTTGCCTCTAGATGCTGCATATCCTAAGGAGTTCTTTGTTGAAGACCTTGAGTATCTGCCACGCACTATCTATCATATTATCAGGCGAACTCTCTGGCCCATCAAAGGACATTCTCCACATGCAAAGCTGGAAGGTGCAATGAAGACTTTGGTCTTTTATATTCTTCACGGCAAATGCTTCAATGCACAAGACTTCTTCATCCGCCAACTTGCTGCATCAGGATCTAATCTTTTTGGCTTGAAGTTTTACGCTCCATGGATAATGCGGCTGATCAAACTACACTCAGCTGTCTCATATCAGCCCTCTGCTCGCAATCATCGGATCTTTCTGCCTGACGTTGATATGTCCGTTGAAGCCATCTATCCAGAGCCTGCCAAGGAGCCTCTTAGTCTTCAGAATGCTGAGCATCAAAGTTTCTCTCAAAACATTGAAGGAGTTGAAGCAGTCACTCGTGTTTATCCTCTGGCTGGTACTACACGTGCACCTCATCGTGCCCTCACTGAAGCCACTGAAAGCACTATTGCCCAACGGCCCAAGAAGCGATCTCGTGTTCTCAATGACCGAGAGCTTCTGGTTGCCCTTCATCAGAAACAGGATAGGCATCATGACTGGCTGAAGCGCCAAATGCAAAGCCTCTTGGTGGATGTCAACCGCATTCGCAATCTTGCCACCAAGAATGCCTTTGTTGCCCATGAAACCTGTCGGCGTACATGGAAAGGGCTGACGCTTATGTGTTCTGAAGATGATCTTCAAGAGGATGGCTTCTCTGAACGTTTCAAGTTTGACTCCACACCTCCAAGAAGGACTGTGCTGCGACGAACTCCGTCTCTTGAAGACTCTGAGTTCTCTTCCTCCGCGGCAACTGTGAATGCCAGAGTGATCGAGGACGAAGACGATGCCACTTCACCGCCCCTACTTCAGCATGCATCAACACTGCTCCGAGTTCGTCTGCACCGCCGAACTACACCGACGACCTTGCTGCTTCACCTACTCCTCATGGGAACGAGTAGATGCTCTATGTCTTCAAACCTTTTTGGTCCTTACTGACAAAAGGGGGAGAAGCATATGAGTTTGATAGTCTTCAAGCGGGTCCATATGGGCGGTTGCTTTATATTTTGCTTAGTGTTTACAACTCTCGTTTTGATACATTTGGTTCTTTGAGTTGTAACACTTAAACTCGATGGTCGTCTGCTACTTATTTTCTATTCTGTGATGCGATGATAAATTCTGCATGTGCGACGATAAATTCCGCACTTAGATCATTTTGCAGACGTCCATTTTTCATTATGCATGTCATTATCTTCACATACTTTTCATGCATGATGAATTGTCATCATAAGTTGAAGAGGATCTCCACAAGTACAACCTGCCATGTGCATTTGCATTCCAAAAGCAAATTACTTATATGCACATCTTCAGGGGGAGCCCTTGCAACTTATGAAGACAATTCCCTATCCTTTACAATTTCACATATTATATTCCCCGTTGAAAACTTCAACTAGTTTGTCATCAATCACCAAAAAGAGGGAGATTGTAAGTGCATATAGTGCCACCCCAGTTGGTTTTGGAGTATTGACGACAAACCTAGTTGAGGGACTATTGTGTTTGTGAGAATTGCAGGATAACACAGGTAGAAGTCCCTCATTGATTCGGTTTTCCTACTAGAGATGACCCCTAAAATTGTATGAAGACATTGAAGTCAAAGGTGGTATGTGAAGACATTCACATTGAATACTATGACATGAGAAGACATCGCATGAAGACTATGGAGCGCGAAGACATAGCAGTTTCGTCGTTCTGTGTTTTTCTTTGTTGAGTCACAGGAACCACCGTACTGTTAAGTGGGGTCCAAGAGAACCAGTCAGAATGACTGAAGTGATGCTTAACCAAAATCCTATGTCTTCGAGTGAAGACTATGAGAGCAAATCTTGTCTAGAGTTGGACAAGTCAGCTTTGCTTGCAGCCCAAGTAAAGTTGCCGTGTGTGTTTGAAATCTGACCGTTGGAACACGTGTCAGTTCCTTAGTGACCCAGGGTCATTTCGGACAAATCAGGTTGGGTTGCCTAGTGGCTATAAATAGCCCACCCCCTACAACCATAAACGGTTGGCTGCTCAGAGTTAAAGTATGGCTTTTGTCATTTGAGAGCAACCCACCTTGAAGCCTTTGAGAGAGAATTCCTTGCGAGGATAAAGCCCTAAACACCCAGAGCCAAAGAGTGTTAGGCATCACTGAAGTCTTCCTGTCTGTGTGATCTGAAGACTTATTACACTTGAGGACTGTGAATCCTCCAGCCGGTTAGGCGTCGCGTTCTGAGCATCCAAGAGTCATTGTGGATCGCCGGTGAACGAATTCTATGAAGGTTTGGAAGTCTACCTTGAAGACTTACCAGAGTGATTGGGCGAGGTCTGTGTGACCTTAGCTCAAGGGGAATACGGTGAGGACTAAGTGTCCTGAGCTGCGTGTTCAGGACTAAGTGTCCGGGACTGAGTGTCCTCAGGTTTAAATACCTATCCGCCCTAACCAGACGTACAACTGTCACCGCAGTTGGAACTGGTCTACCAAACCTTTGTCTTCATCACGCACACTGGTTCTATCCTTCCCATATCTTTATTTACAGTTGGCTCTTGTGAAGTAAGTGCCTATTTGCATTATCTATTTGTCTTCACTGTGTACCTGATCCTTACTACCTAGCTGCTATTAGTCATTGTGGTTTCACTTCATTGAATACTTGACTATGGTCTGCCTAGTGTAGTCTACCTTCCGCTGCATGGTAATAGGTTCATTTCTATCATTTGTCTTCGAAACTTCCATGTATTGAAGACTTTCATAAAAATCGCCTATTCACCCCCCCCTCTAGTCGATATAACACACTTTCAGTATCGTACACAGTTCATTGAGTTTAAGCGTGTGCCCGATGTCCAGAAGGCATTTGCATATTAACTGTCCATATTGCAAATTCACACACATGTTAACATAAGGAAACATATGTGTAACATACTAATAATCGCACACGAGTACTCGCAGACGCATCATGTGCGATACTCCTAGCCACCGCAAGCAACTAGTTTACATTTTTCAAAGTTTTTTGTACACACAGAATCGCACACGAACTAACTGTATTGACCATCTGTGTTGTAATTTCTCATCGCAAACAGTTCATATGAGTTGGCTGTTTGCCACGTATCACACACATCTTGTTTACATGACTCGTTTGTGTTCTTTTGGCTCATCGCAAACAGTTCATCCATGTGAACTGTATGCCGCATATCACACACATCTTGTTAAGTTGAACCGTTTCTGTTGTGTTCCCTAATCGAAAACAGTTCATCCGAGTGAATCGTATGCCGTATATCGCACACATATTGATATGGCGGCCCGTTTCTGTTGTTCTACCTCATCGCAAACAGTTCGAATGGATTAACCATGTGTCCTGCATCGCACACACATTGATATGGCTGCCCGTTTCTGTTGTTCTGGCTCACCACAAACAATTTGAATGGATTAACCGTGTGCCCTGCATCGCACACGCAACTAATATCTGAGCCGTGTTTGATGGCTCCGCCATCACAAACATTGTGCACCTTTTTTGATGGTTTTTTACACCACCGTTTGTGATTATTGCATCGCACACAGTTTCGGCAAAGGGTCTCTGATCGTAGTGTCGTGTTAGTAGTATCCTGCAGTAGTGATGACACCACCAAGGAAGAAAGAAACCCCAGAGCAAAGTCTTCATATGGACCACGGTCCTCACATGATCATGCTAACACTCATGTTTCATAGGGTTATACTGATCGGTCTCATGAATATGAGCATCATTCTTTGAACCACTCTGTTCACAAATCAAAAAAAATCTTTATTAGTTTGAGTATTCTAACCCCCCTGTGAAGCTATTTTCTAGGGTATCCAAGGCTAAATTCTCATATGATGCTCTTAGACTCATTGCTTCCAAGCCACCCCTTCAGATGTGGGTGGTTAAGAAGAACTATTTTCTTTTACAAGGTCGGGTCTCTAGCCGAAACACATTGGATTTTGAAACAATGTTGGGGACCTGAAAAATCTTGTTGGATGCAAGATAAAATGTCTGAATGGTCTTACCTTTTATTTTATCCATGGATTTCTTGATAATGACACTATCATATCCTCTAAAAAACCTACCTTTCTTGAACATGTTTCTTGTACTAAGTTTGTTACTCACAATTATCTTGGTGAAGCATATCCTAGTAAATGTATTGTATTATACACTTCCGAAAGCCACTTAGTGGATCCTGGATAGTGGTTGCACTAACCATATGACTGGTGATCAAAGCTTGCTGATGGACTCAACATCACATCCTCCTAACCAAAATCACATCATGTCTGCTGACAAAGGAAAAACAAGGTATTGGGTCTAGGTAAGGTTGCAATCTCAAAGGATCGGCACATGGACAAAGTGATGCTCGTCGAATCCCTTGGATTTAACCTAATGCCTATCTTAGCGCTTTGTGGTCTTGGTATGATTTCTTTGGAAAATTTCGTTTACTTGTGCTAATGGTCTCTGAAAAATCCAAAGTCTTTGAGGATTTCGAAGAGGTGACTTGTACATGGTAGATTTATATACAGGACCACAGCTGGCCACATGTCTTCTAGCAAAAGCTTCAAAATGTTGGCTTTGGCATGGACAACTAGGACATGCTGGCATGAGGAACTTGCATACCCTCGTCAAGAAGAAGCACATCATTGGGATCGAGGGCATCAATGTAATGCCCTAGATGTAACTTTCCATAATTGTAACTCCAACTCTTGCCATTTCTGGCTATGCTATATGCTATATCCTTTGTGGTTGGGTTTTGTCCTCGTTTTGCATTTTGTTCATGTCATGCATTTCATCTCATGTCATCATGTGCATCTCATTTGCATTCGTCTTTGTCTCATGCATCCGGTCATTTTCCCCGTTGTCCGTTTCGGAATCCAACACTCACACATGCACCCGTTGCACCCCTCAGATCTCGTTTCGTGAGAGGGAGAAAAACGTTCTCGGAATGGGCTGAGATTTGTCGAGTGGCCTTGGTACATCACCGGTAGGCCGCCTATCAAATTTCGTTCCATTTGGAGGTCGTTTATTGCCCCAACGATTAACCGGGTAACCGCAAAACCCCTCTCTCTTTGCAGCCCAGCACCCCTCCAACACAGCCCACTAGCCCATCTAAACCCCCTCCATCCTCTGCGTCGTTGGATCACGATCGTGTGGGCGAAAACCGCATCTCATTTGGACTCTCCTAGCTCCCTCTACCTATAAATAGGCCCCCCGTCCAAATCTCAGACGAAACCCTAGATCAACCCCTTCCCGCGCCGCCGGACACGTCCGCCGGGCGCCGGATGCGTCCAATCGACGCCCCCGACGAATCAGCAAGCGCCATGTCAGCCCGCCGCCCTCCTCTCTCTCCCCGCACCACCGACCCGCCTGGCCCAGGGAAGGATCGCGCCGCGCCGCGTGGGCTCGAGCGCCCCCGCCGTCGCCACGCGCGCCCACGCCTCCGTACACCGCCCCGCCGCCTCGACGAGCTCCACCGCCGCCCGGTCAACACTGCCACTCCCGCGCTTCACGTTGCCGCCTTGCGCCGCCACCACCGTGCGCCACCACCACTGCGCCGCCCCGTGCTGCCCTTCATCGCCGCCCGCTCCACCGTCGCCGCGCCGTCGCCCGTCGTCACCTCGCCATCGTCGTTCGCCGGAGCCGCTGTCGTCGGATCCCGTCAGGTGGACAAGATCCACCCGCTCCGCCAACCAAATGCCACCGCACTGCATCCCGGTTCCCTACGTCCCGGGTCCTACCCGTCCACGTTCCGCGAGGTGAAATTCGGCTAAGTCCCAGATTCCTTGCGATATGTGACCATCTTTGACCTACCATATCTCCATGGTCGTAGCTCTGATTTGCGCATGTGATATATTGAAATGTTCGTATCGTGATGCTATTCATGTTAGTGTCATTTTCATGCATGTTATTGTCCATATTGATGCCTTCATCTTTGTTGAAAAAGATCTATATGATGTTGTCTGCTGGAATCCATCATAACTTGCTGTTTTGTCATTTTCACAGCATTTTGTGTGTGCATCTTTTGAGCATCATGTCTACATCTTTTAGGAGCATCTTCATGCCATATTTATATTGGTGTAAGCCTTGTATTTTGATGTGTCATGTGGTGACTAGCACAAGCATGCAAAGTAGGCCACATGATGTTGATGATTCCAGACACTTAGTATTTCTGTTAAGTCTTTTCCTGTTACATTATGTTGCTATGTTGTCTTGTTGCCTCAAGTAGATCCATGCATATTTTGATGAAGTTCAGTAAGGATGTTTTGAAGATATGCTCATGCTCTATCTCGTAATGCCTCTGGTTGTAATTATGGGGTAGTGTAGCTTGTCATTACCATGCTCTACTTTTACTAAATATTGGTGCTGTCAGTTTGTTAACAGGAAGTGCATTTTGCCATGTGTTTTGTTAGTGATCCATGCACCCTATGAACTTGCTCTTGCCATTTTTAGCTTCATAATTGTGTCTTCTTACTGTTAGTTGCTTTGTTATGCCATGAAATGCTTTGTGTTGAATGGCACGAGCTTACAAATTTGCTATCATGAATCTGTTTCTGCCATGCTATGTTTTTCTACTAAGTCTGAAACTGTTCATACCACTTGCCATGTTTGCATTGATGCTACCATCTTTTCTGTGCATCTTTGGCTCAAGTTCAGTAAGTGAGTTTTGTTCTTTGCCTCTATTACTAGCATTCCATGCCTTTGTTTTCCATGATATGTTCCTGTAGCATGTTGTTTACTAGCTCTAAACATTGCTACCTAATGCTGTTTTTGCCATGTTTAGTATTTTCACTTAGTCTGAAACCTGATTGTCATTTGCATTTTTGCCATGCTATTTTAGGCTTGTTCTAGTGAGTTTCAGCAGGAGCTTAGTGTTCATGATTTGTAGAACTTCACTTCTACTTCACTGCCATGTGCTTTGTTGCTATTTTGGAGTGATGTAGCATAGTTTCATGATGCATTTTAAGTGCTATGATGTTGTTAAGCGCAGTGTTGCATTGTTCGTCATTTGCAAACTGTGCATCCGTTTCCGGTGATCTTTATATCAATTTCGACCGAAATCACTCAATATTTCCAGCGGCATGCTTGGTCTGCCAAGTTGATGCCATGATCATCCTTTTCCTTCCGGAGTACCCATATGCATTGCACATCATATATTGCATTCCATGCCATGTCTTGCATCATGTTGCTTGTGCATTGCCCCGTGATTGATTGTTATTCTGTTGCTTGTGTTCTTGCTTTGGGTAGAGCTGGGAGACGAGTTTGCGAATGAGGATCCTGTTGAGTATTTTTTACGAGGAGCAAGCTTTCGACAACCCTGAGAACTTTGCAGGCAAGATGATCATTACCCCCGATATTACTTTTATCTTTGCTTGCTAGTTGTTCGTGAAGGAAATATGCCCTAGAGGCAATAACGAAGTTGTTATTTATATTTCCTTATGTCATGATAAATGTTTATTATTCATGCTAGAATTGTATTAACTGGAAGTTAGTACATGTGTGAATACATAGACAAACGGAGTGTCACTAGTATGCCTCTACTTGACTAGCTCGTTAATCAAAGATGGTTAAGTTTCCTAGCCATGGAAAATAGTTGTCATTTTATGAACTGGAACACATCATTAGAGAATGATGTGATTGAGTGGACCCATCCGTTAGCTTAGCACTATGATCGTTTAGTTTATTGCTATTGCTTTCTCCATAACTTATACATGTTTCTATGACTATGAGATTATGCAACTCCCGAACACCGAAGGAATACTTAGTGTGCTATCAGAAGTCAAAACGTAACTGGGTGATTATAAAGACTCTCTACAGGTGTTACCGATGGTGTTTGTTGATTTGACATAGATCAAGATTAGGATTTGTCACTCTGATTGTCGAAGAGGTATCTCTGGGCCATCTCGGTAATGCACATCACTATAAGCCTTGCAAGCAATGTGAGTAATGAGTTAGTTACGGGATGATGCATTACAGAGCGAGTAAAAAGATTTGTTGGTAACGAGATTGCACTAGGTATGATGATACCCAAGATTGAATCTCAGGCAAGTGACATACCGATGACAAAGGGAACAACGTATGTTGTTATGCGGTTTGACCGATAAAGATCTTCGTAGAATATGTAGGAGCCAATATGAGCATCCAGGTTCCTCTATTGGTTATTGACCAAAGATGAGTCTCGGTCATGTCTACATTGTTCTCGAACCCGTAGGGTCCGCACGCTTAACATTCGATGACGATCGGTATTATGAGTTTATGTGTTTTGATGTACCGAAGGTTGTTCGAAGTCTCGGATGTGATCATGGACATGATGAGGAGTCTCGAAATGGTTGAGACATAAAGATTGATATATTGGATGACTATATTCGGACACCAGATGAGTTCCGGGGGTCACCGGATATATATCAGAGTGCCGAAAGGGTTATCGGAACCACCGAAGAAGTAATGGGCCTTATTGGGCCTAGGGGAGAGAGAGGGGGGTTGCCAAGGGCTGGCCGCGCAACCCCAAATGGGCCTAGTCCGAATTGGACTAGGGGGAGGGGCAGCGCCCCCTCCTTCCTTCTCTTCCCCCTCCTTCCTTCTTCTCCTAGTAGGAGTAGGAAAGGGGGGAGTCCTACTCCTACTAGGAGGAGGATTCCTCCCCCTTGGCGCGCCTATGAGGGCCGGGCGGCCTCCCCCTCCCTCCTTTATATACGTGGGGAGGGGGGCACCCTAGAACACACAAGTTGATTGTTTAGCCATGTGCGGTGCCCCCTCCTCATAATTCCACCTTGGTCATATCGTTATAGTGCTTAGGCGAAGCCCTGCGTCAGTAACTTCATCATCACCGTCATCACACTATCGTGCTGACGAAACTCTCCCTCGACCTCAACTGGATCAAGAGTGCGAGGGACGTCATCAAGCTGAACATGTGCAGATCACGGAGGTACCATGCATTCGGTACTTGATCGGTTGGATGGCGAAGACATTTGACTACATCAACCGCGTTTCATAATGCTTCCGCTTTCGGTCTACGAGGGTACGTGGCATACTCTCCCCTCTCATTGCTATACATCTCCTAGATAGATCTTGCATGATCGTAGGATTTTTTTTGAAATACTACATTCCCCAACAGTGGCATCCGAGCCAGGTCTATGCGTAGATGTTATATGCATGAGTAGAACACAAAGGAGTTGTGAGCGTGGGTATATACATATTGCTTGCCATCACTAGTTGATTCTTGATTCAGCGGTATTGTTGGATGAAGCAGCTCAGACCGAAATTATGCGTACGCTTATGCAAGACTGGTTCTACCGACATGCTTCGCACACAGGTGTCTAGTGGGTGTTAGTTTCTCCAACTTTAGTTGAATCGGATTCAATGAACAGGGTTCTTTCTGAAGATCAAAAAGCAATCACTATACCGCGTTGTGGTTTTTGATGCGTAGGTAAGAACGGTTCTTGCTAGAAGCCCGTAGCAGCCACGTAAAACTTGCAACAACAAAGTAGAGGATGTCTAACTTGTTTTTGCAGGGCATGTTGTGATGTGATATGGTCAAGATGTGATTATATAAATTGTTGTATGAGATGATCATGTTTCGTAACACTGTTATCGGCAACTGGCAGGAGCCATATGGTTGTTGCTTTATTGTATGAAATGCAATCGCCATGTAATTGCTTTACTTTATCACTAAGCGGTAGCATAGTCGTAGAAGCAATAGTTGGAGAGACGACAACGATACTTTGATGGAGATCAAGGTGTCAAGCCGGTGATGATGGTGATCATGACGGTACTTTGGAGATGGAGATCAAAAGGCACAAGATGATGATGGCCATATCATATCACTTATTTGATTGCATGTGATGTTTATCCTTTATGCATCTTATCTTGCTTAGTACAGCGGTAGCATTATAAGATGATATCTCACTAAATTTCAAGGTACAAGTGTTCTCCCTGAGTATGCACCGTTGCTACAGTTCGTCGTGCCGAGACACCACGTGATGATCGGGTGTGATAAGCTCTACATTCACATAAACAAGAAGAATACTCAGGTTAAACTTGGCGAGCCTAGCATATGCAGATATGTCCTCGGAACACTGAGACCGAAAGGTTGAGCCTGAATCATATAGTAGATATGATCAACATAGTGATGTTCACCATTGAAAACTACTCCATCTCACGTGATGATCGGACATGGTTTAGTTGATATGGATCATGTGATCACTTAGATGATTAGAGGGATGTTTATCTAAGTGGGAGTTCTTAAGTAATATGATTAAATTAAACTTTAATTTATCATGAACTTAGTACCTGATAGTATTTTGCATGTCTATGTTTTTGTAGATTAATGGCTCGTGCTGTTGGTCCATTGAATTTTAATGCGTTCCTAGAGAAAGCTAAGTTGAAAGATGATGGTAGCAATTACATGGACTGGGTCCGTAACTTGAGGATTATCCTCATTGCTACACAGAAGAATTATGTCCTGGAAGCACCACTGGGTGACAAGCCTGCTGCAGATGCTGCTGACGACGTTAAGAACGTCTGGAAAAACAAAGCTAATGACTACTCGATAGTTCAATGTGCCATGCTTTACGACTTAGAACTGGGACTTCAACAATGTTTTGAACGTCATGGAGCATATGAGATGTTCCAGGAGTTGAAGTTAATATTTCAAGCAAATGCCCGGATTAAGAGATATAAAGTTTCCAATAAGTTCTACAGCTGCAAAATGGAGGAGAATAGTTTAGTCAGTGAACATATACACAGAATGTCTTGGTACCACAAAAACTTGACTCAACTAGGAGTTAATCTTCCTGATGATAGTGTCATTGACAGAGTTTTTCAATCACTTCCACCAAGCTACAAGAGCTTCGTGATGAACTATAATATGCAAGGGATGGACAAGACAATTCCCGAGCTCCTCGCAATGCTAAAGGCTGCAGAGGTAGAAATCAAGAAGGAGCATCAAGTGTTGATGGTCAACAAGACCACCAGTTTCAAGAAGAAGGGCAAAGGGAAGAAGGGGAACTTCAAGAAGAACAACAAGCAAGTTGCTGCTCAAGTGAAGAATCCCAAGTCTGGACCTAAGCCTGAGACTGAGTGTTTCTACTGCAAAGGGACTAGTCATTGGAAGCGGAATTGCCCCAAGTATTTGGCCGATAAGAAGGATGGCAAAGTGAAAGGTATATTTGATATACATGTTATTGATGTGTACCTTACTAATGCTCACAGTAGCGCCTGGGTATTTGATACTGGCTCTGTTGCTAATATTTGCAACTCGAAACAGGGGCTACAGATTAAGCGAAGATTGGATAAGGACGAGGTGACGATGTGTGACGCCCGGATAATTAAGCTACAGTAATTCCCTGCTAATGATGCCACGTCACCAGGGTTACTGTTGTTAACCTCACGTTAGTTCAAAAACGGATTCAAAATTCTAATTCAAAATATGGCAAACCACAAAAGTTTTCGAACATCAAAACTAAATTGTTCGGGTTGTGTCAAATAATGCATAAGTAATTATGATGGAGGACCACGTTTTTATAAAGTGTTTAAATGCTCTAATATAAATAAAATAGGATCAATCAAAATGATTTAGATGCCATTACTAATTAATAAATTATCAAACTAAATTATATGGGGACTAGACTTTTGGTGGCAGTGCAGCTTATTGCATAGTATTTATATGTCAAGGCTCCACTTTTTACAAAAGTCATTTGGTTCAAGTTTTAAATGGAAGACAGAAGGTAATTAAAGGAAACAAAAAGAAAAGAAAAGGGCAAAACAGAAAATAAAACAAGAGAAAAGGAAAACCCCCTCCCCTGGGCCAAGGCCCAGCTGGCCAGGCCAGGCCAGCCCACTCCCCACGTCGCCTCCTCCTCTGTTCACAGAGGGGGTCGTGGGCAGAGCCGATGCCCGCCACGGCACCGGCCGACGTCGTGGTGGCCATCCGGCCGGCGACCCCGGCCTACAAGACCCCGGTGCCCCTCCCTCTAACCCTAGCCCTAGAACCCCCTCGCTCGCGCTCTTCCCACAGCCTCTCGCTCACTCCTCCCCCTCTCTCTGTTTTGACGGCCAGGCGGGACGTCACCACGCCGTTGTCAAGCCCGCGGCCACCGGCCACCGCTCGCCGCACCGACGAGTTCAGGAGGATCGCCATCGTCGACCTCGTCCATCCAGAGCGTCAAATCGAGCGGAGCCGCACCGATTCGCCGCCATCGATCTCGTCTTCGACATCCTGCACCGAAGGCCGCCGTCGTTGATTCGCTCGACCCCGACCGTCCCCAACCTCCCCGACCACGTCCCCGGCTCCTTGGTGAGCTTCTCCTCCGGATTCCCCCTTCCTCAGCCTTGATTTGGTCGCCGTTTGCCGTCCCGAGCTCATCCGAGTCCGCTTGTACGCGTACGTACGTGCGTGAGTATTTGCTCGCGCTGCTCCTGCTGCCGCCACGCGCGGCCGCGCCGCGCCCGCCTGCGTCTACTGCTGCTCTTGCCGCGCGCCTCCCAACTGCTGCTGCTCGTGGCTGCTGCTTCATGTGTTGCCGTTGCTGCCGCTAAAACTCTGTTCCTGCTGCCTGCTGCTCGTTTTGGCCATGACCACTGTCGGAGAATCCTATTCTACCGCCTGCTCGTACGTGAATACTTACCTGGTCATCTGGTCATACTGCGTGTATACTACTAGATTAGTGGAGTTTGTTATGGTGTTAGTTGGCCTCACCTGCGTGTGCATGGGTTGTATATATGTACACTCGTGATGTATCAGTGAATGTGAGTTCAGTCTCTCTCGCGTCCATCTTCCTTGCAGCCACGGCCATGGCCGAGTGTGCTGCGTGGTGTGTGTGCGTGTGTGCTCTTTGTGTGTGGCCGACCCCATTAGAAAAGAAAAAAAAAGAAATAATAATAATAATAAAGTAAATAATTAGTGGCTTAATTAATTAAATGATTAGTAATTAGTTAATTAGCTTAATCACATTAACAGTGAGACCTGCAGCTTAGTTAGTCTAATCAGTAAATAAATACACTGTTAATTAAAGCAGGGGCACTGACATGTGAGGTCTGACCCATTTGACCAGTCAACGGTCCAGTCAAACTAAGACTGGATAGTTGACCAGGTCCAGCTATCAGCCCCTAAGCACATTATGGGTACACGCTTTGGGTAACCATTGCATTTAGGTTTAATGAGTTTGAATTATTAATAATTAAAATAATTTCAGGAATTGTTTAAAAAAATTTTGAAAATTAATGTAAAATAAACCGTAAGTCAAATGAAAATACTTTGTACATGAAAGTTGCTCAGAACGACGAGGCGAACCCGGATACGCGGCCCGTTCGTCCGCCATGCATCCCTAGCATAGCAAACACGCAACTTTCCCCCTCCGGTTCGTCTGTCCGAAAACGCAAAACACCGGGAATACCTTCCCGGATGTTTTCCCCCTTCACCGGTACCACCTCGTACCGCGTTAGGGCACGCCTAGCACCACGCTTTGTCATGTCACGCATCTTCATGCATTTGTTTGCATTGTATTTATTGTTTCTTCCCCCTCTTCTCTCGCTAGACACCGAGACCGACGCCGCTGCTACCCAGTACGACTACGGTGTTGATGACCCCTCTCTCTTGCTAGAGCAACCAGGCAAGCCCTCCCTTTGATCACCAGATATCGCCTACTCTTCTCTATACCGCTTGCATTAGAGTAGTGTAGCATGTTACTGCTTTCCGTTATTCCTATCCTGATGCATAGCCTGTCCTTGCTACTACTGTTGTTACCATTACCTGCTATCCTACTGCTTAGTATAGGATGCTAGTGTTCCATCAGTGGCCCTACACTCTTGTTCGTCTGCCATGCTATACTACTGGGCCGTGATCACTTCTGGAGGTGATCACGGGCATACAATATACTTTACACAATTACATTACTTATGATACTGTTCGGAGATGGGGGCTGAAGGGGCAGGTGGCTCCATCCCGGTAGAGGTGGGCCTGGGTTCCCGACGGCCCCCGACTGTTACTTTGAGGCGGAGCGACAGGGCAGGTTGAGACCACCTAGGAGAGAGGTGGGCCTGGCCCTGGTCGGCGTCCGTGGTTATTTCAGAATAACACGTTTAACGAGATCTTGGTATTTGATCTGAGTCTGGCTACTGGCCTATACGCACTAACCATCTACGCGGGGACAGTTATGGGCACTCGACGTCGTGGTATCAGCCGAAGCCTTCATGACGTCAGCGACTGAGTGGCGCGCGCCGGATTGGACCGTAAGCCTGCTCTTGTATTAAGGGGGCTAGTTCTGCTTCCGGTCGCGTTCGCAACGTGCAGGTGTGCAAAGGGCGATGGGCCCAGACCCCTGCGCCATAGGATTTAGACCGGCGTGCTGACCTCTCTGTTGTGCCTAGGTAGGGCTGCGACGTGTTGATCTTCCGAGGCCGGGCATGACCCAGGAAAGTGTGTCCGACCAAATGGGATCGAGCGTGTTGGGTTATGTGGTGCACCCCTGCAGGGAAGTTAATCTATTCGAATAGCCGTGATCTTCAGTAACAGGACGACTTGGAGTTGTACCTTGACCTTATGACAACTAGAACCAGATACTTAATAAAACACACCCTTCCAAGTGCCAGATACAACCGGTGATCGCTCTCTCACAGGGCGACGAGGGGAGGATCATCGGTTAGGATTATGCTATGCGATGCTACTTGGAGGACGTCAGTCTACTCTCTTCTACATGCTGCAAGACGGAGGCTGCCAGAAGCATAGTCTTCGATAGGATTAGTTATCCCCCTCTTATTCTGGCATTCTGCAGTTCAGTCCACATATGATACCCTTATTCCTTTTGATACCCATGCATATGTAGTGTAGCTTCTTGCTTGCGAGTACTTTGGATGAGTACTCACGGTTGCTTTCTCCTTCTTTTTCCCTATCCCTTCTACCTGGTTGTCGCAACCAGATGTTGGAGCCCAGGAGCCAGACGTCACCGTCGACGACGACTCCTACTACACCGGAGGTGCCTACTACTACGTGATGCCCGCTGACGACGACCAGGAGTAGTTAGGAGGATCCTAGGCAGGACGCCTGCGCCTCTTTCGATCTGTATCCCAGTTTGTGCTAGCCATCTTATGGCAACTTGTTTAACTTATGTCTGTACTCAGATATTGTTGTTTCCGCTGACTCGTCTATGATCGAGCTCTTGTATTCGAGCCCTCGAGGCCCCTGGCTTGTAATATGATGCTTGTATGACTTATTTTATTTGTAGAGTTGTGTTGTGATATCTTCCCGTGAGTCCCTGATCTTGATCGTACACGTTTGCGTGTATGATTAGTGTACGGTCAAATCGGGGGCGTCACACGATGCACGTGGGAAATGGTTCCAAAGTCGATGTCATCGCCGTCGGCACGCTGCCTCTACATCTACTTTTGGGATTAGTTTTGGACCTGAATAATTGTTATTTGGTGCCAGCGTTAAGCATGAACATTATATCTGGAGCTTGTTTGATGCGAGCCGGTTATTCATTTAAATCAGAGAATAATGGTTGTTCTATTTATATGAGTAATATCTTTTATGGTCATGCACCCTTGATAAGTGGTCTATTTTTACTAAATCTTGATAGTAGTGATACACATATTCATAGTATTGAAGCCAAAAGATATACGTTTAATGATGATAGTGCAACTTATTTGTGGCACTGCCGTTTGTGTCATATTGGTGCAAAGCGCATGAAGAAACTCCATGCTGATGGAATTTTGGAATCACTTGATGCTTGCGAACCATGCCTCATGGGCAAGATGACTAAGACTCCATTCTCCGAAACAATGGAATGAGCAACAGACTTATTGGAAATAATACATACTGATGTATGCGATCCGATGAGTGTTGATGCTCATGGCGGGTATCGTTATTTTCTGACCTTCACAGATGATTTGAGCAGATATGGGTATATCTACTTGATGAAACATAAGTCTGAAACATTTGAAAAGTTCAAAGAATTTCAGAGTGAAGTGGAAAATCATTGTAACAAGAAAATAAAGTTTTTACAATCTGATCATGGAGGAGAATATTTGAGTTACGAGTTTGGTCTTCATTTGAAACAATGCGGAATAGTTTCGCAACTCACGCCACCTGGAACACCACAGCGTAATGGTGTGTCCGAACATCGTAACCGCACTTTATTAGATATGGTGCGATCTATGATGTCTCTTACAGATTTACCGCTATCGTTTTGGGGTTATGCTTTAGAGACGGCTGCATTCATGTTAAATAGGGCACCATTGAAATCCTTTGAGACGACACCTTATGAACTATGGTTTGGCAAGAAACCCAAGTTGTCGTTTCTTAAAGTTTGGGGCTGCGATGTTTATGTGAAAAAGCTTCAACCTGATAAGGTCGAACCCAAATCGGAGAAATGTGTCTTCATAGGATACCTAAAAGAGACTGTTGGGTACACCTTCTATCACAGATCCGAAGGCAAGATATTCGTTGCTAAGAATGGATCCTTTCTAGAGAAGGAGTTTCTCTCGAAAGAAGTGAGTGGGAGGAAAGTAGAACTTGATGAGGTAATTGTACCTACTCCCTTATTGGAAAGTAGTCCATCACAGCAATCAGTTCCTGTGATTCCTACACCAATTAGTGAGGAAGCTAATGATGATGATCATGAAACTTCTGATCAAGTTACTACCGAACCTGTAGGTCAACCAGAGTAAGATCCGCACCAGAGTGGTATGGTAATCCTGTTCTGGAAGTCATGTTACTTGACCATGACGAACCTACGAACTATGAGGAAGTGACGATGAGCCCAGATTCTGCAAAATGGCTTGAGGCCATGAAATCTGAGATGGGATCCATGTATGAGAACAGAGTATGGACTTTGGTTGACTTGCCCGATGATCGGCAAGCCATAGAGAATAAATGGATCTTCAAGAAGAAGACTGACGCTGACGGTAATGTTACTGTCTACAAAGCTCGACTTGTTGCGAAAGGTTTTTGACAAGTTCAAGGAGTTGACTACGATGAGACCTTCTCACCCGTAGCGATGCTTAAGTCGATCCGAATCATGTTAGCAATTGCCGCATTTTATTATTATGAAATTTGGAAATGGATGTCAAAACTGCATTCCTTAATGGATATCTTAAAGAAGAGTTGTATATGATGCAACCAGAAGGTTTTGTTGATCCAAAATGTGCTAACAAAGTGTGTAAGCTCCAGCGATCCATTTATGGACTGGTGCAAGCATCTCGGAGTTGGAATATACGCTTTGATATTGTGATCAAAGCATATGGTTTTATACAGACTTTTGGAGAAGCCTGTATTTACAAGAAAGTGAGTGGGAGCTCTGTAGCATATCTGATATTATATGTGGATGACATATTGTTAATCAGAAATGATACTTAATTTCTGAATAGCATAAAAGGATACTTGAGTAAGAATTTTTCAATGAAAGACCTCGGTGAAGCTGCTTATATATTGGGCATCAAGATCTATAGAGATAGATCAAGACGCTTAATTGGACTTTCACAAAGCACACACCTTGATAAAGTTTTGAAGAAGTTCAAAATGGATCAAGCAAATAAAGGGTTATTGCCTGTGTTACAAGGTGGAAGTTGAGTCAGACTCAATGCCCGACCACTTCAGAAGATAGAGAGAAAATGAAAGTCATTCCCTATGCTTCAGCCATAAGTTCTATCATGTATGCAATGCTATGTACCAGGCCTGATGTGTGCCTTGCTATTAGTTTAGTAGGGAGGTACCAAAGTAATTCAGGAGTGGATCACTGGACAACAGTCAAGAACATCCTGAAATACCTGAAAAGGACTAAGGATATGTTTCTCGTTTATGGAGGTGACAAAGAGCTCGTCATAAACGGTTACGTCGATCCAAGATTTGACACTGATCCGGATGACTCTAAGTCACAAACCGGACACGTATTTTTATTGAATGGTGGAGCTGTCAGTTGGTGCAGTTCCAAGCTAAGCATCGTGACGGGATCTACATGTAGAGCGGAGTACATAGCTGCTTCGGAAGCAACAAACGAAGGAGTCTGGATGAAGGAGTTCATCTCCGATCTAGGTGTCATACCTAGTGCATCGGGTCCAATGAAAATATTTTGTGACAATACTGGTGCAATTGCCTTGGCAAAGGAATCCAGATTTCACTAGAGAACCAAGCACAACAAGAGAAGCTTCAATTCCATCCGTGATCAAGTAAAGGAGGGAGGCATAGAGATTTGCAAGATACATACGGATCTGAATGCAGCAGACCCGTTGACTAAGCCTCTCTCACGAGCAAAACATGATCAACACCAAGACTCCATGGGTGTTAGAATCATTACAATGTAATCTAGATTATTGACTCTAGTGCAAGTGGGAGACTGAAGGAAATATGCACTAGAGGCAATAATAAATTTGTTATTTATATTTCCTTATATCATGATAAATGTTTATTATTCATGCTAGAATTGTATTAACCGGAAACTTAGTACATGTGCGAATACATAGACAAACAGAGTGTCACTAGTATGCCTCTACTTGACTAGCTCGTTAATCAAAGATGGTTAAGTTTCCTAGCCATGGACAAGAGTTGTCATTTGATGAACGAGATCACAGCATTAGAGAATGATGTGATTGACTTGACCCATCCATTAGCTTAGCACTATGATTGTTTAGTTTATTGCTATTGCTTTCTCCATAACTTATACATGTGTCTATGACTATGCGATTATGCAACTCTCGAATACCGAAGGAACACTTAGTGTGCTATCAAATGTCACAACGTAACTGGGTGTTTATAAATATGCTCTACAGGTGTCTCCGATGTTGTTTGTTGAGTTGGCATAGATCGAGATTAGGATTTTTCACTCTGATTGTCGGAGAGGTATCTCTGGGCCCTCTCGGTAATGCACATCACTATATTCCTTGCAGGCAATGTGACTAATGAGTTAGTTACGGGATGATGCATTACGGAACGAGTAAAGAGACTTGCCGGTAACGAGATTGAACTAGGTATGATGATACCGATGATCGAATCTCGGGCAAGTAACATACCAATGAAAAAGGGAACAACGTATGTTGTTATGCGGTTTGACCGATAAAGATCTTCATAGAATATGTAGGAGCCAATATGAGCATCCAGGTTCCGCTATTGGTTATTGACCAGAGATGAGTCTCGGTCATGTCTACATAGTTCTCAAACCCGCAGGGTCCGCACGCTTAACGTTCGATGACGATCGGTATTATGAGTTTATGTGTTTTGTTGTACTGAAGGTTGTTTGGAGTCCCGGATGTGATCATGGACATGATGAGGAGTCTCGAAATGGTCGAGACATAAAGATTGATATATTGGATTACTATATTCGGACACCGGATATATATCGGAGTGCCGGAAGGGTTATCGGAACCACCGGAGAAGTAATGGGCCTTACTGGGCCTAGGGGTGAGAGAGGGGCAGCTAAGGGCTGGCCGCACGCCCCCCATGGGCCTAGTCCAAATTGGACTAGGGGGAGGTGCCGCGTTACCTCCTTCCTTCTCTTCCCCCCTCCTTCCTTCTTCTCCTAGTAGGACTAGGAAAGGGAGGAGTCCTACTCCTACTAGGAGGAGGATTCCTCCCCCCTTGGTGCGCCTATGAGGGCCGGCTAGCCTCCCCCTCCCTCCTTTATATACATGGGGAGGGGGCACCCTACAACAGACAAGTTTATTGTTTAGCCGTGTGCGGTGCCCCCCTCCACAGAATTCCACCTCGATCATATCGTTGTTGTGCTTAGGCGAAGCCCTGTGTCGGTAACTTCATCATCACCGTCATCACGCCATTGTGCTGACGAAATTCTCTCTTGGCCTCAACTGGATCAAGAGTACAAGGGACGTCATCGAGCTGAACGTGTGCAGACCGCGGAGGTGCCGTGCGTTCGGTACTTGATCGGTTGGATCGTGAAGACGTTCGACTACATCAACCGTGTTTCATAACGCTTCCGCTTTCGGTCCACGAGGTTACGTAGACATACTCTCCCCCTCTTGTTGCTATACATCTCCTAGATAGATCTTGTGTGATCGTAGGATTTTTTTTGAAATACTGCGTTCCCCAACAGTTTGCTCTATCGCTATATCGCACTACCTACCACTTGTCTATCATGCCTCCCATATTGCCATGTCAAGTCTCTAACCCACCTTCCTAAAAAACCGTTGTTAGGATATGTTACCGCTTTTGCTCAGCCCCTCTTATAGCGTTGCTAGTTGCAGGTGCAGAGCAGGTTGTTCCATGTTGGAACATGGATATGTTGGGATATCACAATATCTCTTATTTATTTAATGCATCTATATACTTGGCAAAGGGTGGAAGGATTGGCCTTTTGCTTGGTGTTTTGTTCCACTCTTGCCGCCCTAGTTTCCGTCATACCGGTGTTATGTTCCTTGATTTTGCGTTCCTTAAACGGTTGGCGTTATGGGACCCCCTTGACAGTTCGCTTTGAATAAAACTCCTCTAGCAAGGCCCAACCTTGGTTTTACCATTTGCCTAATAGCAACTAAAAACTTGCATAGGGACTTTCCGGACCCCGTGAACTTAATCAACCCCCGGGCCAGTGCTCCTCATGAGTGTTGGTCCAAACTAGAGCACCGTGCGGGGCCGCCCCTAGGAAACTTGGGGTATTTGGTATATACCTTTACGCTTCGCTCATCCTGTGTACCCTGAGAACGAGATCACGCTACTCCTATCAGGCTAGGTTGGTGCATTGGGAGGTCTTGGACTTGTTTTGCCATTGTCGAAATGTCTTGTAACCGGGATTCCGAGTCTGATCGGGTTGTTCCGGGAGAAGGAATATCCTTTGTTGATCGTGAGAGCTTGTGATGGGCTAAATTGGGACACCCCTGCAGGGTTTAAACTTTCAAGAGCCGTGCACGCGGTTATGTGGCTGATACATCAATTTTGCATCATGCTTTTATATTGATATTTATTGCATTATGGACTGTTATTACACATTATGTCACAATACTTATGCCTTTTCTCTCTTATTTTACAAGATTTACATGAAGAGGAGGAATGCCGCCAGCTGGAATTCTGGGCTGGAAAAGGAGAAAATATTAGAAACCTATTCTGCACAGCTCGAAAAGTCTTGAAACTTCACGAAAGTTATTTTCAGAATATATAAAAAATACAGAGCGAAGAAAGCACCAGAGGGGGGCCACCCACCAGGCACGAGGGTGGGGGCGCGCCCTACCCCCTGGGCGCGCCCCCTGCCTCGTGGGCCCCCTGGTGGCCCTCCGATGCCCATATTTGGCTATATGGAGTCTTTTATCCGAGAAAAAAATCATAAGCAAGCTTACGGGACGAAACTCCGCCGCCAGGAGGCAGAACCTTGGCGGAACTAATCTAGGGCTTCGACGGAGCTGTTCTGCCGGGGGAACTTCCCTCCAGGAGGGGGAAATCATCACCATCGTCATCACCAATGATCCTCTCATCGAGAGGGGGTCAATTTCCATCAACATCTTCACCAGCACCATCTCATCTCAAACCCTATCTCATCTCTTGTATCCAATCTTTGTATCCAAACCTCAGATTGGTACCTGTGGGTTGCTAGTAGTGTTGATTACTCCTAGTAGTTGATGCTAGTTGGTTTACTTGGTGGAAGATTGTATGTTCAGATCCAATATGAATATTAATACTCCTCTGATTATGAACATGAATATGCTTTGTGAGTAGTTACGTTTGTTCCTGAGGACATGGGAGAAGTCTTTCTATTAGTAGTCATGTGAATTTGGTATTCGTTCGATATTTTGATGAGATGTATGCTGTCATCCCTCTAGTGGTGTCATGTGAACGTAGACTACATGACACTTCACCATTGTTTGGGCCTACAGGGAGGCATTGGTAAGTAATAAGTATATGATGGGTTGCTAGAGTGACAGAACCTTAAACCCTAGTTTATGCGTTGCTTCGTAAGGGGCTGATTTGGATCCATATGTTTCATGCTATGGTTAGGTTTACCTTAATACTTCTGTTGTAGTTGTGGATGCTTGCAATAGAGGTTAATCATAAGTGGGATGCTTGTCCAAGTAAGGACAGTACACAAGCACCGGTCCACCCACATATCAAAATATCAAAGTACCGAACGCGAATCATATGAATGTGATGAAAACTAGCTTGACGATAATTCCCATGTGTCCTCGGGAGCACTTTCCTTCATATAAGTGTTTGTCCAGGCTTGTACTTTGCTACAAAAAGGATTGTGCCATATTTCTTCACCTTATTTACTTTTCTTACTTGCTACTCGTTACCAATTACCTTATCACAAAACTATCTGTTACCGATAATTTCAGTGCTTGCAGAGAATACCTTGCTGAAAACCGCTTATCATTTCCTTCTGCTCCTCGTTGGGTTCGACACTCTTACTTATCGAAAGGACTAGATAGATCCCCTATACTTGTGGGTCATCAAGACTCTTTTCTGGCGCCGTTGCCGGGGAGTGAAACGCCTTTGGTAGGTGGAATTTGGTAAGGAAAAATTTATATAGTGTGCTGAAATTTGCTGTCACTTGTTACTATGGAACATAATCCTTTGAGGGGTTTGTTCGTGGTATCTTCACCTCGTCCGGAACCACAATTAGTTACCCCTCAACCTACTGAACCTACTTAAAATGTTTACTTTGAAATTTCTTTGGGTATGATAGAGAAACTGCTGGCTAATCCTTTTGCAGGAGATGGAACATTGCATCCCGATTTGCACTTAATCTATGTGGATGAAGTTTGTGGATTATTTAAGCTTGTAGGTATGCCCGATGATGTTATCAAGAAGAAGGCCTTCCCTTTATCTTTGAAGGGAGATGCATTGACATGGTATAGGTTATGTGATGATATGGGATCATGGGACTATAAGCGACTGAAATTGGAATTTCACTAGAAGTTTTATCCTATGCATCTTGTTCATTGTGATCATAATTATATATAAATTTTTTGGCCTTGCGAAGGAGAAAGCATCGCTCAAGCTTGGGGGAGGCTTAAGTCAATGTTATATTCATTCCCCAATCATGAGCTCTCAGGAGAAATGATTATTCAAAAATTTTATGCTCGGCTTTCTGACAACAATCGCTCCATGCTCGATACTTCTTGTACTCGTTCTTTTATGATGAAGACTATTGAATCGAGATGGGATTTATTGGAGAGGATTAAACACAGCTCTAAAGATTGGGATCTCGATGAAGGTAAGGATTCAGGCATGACACCTAAGTTTGATTGTGTTAAATCTTTTATGGATACTGATGTTTTCCGTAAGTTTAGCTCTAAATATGGACTTGACTCTGAGATAGTAGCTTCTTTCTGTGAATCTTTTGCTACTCATGTTGATCTCCCTAAGGAGAAGTGGTTTAAATATAATCCTCCCATTGAAAAAAAGTAGTTGCACCTATTAAAGTTGAAGAAAAAACTATCACTTATGATGATCATGTTGTTCCCACTGCTTATGTTGAGAAACCACCTTTCCTTGTTAGAATTAAGGATCATGCTAAAGCTTCAACTGTAGTCAACAAGAGTAATATTAGGACACACAAACCCCCTGAGCAAATTAAAGTTTAACCTAATATTGCTATGGTTAAAGATCTCTTGGCCGATAATATTGATGGACATGTTATTTATTTTTGTGAAGAAACTGCTAGAATTGCTAAGCCTGGTGCTAAGGATAAACATAGACCTTTTATAGGCATGCCTGTTATTTCTGTTAAAATATGAGATCATTGTTATCATGGCTTATGTGATATGGGTGCTAGTGCTAGTGCAATACCTCATACCTTATACAAAGAAATTATGCATGATATTGCACCTGCTGAGATAGAATATATCGATGTTACAATTAAGCTTGCCAACAGAGATACTATTTCACCGATTGGGATTGTTAGAGATGTTGAAGTCTTGTGTGGGAAGGTTAAATATCCTGCCGATTTTCTTGTTCTTGGTTCCCCACAAGATAGTTTTTGTTCCATTATATTTGGTAGACCCTTCTTAAATACTATTAATGCTAGGATAGGCTGCGACAAGTATTTTGTTACTATTGGTTTGGGTGATATGTCTCATGAGTTAAACTTCTCTAAATTTCGTAGACAACCCCGTGATGAGGAATTACCTAGTAAGGATAAAATTATTGGTCTTGCTTCTATTGCTGTGCCTCCTAATGATCCTTTAGAACAATATTTGCTCGACCATGAAAACGATATGTTGATGAATGAAAGAAGGGAAATATATGAAGTATTCTTTAATTAAGGACCTATTCTGAAACACAACTTGCATGTTGAAATCCTAGGGGATCCTCGTCCACCCAAGGGTGATCCCGTGTTTGAGCTTAAACCGTTACCTGATACTCTTAAATATGCTTATCTTGATGAAAAGAAGATATATCCTATTATTATTAGTGATAACCTTTCAGAGCATGAAGAAAAGAAATTATTGAAAATTTTGAAGAAGCATCGTGCTGCTATTGGATATACTCTTGATGATCTTAAGGGCATTAGTCCCACTCTATGTCAACACAAAATAAATTTTGAGAAGGATGCCAAACCAGTTATTGATCACCATTGACGGCTAAATCCTAAGATGAAAGAAGTGGTAAGAAAGGAAATATTAAAACTCCTTGAGGTAGGTATAATTTATCCCGTTGCTGATAGTCAGTGGGTAAGTCCTGTCCATTGTGTCCCTAAGAAGGGAGGTATTACCATTGTTCCTAATGATAAAGATGAATTGATCCCACAAAGAATTATTACAGGTTATAGGATGGTAATTGGTTTCCGCAAATTAAATAAAGCTACTAAAAAGATCATTACCCTTTGACTTTTATTGATCAAATGCTAGAAAGATTATCTAAAACATACACATTTTTGATTTCTAGATGGTTACTCTAGTTTCTCTCAAATACCCGTGTCAGCTGATGATCAAGCAAATACCTCTTTTGAAGGAAATATGCCCTAGAGGCAATAATAAAGTTATTATTTATTTCCTTATTTCATGATAAATGTTTATTATTCATGCTAGAATTGTATTAACCGGAAACATAATACATGTGTGAATACATAGACAAACATAGTGTCACTAGTATGCCTCTACTTGACTAGCTCATTGATCAAAGATGGTTAAGTTTCCTAACCATTGACATGAGTTGTTATTTGATCAATGGGATCACATCATTAGGAGAATGATGTGATTGACTTGACCCATTCCGTTAGCTTAGCACTTGATCGTTTGTTTACTGCTATTGCTTTCTTCATGACTTATACATGTTCTTATGACTATGAGATTATGCAACTCCCGAATACCGGAGGAACACTTTGTGTGCTACCAAACGTCACAACGTAACTGGGTGTGCTCTACAGGTGTTTCCGATGGTACTTGTTGAGTTGGCATAGATCAATATTAGGATTTGTCACTCCGATTGTCGGAGAGGTATCTCTGGGCCCTCTCGGTAATACACATCACTATAAGCCTTACAAGCATGATAACTAATGATTTAGTTACGGGATGATGTATTACGGAACGAGTAAAGAGACTTGCCAGTAACGAGATTGAACTAGGTATTGGATACCGACGATCGAATCTCGGGCAAGTAACATACCGATGACAAAGAGAACAACGTATGGTGTTATGCGGTTTGACCGATAAAGATCTTCGTAGAATATGTAGGAACCACTATGAGCATCCAGGTTCCGCTATTCGTTATTGGCCGGAGACGTGTCTCGGTCATGTCTACATAGTTCTCGACCCCGTAGGGTCTGCACGCTTAAAGTTCTGTGATGATCGGTTTTATGAGTTTATATGTTTGATGTACCAAAGGTAGTTCGAAGTCCCGGATGTGATCACGGACATGACGAGGAACCTCGAAATGGTCGAGAAATAAAGATTTATATATTGGAAGGCTATATTTGGATATCGGAAGTGTTTCGGGTGAAATCGGGATTTTGCCGGAGTACCGGGGGTTACCGGAACCCCCCGGGGGGTTTAATGGGCCATGATGGGCCTTAGTGGAAGAGAGGAGGGGCTGCCAGGGCAGGCCGCGCCCCCCCTCTCCCTCTAGTCTGAATTGGACAAGGAGGGGGGCGGCGCCCCCCTTTCCTTCCTCTCTCCCTCCTCCTTCCCCCTTCTCCTATTCCAACTAGGAAAGGAGGAAGTCCTACTCCCGGTGGGAGTAGGACTCCTCCTGGCGCACCTCCTCCTGGCCGGCCGCCTCTCCCCCCTTGCTCCTTTATATACGGGGGCAGGGGGGCACCTTTGGACACACAAGTTGATCATTGAGATCTCTCCAGCCGTGTGCGGTGCCCCCCTCCACCATAATCCACCTTGGTCATACTTTTGCGGTGTTTAGGCGAAGCCCTGCTGCGGTAGCTTCATCAACATTGTCGCCACACCGTCGTGCTGATGAAACTCTTCCCCGAGCTCTAATGGATTGTGAGTTCGCGGGACGTCACCGAGCTGAACGTGTGCTGAACATGGAGGTGCCGTACGTTCGGTGCTGAGGATCGGTCGATCGTGAAGACGCACGACTACATCAACCGCGTTGTCATAACGATTCCGCTTAATGGTCTACGAGGGTACGTGGACGACACTCTCCCCTCTTGTTGCTATGCATCACCATGATCTTGCGTGTGCGTAGGAATTTTTTTGAAATTACTATGTTCCCCCACAACTTTTACTTGCCCTTTCGGTACCTTTGCTTATAGACGTATGCCTTTTGGTTTATGTAATGCACCTGCTACCTTTCAAAGATGCATGATGGCTATATTCTCTGACTTTTGCGAAAAGATTTGTGAGGTCTTCATGGATGTTTTCTCTATTTATGGATCCTCTTCTGATGATTGCTTGAGCAACCTTGATCGAGTTTTGCAGAGATGTGAAGAAACTAATCTTGTCTTGAATTGGGAGAAGTGCCACTTTATGGTTAATGAAGGTATTGTCTTGGGGCAAAAAATTTCTGAAAGAGGTATTGAAGTTGACAAAGCTAAAGTTGATGCTATTGAAAAGATGCCGTGTCCCAAGGACATCAAAGGTATAAGAAGTTTTCTGGGTCATACCGGTTTTTATAGGAGGTTCATTAAGGACTTCTCAAAAATTTCTCGGCCTCTGACTAACCTATTACAAAAAGATATTCCTTTTGTCTTTGATGATGATTGTGTAGAAGCATTTGAAATACTTAAGAAAGCTTTGATTTCTGCACCTATTGTTCAGCCACCTGATTGGAATTTACCCTTTGAAATTATGTGTGATGCTAGTGATTATGCTGTAGGGGCCGTTCTAGGACAAAGAGTTGATAAGAAATTGAATGTTATACAGTATGCTAGTAAAAATCTAGACAATGCCCAGAGAAATTATGCTACTACCGAAAAAGAATTCTTTGCAGTTGTATTTGCTTGTTATAAGTTCAGACCTTATATTGTTGATTCGAAAGTAACTATTCACACTGATCTTGCTGCTATTAAATATCTTATGGAAAAGAAAGATACTAAACCTAGACTTATTAGATGGGTTCTCTTGCTACAAGAATTTGATTTGCATATTATTGATAGGAAGGGAGCTGAGAACCCCGTTGCAGACAACTTATCTAGGTTAGAGAATGTTCTTGATGACCCACTACCTATCGATGATAGCTTTCCTAATGAACAATTAAATGTCATAAATGCTTCTTGTACTGCTCCGTGGTATGCTGATTATGCTAATTACATTGTTGCTAAATTTATTTCGAGATTCTTGGAGTCAGTTTAGTATTCCTTTTGTTTGTTTTTCTGCGCGTAATAATTTAAAAAAAAGTCTGAACCGACCTCCGGGCCGTGTTTGGCCCGGACTCTTCAGGGGGGCTTTATATAGCGCGCCACCCGGGCCGAAGCAGCCGAAGCCACCGCCCCAAACCCTAGCCCGAGCCGTCCGCTGCCCCAGCCACCCGCCGTCGCCGCCAGCCGCCGCGTTGCCGCTGCCGCGCCGCCGCCCGCCGCCTACGAGGTCGACTCCACCGCCGCCACCGGTTTTTTAGAAAACCGTCGGTTTTCACCGGTTTATTTTCGTTTTTAGTTTCGTTTTTTAGATAGATCGGTTTTTTTCTCAGTTTAATTTAATTAGCGAGCATTCGGTCGTTCATTCATTTTAACGAAATGAGTTCATCGTTTAGATCCAGATAATGAACGTTCGTTCGTTAATCTGTTCGTCGTTTTTCTTTTTCTCGGATTTATTCCGCGAGTTTTCTAATCGCGATTTCTGATCCGATTTTCGTTCTAGTATAACTTTTCGCTCGTTTATCGGAATCAGGCGATTCAAGCGCTTGGAGTTTCGTCTCGAAACCCTCTTTCTGTTTAACCAACTCAAACAAGTTTTTGCCTCTGTAAAATTTGACCTACATCCAGAATAGTAAATGAAGCTTGTTTCTTTTGCCGTTTGTCTTTTGTTGATTCGTTCGATTTGATTCTTTTTTGCCAACCGGAGTTCTTAAGTTGAACTTTATTGTTAGATCTCTTATTTGAGTTTTACCTGTGCATTAGTTGAGTACTTATTGTATGCTTGTTTGTTTGTGATAGAGTACCCGGAGTGCGCCGCTTGCTACTTCGAATCGCTAGGTTTTGCGGATCATCAGGAAGGCAAGTAACACTTTGATCATACTTCCTATTACCCAATTTTATTTGCATTAGATCAACCCTCACACATTGCATGATTAGGATCTAATTAAATTGTGGGTTTGGGAAGTAGATGAGGGAGTACCTATTACCTGTTATTATCAAACCTTTGGGAGTTACTTCTACGTTTGTTTATTATGCCATGCTATGCTAGTAGACGTGGATTGGGTGAGTGTATCCATGACAGATGTGAGTTTGTTAAATTAATGGTTTATCTAAGGTGGCAACATAAACACACATCTGGGTGGATTGAGGCACCTGGGTATTCTAGCGATTGCCTTTTTTTCTTTTGGACCGCCACCCAGGCTCAAAGGGATCATGAGATTATTCATACTAGAAACTTCCGTGTGCAGCCACAAGCTACTATGGGCTCTAGCATAGTTGACTAAGTTGTGCAAACTCTTACAGTGGTAGACTAGCAGATGTAGGGGAAAGTAGGTGTAACGGTCTACCCGTTCATAAGGTTCTAGCGCTTCTGAAAGACTATGTCTCGGTCATCCGTTTCTCAAACACCATGTAGTGCGAGAATCCCAACGGAGGAGATCGAGTCTTGTGGGGAAAAGTGCCCAAACCTCTGCAGAGTATATAAACTAATCATGGTTAGCCATGTCCCCGGTTATGGACAACTTGAGTATCTAGTTCTTGGATTATCATGTTACTCTAATTAATTTTGTTGGGTTTTAATGATGATGCTTAATTGGGATTGAGAGCATGTTTACACTCTCAATGTTTAACAACCACCATGATAGTTAAATAAAATTTATTCCTTTGCAGTAGGGAAAAATTGGCTTTACGCAAAACTATAACCATAGAGCTTTCCACCAGCCAAATATGCATGTAGTATAGTCTTATTCATTCATTGCTCTCTATGTGTTACATTGCCAGCATATTCCATGTGCTGACCCATTTCGGGCTGCAACGTTCATGTTGCAGACTTTTCAGACGACGAGTAAGGTGCCTTTAGGTCATGGTTCTGTACTCAGTGATGCCGTTGGAGTTGATGGACTCACTTATCTTCCAAGCCTTCCGCTGTTATCGTTATTAGATGGCCTTAAGCCATATTTATTGTAATAAGTTCTCTTTTGAGACACTCGATGTAATAAGTGTGTGATTGCTACTCTGTTATAAATCCTTCAAGTACCATGTGGTGTCAGTATTATTGATCCAGGGATGACACCGGAGCATGGAGATTGGACCATTTGAGGTCTGGTCGCTACAAGATGGTATCAGAGCACACGCTGACTGTAGGACACGACCACTAAGCTAAAGCCCTAGATCACTACTCACTCTTCTCATTCTGACTCCTCATCTTTTCTACTCTTTTAGGATGGCGGATGCAAGCAACAAGTTCATGCAACCGGATGAAGATACACCCTTTGGACGTCACTTGAAGGAAGTCACTAGATATCTGAACATAGGAGTACCAAGCTTCACCGGAACCTACAACGCCACTTTACCTGAAGAGGAGCGCTGGATGATTCAAGTTCAAGTTCCAGGAAGGACGTTCATGCCAGTCACTGAGCCCATAGAGTTTTCCTTTGATGCACCAACCTGGAGTCTAGGAAAGATCATGGCAGCTCACATCGCCATGGGACGCATTGGAGAAGTTTACCGCAATGATCTCAAGGATACTATCTACCAGATTTGTGGGCGCCGAGATGAGCACTGGGAGATGATCAGCACCAGGAAGGATAGATCAATTGCAGCTTTTATCCAGGAGTTAAACCAGCACATTCGACGTCAGGAGAACCAGATGTGCGCCGACATGATAGATCTGAAGAAGGCGAGGACAAGAATCAAGGAACTGGAGGAAGAACTCAAGGCTACACGTGAAGATTATGAAGAGGAAATCGAAGTATTAGTGGAGAAGAATGACAATCTGATCAAGAAGATCGGAATATTTATGGGAGGCCCTACACCAGTAGAAGAAGACGAAGAACCCAAGGAGATTCGCCCGGAAGACTACATCATCATCGACGACACCGACTCGGATCCAGATGATAGCGATGATGACTATGTTGATGAAGCAGGAGCAGATATCATGGAGTCTGCAACCGAAGAATATTTCTAGTAGACCACCCCAACAGTAGTAGTAGTCCACCATGTAAATATAGTAGTCCGAGCACTTTTGCGATAGTTAGATCGATTGTATGCCCTTGTTTGATTGAATGAAGTGAATTGTTTGATTTTGCCTCATGTGCATATGGGTAGTGTTTTCTCTCTAGACCCCCTTCTCTATTCTTAAATCTCATCTTTTCTAAACCCTCAGATGCCTCCGAGACGTGACCCCGGATTTACCTTCCCACCGGAGCTCACTCAGTTGATCCAGCAGCAGAACACGTTGATGCAGTTGCTAGTCCAGAATCAGAATCAGGGGAACAACAACAACAACCCACCACCACCACCACCTGTTGATCACTTAGCCCGTTTTCTTAGGCTGAATCCGCCGGTGTTTTCCAGTAGCACCGAGCCTATAGTAGCAGATGATTGGCTCTGCAAGACAGCAAGGGAGTTGACCACGGCAGGATGCACAGATGCGGAAAAGGTGAAGTTTGCCGCACATCAGCTTGACGGACCCGCAGCATCATGGTGGGAGAATTTCACCGCCACTTTCCCTATCGACACTGTCACATGGGACCAGTTCCAGCAGGCTTTCCGTACTGCCCATGTTTCAGCAGGAGCTATGGCCATGAAGAAGCGAGAGTTTCGCAACTTGCGCCAAGGAGGACGGACAGTTGGCCAGTATGTGGAGGACTTTAGTAAGCTAGCACGTTATGCCCCAGATGACGTTGCTACGGATGCAGCTAAGCAGGAGAAGTTTCTGGAAGGACTGAATGATGAGTTGAGCATGCAGTTGATGGTAGCAACCTTCAACAACTACCAGGAGTTGGTAGATCGTGCTCTTATGATTGAAGGGAAGCAACAGCAGATTGAGAATCGCAAGAGGAAGTATGGACAAGGGAAGTACAATTCAGGAGCTCAGCAGAAGCCACGTTTTACCCCTAGACCGGGAGGACATTTTCAGCATACCCATGGAGGAGGTAGCTCGCACAGTCATAATGGCCCCAAGAATGGTAATGGGAATGGGGGAAGAAACGGCCAGAACCGTACCAACCCATCAACCCCAGCCAAAAGAGACCTGAGCCAAGTCACTTGTTTTAAGTGCTAGAAGACCAGACATTATGCCAATGAATGTCCTGAATCTCAGAATGGAAATGGCAATGGAAGCTCTGGGAAGAAGCCAAATCCTTTGAATAGGGGACAGGTGAACCACGTTAACGTGGAGGAGGTTGAAGAATAGCCGGATGCAGTAATTGGTAAGTTTTTAGTTAAGTCATTTACTGCAATTGTTCTTTTCGATACATGTGCATCGCATTCATACATATCAAGGGGATTTGTGGATAAGTATAACCTGCCCAGTAAAGTTCTTAGAACACCCATGTTAGTAAGCTCACCAGGAGCGGAGTATATGGCTAGTAAGGGATGTTTTCAAGTGCCATTGAGTATAGGTAGGCATGTGTTTCCCTCGGATTTAATCATTTTGGAATCACAAGGTTCGGATGTAATTCTGGGTATGGATTGGCTATCGATGTATGGAGGGAACATCGATTGCGCCAGTAAGTCAATTTTGCTTACCACCCCAGAAGGGAGAAGGATCAAGTATGTATCCCGACATGTGCCTAAAAGGACTCAAGTAAATTCGTTAACAGGGGTTGTGCAGGTGGAAGTACCAGTAGTGAAGGATTTCCCTGACGTATTTCCAGAGGAGTTGCCATGCATGCTACCGGATAGAGATATTGAGTTTTTGATTGAGCTTTTGCCAGGCACAGGGCCAATATCTAAGAGACCATATAGGATGCCCACAAAGGATTTGGAAGAGATTAAGAAGCAGATTAAGGAGTTACTGGATAAAGGATATATCCTCCCAAGTTCTTCGCCTTGGGGATTGCCTGTACTTCTAGTGGAGAAGAAGGATGGATCGTTAAGGATGGTTGTTGATTATCGAGGATTGAATGAAGTAACCATCAAGAACAAGTACCCACTACCGATGATCAATGATCTTTTTGATCGATTGCAAGGAGCTAAGGTATTTTCCAAGATCGATCTGCGATCAGGATACCATCAGTTGAAGATTCGAGAACAGGATATACCTAAGACGGCTTTTACCACCAGGTATGGGCTGTACAAGTATACCGTTATGTCATTTGGTCTGACTAATGCACCTCCATATTTTATGAACATGATGAACAAAGTATTTATGGAGTTTTTGGATAAGTTCGTCGTAGTGTTCATTGATGATATCCTGGTTTACTCGAAAAATGAAGAGGAGCATAAGGAGCATTTGTGTTTGGTACTTGGTAAACTCAGAGAACATTGGTTATATGCCAAGTTTAGCAAATGTGAATTTTGGTTGAAGGAAGTTGGATTTCTCGGACACGTTATATCCGGAGAAGGTATAGTAGTAGATCCCACCAAGGTTGACGTTGTGACAAATTGGGAAGCGCCAACAACAGTTGGAGAGATCCGGAGTTTTCTTGGATTTGCAGGATACTACCGGAGATTCATTGAAAATTTCTCCAAGATTGCGAAGCCTATGACAGAGTTGTTAAAGAAGGATACCAAGTTCATATGGATCGAGGAATGTGAGGCCAGTTTCCAGGAGTTGAAGAAACGTTTGGTTACATCACCAGTGTTGATTTTGCCAGATCAGAACAAGGATTATGAGGTGTATTGCGACGCTTCACATCGAGGACTTTGAGCAGTGCTTATGCAGGAAGGAAGAGTTGTTTCATATGCCTCACAACAGCTTAAGCCTCATGAGTTGAATTATGCTACACATGATTTGGAGTTAGCAGCCGTAGTGCATGCGTTGAAGACTTGGAGACACTTTCTCATTGGAAATCATTGTGAGGTGCACACGGATCACAAGAGTTTGAAGTATATTTTCACGCAGAAGGAGTTGAATCTCAGGCAAAGGAGATGGTTGGAGCTCATCAAGGATTATGATATGAGATTGCATTATCACCCCGGAAAGGCTAACGTAGTAGCTAACGAGCTGAGCCGTAAAAGTCATGTCAACACCCTAATGACGGGAGATTTACCAAGGGAGTTAGCCGAAAATCTTCGTGAGCTATGTTTGGAGATAGTCCTGAGAGGCTATGTAGCAGTATTGGAGATTCAGTCTACTTTGATGGATAAGATCAAAGAAGCTCAAAGGATTGACAAGGAGATTGCTTCTATTAAGGAGAAAATGAGCAAAGGAAAAGCTAAAGGATTTCTTGAGGATGAGCACGATACCTTATGGTTTGAAGACCGTGTTTATGTGCCTAATGATTCGAAGATCAGGAAGTTGATTCTGCAAGAGGCCCATGATTCGCCATATTCGATTCACCCAGGAAATACCAAGATGTATTTGGATTTGAAGGATACTTTCTGGTGGACCAGAATGAAGAAGGATATTGTGGAGTATGTAGCAGTTTGTGATGTATGTCAGAGAGTAAAGGAAGAGCATCAGAAGCTAGCAGGATTGCTACAGCCATTGCCGATACCCGAATGGAAGTGGGATAAGTTAGGCACGGATTTTATTACAGGATTACCCAGAACTCGTTCAGGCTATGAATCGATATGGGTTGTAGTCGATCGTTTGACAAAGGTAGCTCATTTCATTCCAGTGAAGACTACCTACACTAGTGCCAAGTTGGCAAAGATATACATGACCAGGATCGTATGTCTGCATGGAGTTCCACAGAGCATTATATCAGATAGAGGAATCCAATTTACCTCAAAGTTCTGGAATCAGTTGCATGAAACTTTGGGTACCAGGCTAGAGTTCAGTACAGCTTTCCATCCGCAGACAGATGGACAGACCGAGAGAGTCAATCAGATTTTGGAGGATATGCTGAGAGCTTGTGCGCTAGATTATGGATCTAGTTGGGACGAGAATTTTCCATACGTAGAGTTCTCTTATACCAACAGTTATCAATCCAGTTTGAAGATGGCCCCTTTCGAAGCCTTGTACGAAAGGAGGTGCAGGACCCCATTGTCGTGGGATGAAGTTGGAAACCCCCAGTTGTTTGGACCAGATCTGATTAAGGAGTCTGAATAGAAGGTGAAATTGATTCGCGATAAGCTCAAGGTAGCCCAGTCCAGGCAAAAGAGCTACGCAGATTCTAAACGCAAGGAGACAGTTTACGAAGTCGGAGACCGAGTTTATCTTCGAGTATCTCCACTTCGAGAAGTTAAGCACTTTGGAGTTAAGGGAAAGTTAGCGCCATGTGTTGTAGGACCATACAAGGTTTTGGAGCGTATGGGAGAAGTAGCTTATAAGTTGGAATTTCCCGAAGGATTGTCAGGAGTTCACGACGTGTTCCACGCTTCACAGTTGAAGAAGTGCCACGCGGAGATGGCTGATATACCGCTAAGAGATACAGTGCCGCTGGAAGCGATTCCGTTGGACAGTGATTTGACCTACGAGGAGAAACCAGATAAGATTCTTGAGTATGCCAGCCGAGTCACCCGCAGCAAGGTTATCAAGTTTTGCAATGTTCAGTGGAGCCACCACACGGAGGATGAAGCCACCTGGGAACGAGAGGAAGAATTGCTGAAGGACCACCCTCACCTATTTTCTAGCCAACCCAAATCTCGAGGGCGAGATTCATCTTAAGGGGGGTAGGTTTGTAACATCCCAAATTTTCAATTTGGAATGTTATACAATAGATCATCTTTGCATATCATATTTTATTGCATTTTGGTTGATCCTAGAAATTTCATGCAACTCAAGGACCCTCGGAGAGAGTTGGGGATTTCGTTATTTTCATATTTGAGTTTTCTCAAATTTTGAAAATAGGATCATTTGATTTTATTTATTTTTATCTTCAATTATTTCTATTATAGAAATATGAGAGAGGGAATAAAATGACTTTCCCAAAATAAAGAAATATTGAGGATTTAATAATAAAATCAAATAAGATTTTATTTTGGTGTATTTGCTATTTTATTTGAATTTAGGAAAAATGCGCGTTTTCAAAATTGCATTTAGGCCCCAAATAAATGTTCATCCTCTGCGCTTGATTTTAGAAGCCGGGGAAAATTTATTTCGGGATTTTTGGAGTCCGTTTAGTATTCCTTTTGTTTGTTTTTCTGCGCGTAATAATTTTTAAAAAAGTCCGAACCGACCTCCGGGCCGTGTTTGGCCCGGACTCTTCAGGGGGGGCTTTATATAGCGCGCCACCCGGGCCGAAGCAGCCCAAGCCGCCGCCCCAAACCCTAGCCCGAGCCACCCACCGCCCCAGCCGCCGCCAGCCGCCGCCGCCGCCAGCCGCCGCTGCTGCGCTGCCGCGCCGCTGCCGACGAGGTCGACTCCGCCGCCGTCGCCGGTATTTTTAGAAAACCGTTGGTTTTCACCGGTTTATTTTCGTGTTTTTAGTTTCGTTTTTTAGATAGATCGGTTTTTTTCTCGGTTTAGTTAATTAGCGAGCGTTCGCTCGTTCGTTCGTTTTAACGAACACATTCGTTTATATCCAGATAACGAACGTTCGTTCGTTAATCTGTTCGTCGTTTTTCTTTTTCTCGGATTTATTCCGTGATTTTTCTGATCGCGATTTCTGATCCGATTTTCGTTTTAGTATAACTTTTCGCTCGTTTATCAGAATCAGGCGATTCAAGCGCCTGGAGTTTCGTCTCGAAACCCTCTTTCCGTTTAACCAACTCAAACAAGTTTTTGCCTCTGTAAAATTTGACCTAGATCCAGAATAGTAAACGAAGCTTGTTTCTTTTGCCGTTTGTCTTTCGTTGATTCGTTCAATTTGATTCTTTTTTCCAAACGGAGTTCTTAAGTTGAACTTTCTGGTTAGATCTCTTATTTGAGTTTTACCTCTGCATTAGTTGAGTACTTATTTTATGCTTGTTTGTTTGTGATAGAGTACCCGGAGTGCGCCGCTTGCTACTTCGAATCGCTAGGTTTTGCGGATCATCAGGAAGGCAAGTAACACTTTGATCATATTTCCTATTACCCAGTTTTATTTGCATTAGATCAACCCTTACACATTGCATGATTATGATCTAATTAAATTGTGGGTTTGGGAAGTAGATGAGGCAGTACCTATTACCTGTTATTATCAAACCTTTGGGAGTTACTTCAACGTTTTTTTATTATGCCATGCTATGCTAGTAGACGTGGATTGGGTGAGTGTATCCATGACAGATGTGAGTTTGTTAAATTAATGGTTTATCTAAGGTGGCAACTTAAATACACATCTGGGTGGATTGAGGCACCTGGGTATTCCAGCGATTGCCTGTTTTCTTTTGGACCGCCACCCAGGCTCAAAGGGATCATGAGATTATTCATACTAGAAACTTCCGTGTGCAGCCACAAGCTACTATGGGCTCTAGCATAGTTGACTAAGTTGTGCGAACTCTTACAGTGGTAGACTAGCAGATGTAGGGGAAAGTAGGTGTAACGGTCTACCCGATCGTAAGGTGCTAGCGCTTCTGAAAGACTATGTCTCGGTCATCCGTTTCTCAAACACCATGTAGTGCGAGAATCCCAACGGAGGAGATCGAGTCTTGTGGGGAAAAGTGCGCAAACCTCTGCAGAGTGTATAAACTAATCATGGTTAGCCGTGACCTCGGTTATGGACAACTTGAGTATCTAGTACTTGGATTATCATGTGAATCTCATCATGTTACTCTAATTAATTTTGTTGGGTTTTAATGATGATGCTTAATTGGGATTGAGAGGGTGTCTACACTCTCAATGTTTAACAACCACCATGATAGTTAAATAAAATTTATTCCTTTGCAGTAGGGAAAAATTGGCTTTACGCAAAACTGTAACCATAGAGATTTCCACCAGCCAAATATGCATGTAGTATAGTCTTATTCCTTCATTGCTCTCTATGTGTTACATTGCCAGCATATTCCATGTGCTGACCCGTTTCGGGCTGCAACGTTCATGTTGCAGACTTTTCAGACGACGAGTAAGGTGACTTTAGGTCGTGGTTCTATACTCAGTGATGCCGTTGGAGTTGATGGACTCACTTATCTTCCAAGCCTTCCGCTGTTATCGTTATTAGATGGTCTTAAGCCATATTTATTGTAATAAGTTCTCTTTTGAGACACCCGATGTAATAAGTGTGTGATTGCTACTCTGTTATAAATCCTTCAAGTACTGTGTGGCGTCAGCATTACTGATCTAGGGATGACACCGGAGAACAGAGATTGGACCATTTGAGGTCTAGTCGCTACAACCCCACTCACGATCTTGAGTTGGCGGCAGTTGTCCATGCATTAATAACATGGAGACATCTCTTGTTGGGAAGGAAAGTGTTCATTTTCACCGATCACAAGAGCCTCAAATATATCTTCACTAAACCCAATCTCAACCTCTGGCAAACTCGTTGGGTCGAAATCATTCAAGAGTACAATCTAAGGATCGAATATACTCCAGGCAAGGCTAATGTGATTGCAGATGCTTTGAGCAGGAAGGATTATTGCAACAGCTTAATTCTCAAGCCATTCCAACCAGATCTCTGTGAAGCTTTCCGCAAGCTCAACCTCCAAGTTGTTCCTCAAGGTTTTCTTGCCAACCTTCAAGTCACTCCAACTTTGGAAGATCAAATTCGTGAGCCACAACTCCTTGACACTATGGTGAAGAAGGTGAAACAGGGTGTTGCCAAGGGCTTACCCACATACAAGTGCTATCGCATTGATGACAGAGTCACTTTATTCTTTGAGGACCGGATTGTGGTTCCTAAAGGTGATCTAAGGAAGGTTATAATGAACTAAGCGCACCATTCTCTTCTTTCCATTCATCCAGGTAGTTCAAAGATGTACCATGACCTCAAACAATCGTATTGGTGGACTCGAATGAAGCGAGAAATATCTTAATTCGTGAATGAATGTGATGTGTGTCGAAGGGTGAAAGCAGAACATCAATGACCAGCTAGTCTCCTCCAACATCTTGCTATTTCAGAATGGAAGTTTGATCATATCGAAATGGACTTTGTTACTCGCTTTCCCAAGTCCAAGCATGGGAATGATGCTATCTTTGTTGTCATCGACAAGCTTACAATACTGGCTCATCTCCGTCCAATCAAAGAATCTATCACGGCAGCTCAGTTGGCAGAGCTATACACCTCCAGAATTGTCTCATTGCACGGAATTCCGTAATTGATCTCTTCAGACCATAGAAGCATTTTCACTTCCAAGTTCTGGGAGTCCTTCCAGAAGGCCATGGGCACCAACATTCGCTTCATCACGGCTTTCCATCCTCAAACAAGTGGCCAAGTCGAGAGAGTCAATCAAATCCTTTAAGACATGCTCAAAGCTTGTGTCATCTCTTTCGGCATGAAGTGGGAAGATTGTCTTCCATATGCCGAGTTCTCCTACAACAACAGCTTCCAAGAAAGTTTGGGCAAGGCCCCATTGGAAATCCTATATGGTAGAAAGTGTTGTACTCCTCTCAATTGGTCCGAGACTGGTGAACGCCAACTTCTTGGCAATTACTTGATCACAAAAGCTGAAGAAATGTGTAAAGTCATCCGTGAAAATCTCAAAGCCGCGCAATCGCGCCAGAAGAGTTACTATGATAGCAAGCACCGTGACTTGGCTTTCGAGATCGGAGACCATGTCTATCTCCGCGTCTCTCCAATGAAAGGCACTCAATGCTTCGATATCAAAGGGAAGCTTGCCCCTAGATACGTGGGTCCTTTCAAGATCATTGGCAAAAGAGGCGACCTTGCCTATCAACTTGAGCTCCCATCCAACTCCGCAAATGTGCATGATGTGTTTCACGTGTCACAGCTTCGCAAGTGATTCAAGACGCCTGAGCGCACTGTCAACTTTGAAGAGATTGATCTCCAAGAAGACTTGTCTTATCATGAGCATCCCGTTGCCATTCTTGAACAAACTGAGCGCAAAACTCGCAACAAGTCGATCAAATTACTGAAAGTTAAGTGGTCTCACCATTCCGACCGAGAAGCCACATGGGAGCGCGATGATCACCTCCATTCCAAGTATCTAGAGTTATTTCAGTCCTAGATCTCGTGTTGAGATCCTCTTGTACTGGTGGAGAGTTGTAACACCCCGGATGTAACTTTCCATAATTGTAACTCCAACTCTTGCCATTTCCGGCTATGTTATATCCTTCGTGGTTGGGTTTTTTCTCTCGTTTTGCATTTTGTTCATGTCATGCATTTCATCTCATGTCATAATGTGCATCTCATTTGCATTCGTGTTCGTCTCATGCATCCGGTCATTTTCCCCATTGTCCATTTCAGAATCCGACACACACATGCACCGATTGCACCCCTCATATCTCGTTTCGTGCGCGGGAGAAAAACATTCCCGGAATGGGCCGAGATTTGTCGAGTGGCCTTGGTACATCACCGGTAGGCCTCCTATCAAATTTCGTTCCATTTGGAGGTCGTTTGATGCCCCAACGGTTAACCGGGTAACCGCAAAACCCCTCTCTCTTTACAGCCCAGTACCCCTCCAACACAGCCCACTAGCCCATCTAAACTCCCTCCATGCTCTCCGTCGTTGGATCACGATCATGTGGGCAAAACTCGCACCTCATTTGGACTCTCCTAGCTCCTTCTACCTATAAATAGGCCTCCCCATCCAAATCTCAGACGAAACCCTAGATCAACCCCTTCCCGCGCCGCCGGACACGTCCGTCGGGCGCCGGACGCGTCTAGCCGACGCCCCCGACGAATCAGCAAGCGCCACGTCAGCCCGCGACCCTCCTTTCTCTCCCCGCGCCACCGGCCACATGGCCCAGGGCTGGCCCGTAGCGCCGCCTCGCCGCCTCGCCGAGCTCCACCACCACCCGTCCAACGCCGCCGCCACCACGCTTCGCGTCGCCGCCTTGTGCCGCCGCCGCCCCGCCCCACGCCACCCGCTCCGCCGTCGCCACGTGCGCCCATGCCTCCCCGCGCCGCCCGCAGCGCCGCCCCGCCGCCTCGATGAGCTCCACCGCCGCCCGATCAACGCCGCCTCCGTCGCGCTTCACGTCGCCGCGTTGCGTCGCCGCCACCGCGCGCCGCCCTTCACCGCCACCCACACCGCCGTCGCCGCGCCGCTGCCCGTCGCCGCCTCGCCGTCGCCGGTCGTCGCCCGTCACCGGTCGCTGCCGCTCGCCGGAGTCGCCGTCGCCGGCCGCCTCGTTGTCAGATGCCGTCAGGTGGACGAGATCCACCCGCTCCGCCAACCAAATGCCACCACACCGCATCTCGTTTCCCTCCATTCGGGTCCTCCCCGCCCACGTTTTGCGAGGTGAAATTCGGCTAAGTCCCAGATTCCTTGCGATATGTGACCATCTTTGACCTGCCATATCTCCATGCTCGTAGCTCAGATTTGCGCATTTGATATATTGAAATGTTCGTATCGTGATGCTCTTCATGTTAGTGTCATTTGCATGCATGTTATTGTCCATATTGATGCCTTATGCTTTGTTGCAAAAGTGCTATATGATGTTGTCTGCTGGAATCCATCATAACTTGCTGTTTTGTCATTTTCATAGCATTTTGTGTGTGCATCTTTTGAGCATCATGTCTACATATTTTAGGATCCTCTTCATGACATATTTATAGTGGTGCAAGCCTTGTATTTTTATGTGTCATGTGGTGACTAGCACAAGCATGCAAACTAGGCCACATGATGTTGGTAATTTCACACACTTAGTATTTCTGCTAAGTCTTCCTGTTACATTATGTTGCTATGTTGTCTTGTTGCCTCAAGTAGATCCATGCATATTTTGATGAAGTTCAGTAAGGATGTTTTGAAGATATTCTCATGCTCTATCTCGTAATGCCTCTGGTTGTAATTATGGGGTAGTGTAGCTTGTCATACGTTGCTCTACTTTTGCTAAATATTGTTGTTGTCAGTTTGTTAACAGGAAGTGCATTTTTGCCATGTGTTTTGTTAGTGATCCATGCACCCTATGAACTTGTTCTTGCCATGTTTAGCTTCATAATTGTGTCTTCTTAATGTTAGTTGCTTTGTTATGCCATGAAATGCTTTGTGTTAAGTGGCATGAGCTTACAAATTTGCTATCATGAATCTGTTTCTACCATGCTATGTTTTTCTACTAAGTCTGAAACTGTTCATATCACTTGCCATGTTTGCATTGATGCTACCATCTTTTCTGTGCATCTTTGGCTCAAATTTAGTAAGGGAGTTTTGTTCTTTGCCTTTAGTACTAGCATGCGATGCCTTTGTTTGCCATGATATGTTTTTGTAGCATATTGTTCACTAGCTCTAAACATTGCTACCTGATGTTGTTTGTGTCATGTTTAGTATTTTATGCCATGTTTAGTATTTTCACCAAGTCTGAAACCTAATTGTCATTTGCATTTTTGCCATGCTATTTTAGGCTTGTTCTAGTGAGTTCTAGCAGGAGCTTAGTGTTCATGATTTGTAGAGCTTCACTTGTACTTCACTGCCATGTGCTTTGTTGCTATGTTGGAGTGCTGTAGCATAGTTTCATGATGCATTTTAAGTGCTATGATGCTGTAAGAGCGGTGTTGCATTGTTCTCATTTTGCTCCTCATTTGCAAACCGTGCATCCGTTTCCGGTGATCTTTATATCGATTTCGACCGAAATCACTCAATTTTTGCAGCGACATGCTTGGTTTGCCAAGTTGATGCCATGATCATCATTTTCCTTCCGGAGTACCCATATGCATTGCACATCATATCTTGCATTCCATGCCATGTCTTGCATCATGTTGCTTGTGCATTGCACCGTGCTTGATTGTTATTCCGTTTCTTGTGTTCTTGCTTTGGGTAGAGACGGGAGACGAGTTCATGAATGAGGATCCTGTTGAGTATGTTTATGAGGAGCAAGCTTTCGACAACCCTGAGAACTTTGCAGGCAAGATGATCATTACCCCTGATATCACTTCTATCTTTGCTTGCTAGTTGTTCGCTCTATCGCTATGTCGCGCTACCTACAACTTGTCTATCATGCCTCCCATATTTCCATGTCAAGCCTCTAACCCACCTTCCTAGCAAACCATTGTTTGGCTATGTTACCGCTTTTGCTCAGCCCCTGTTATAGCGGATCTAGTTGCACGTGCAGTGCAGGTTGTACCATGTTGGAACAAGGATATGTTAGGATATCACAATATATCTTATTTATTGAATGCATCTATATACTTGGCAAAGGGTGGAAGGCTTAGCCTTTTGCACAGTGTTTTGTTCCACTCTTGCCGCCCTAGTTTCCGTCATACCGGTGTTATGTTCCTTGATTTTGCATTCCTTACGCGGTTGGGGTTATGGGACCCCCTTGACAGTTTGCTTCGAATAAAACTCCTCTAGTAAGGCCCAACCTTGGTTTTACCATTTTCCTAATAACAACTAAAAACTTGCATAGGGACTTTCCGGACCACGTGGACTTAATCAACCCCCAGGCCAGTGCTCCTCATGAGTGTTGGTCCAAACTAGAGCATCATGCGGGGCCGCCCCTAGGAAACTTTGGGTATTTGGTATATACCTTACACTTTGCTCATCCAGTGTACTATGAGAACAAGACCGCGCACCTACTATCAGGCTAGGTCGATGCATCGTGAGGTCTTGCTGGACTTGTTTTAGCATTGTCGAAATGTCTTGTAACCGGGACTCTGAGTCTGATCGGGTTGTTCTGAGAGAAGGAATATCCTTTGTTGATCGCGAGAGCTTGTGATGGGCTAAGTTGGGACACCCCTGCAGGGTTTAAACTTTCGAGAGCTGTGCCCACGGTTATGTGGCAGATGGGAATTTGTTAATATCCAGTAGTGGAGAACTTGACACTTGACTTAACTAAAAGACTGTGACGCCCGGATAATCAAGCTATAGTAAAACTCTGCTAATGGTGCCGCGTCACCTCGATTACTGTTGCTAATCTCGCTTTAGTTCGAAACCGGTTTGAATTCAAATTCAAAGTCAAGCAAACAATAAAAGTTTTCAAATATTAGAACTAAAATGTTCGGAGTGAACCAAATATTGCATAGATAATTATGGTGGAGAAACTGCACCTTTATAAAATGTTTAAATAATATGAGATGAATAAAAGAGCAGCAAAAACAATTATTTAAATACATTTTGTAATTAATAAAATGTCAAACTAATTTATTGAGGACTCGACTTTTTGAGTATGGACTAAGTTGAAATACTAATTTATATACTAAGTATATATTTTACTAAAACTAAAATAATAGGATACAAAACTATAATAGAAAAAGTAAATTATATAAAAAGTAAAAACAAAATAAAAGAAAGGACCCCCCCACCGGGCCAACCAGCCAACTGGCCACCAGGCCGGCCCAAACAGCCCACCCCCACTCCCCACTTATTCCAAGAGCAACCGAACCCTAACCTTCGATCCCCACTCCCCGCCACATCTCCCTCGACTCGCTCACAGCGCCTCCACGCACCCAACACCCCCAGCGCCAGGGCAGGCAGGCCAACGCCCGATCCCCATGGCCTCGCCTCCCCCACTGCTCTGCTGCGAGCCAAGGCCGCCCTAGCCTCCTCCTTCTCTCCTACCTCGCGCCGCTCCCTCTCCCCGTAACCGCCCGATGCTGCGCCTCGACGGACCGTCATCGCCGTGCGCCACAACCACCACCGAAGGCCCCGCCGTCGCCGCCCGGATCGACCGTCACCTTGCCGGACCTCGCGTCCTCGTCCTCCTCCCCGAGCCCGCGTACGCACATCTGCAGGGCCCGGTGAGCCGCCGTCCCTCCTTTTCCTCTCTGCCCGGCGTCGTTCACTGCACGCGACATGCCCGATCCTGCTCGCCATGCCCGCCCGATCCTGCTCGTCGTGCCATGCCCACTAGCCCCGCCGCTTCTCGCGCCGACCCCACCCTGTTTCTGCTCCACTGCTGCTGCACCTGCTGCGCTAGCCTCGCCTTGGCCGCTCGCGCCGCCCGCTCGCGGTGGCCTCGCGCCCCGCTTGCCTGTGCTGCCGCGCCGGGGTTGCACCTTCCGCCCCCTGCTGCCTATTGCCGCCGGCGCCGATCGTGTTTCCCCCGCGCCTGCCGAAGGCCGCCATGGCCTGTCTCGCCGGCGCGCGTGCCCGGTGCTGCTCCGTCGTCGCCGGCCACCGAGGCCCCAAGCGCGCTCGCCCTCGCCTCTCATGGCCTCAGGTGCGAGCACCCGCAACCGTACGCCCGCGCGCCCGCAAGGCCGCGCCCGTTGGCCGCCCGGATTGGCCAGATGGGTCACACACCCATGGGGCCCAGCCCCTGTTAAAATAAAGAAGATAAAAAAGAAAACTAATTAATTAGTTAATTAAACAATTAATTAACTTAATTAAATCCTGATTAGATGATTAGTTAAATTTACTTAACCTGCTAATTAAACTAAGTAGCTGGTAATTAGTTATCAGTCTATGACAGAATGGACCCATGCATCAGTTTGACCAAGTCAACTAGTTGACTGCTGACATCACCCTGATGTCATGCTGACGTCATAATAGCATTTTCGAATTAAATTAAATCTGTATTTCCAGAAAATGATTTAAAACTTTAAAAATTAATATAAAATAAACCGTAACTCGGTTGGAAAAACTTTGTACATGAAAGTTGCTCAGAACGACGAGACGAATTCGGATACGCAGCCCGTTCATCCGCCACGCGTCTCTAGCATAGTAAACCTGCAACCTTCCCCCTCCGGTTCATCTGTCCAAAAATGCGAAACACCGGGGATACTTCCTCGGATGTTTCCCCCCTTCGCCGGTATCACCTATCCCTGCGTTAGAATCACCTCTAGCACCGCGTTGTCATGTTATGTTTTGATTGCTCTGTTATTTATTGTGTTCCCCCTCTGTTACATTTTCCGGTAGACCCCGAGACCGCTGCCGGTACCCCTGTGATCGACTACGGTGTTGACGACCCCCTTCTTGCCAGAGCAACCAGGCAAGCCCCCCCTTGATCACCAGATATCGCCTACTCTCCTCTATACTGCTTGCATTAGAGTAGTGTAGCATGTTACTGCTTTCCGTTAATCCTATTCTGATGCATAGCCTGTCATTGTTGCTACAACTGTTGATACCTTACCTGCAATCCTAAATTCTTTGTATAGGATGCTAGTGTTCCATTAGTGGCCCTACACTCTTGTTCGTCTGCCCTGCTATACTACTGGGCCGTGATCACTTCGGGAGGTGATCACGGGCATATACTATATACTTTACATTGTTACATTACCGGTGATACTGTTTGGAGATGGGGGCTGAAGGGGCAGGTGGCTCCATCCAGGTAGTGGTGGGCCTGAGTTCCCGACGACCCCCGACTGCTACTTTGAGGCGGAGCGATAGGGCAGGTTGAGACCACCTAGGAGAGAGGTGGGCCTGGCCTTGGTCGGCGTTCGCGGATACTAAAACACGCTTAACGAGATCTTGGTATTTGATCCGAGTCTGGCCACTGGCCTATACGCACTAACCATCTACGCGGGGGCAGTTATGGGCACTCGACGACATGGTATCAGCTGAAGCCTTCATGATGTCAGCGACTGAGCGGCGCGCGCCGGATTGGACTGGAACGCCTGCTAGGCTAGGTCTGCTTCCGGCCGCGTTCGCAACGTGCAGGTGTGCAATGGGCGATGGGCCCAGACCCCTGCGCCATTGGATTTAGACCAGCGTGCTGACCTCTCTATTGTGCCTAGGTAGGGCTGCGACGTGTTTATCTTCCAAGGCCGAGCATGCCCCAGGAAAGTGTGTCCGGCCAAATGGGATCGAGCATGTTGGGTTATGTGGTGCACCCCTGCAGGGAAGTTAATCTATTCGAATAGCCGTGATCTTCGGTAACAGGACGACTTGGAGTTGTACCTTGACCTTATGATAACTAGAACTAGATACTTAATAAAACACACCCTTCCAAGTGCCAAATACAACCGATGGTCGCTCTGTCACAGGGCGACGAGGGGAGGATCATCGGTTAGGATTATGCTATGCGATGCTACTTGGTGAACTTACCATCTACTCTCTTCTACATGCTGCAAGATGGAGGTAGCCAGAAGCGTAGTCTTCGATATGACTAGCTATCCCCCTCTTATTCCGGCATTCTGCAGTTTAGTCCACATATGATGGCCTTATTCCATTTGATACCAACGCAGACATATGTAGTGTAGCTCCTTGCTTACGAGTACTTTGGATGAGTACTCACAGTTGCCTTGCTCCCTTTTTCCCCCTTTCTATATCCGATTGCTGCGAGCAGACGTTGGAGCCCAGGAGCCAGACGCCGCTGTCGACGACGACTACTACTACTCGGAAGGTGCCTACTACTACGTGCAGCCCGCTGATGACGACCAGGAGTAGTTTAGGAGGATCCCCGGCAGGAGGCCTGCGCCTCTTTCGATCTGTATCCCAGTTTGTGCTAGCCTTCTTAAGGCAAACTTGTTTAATTTATGTCTATACTCAGATATTGTTGCTTCCGCTGACTCGTCTATGATCGAGCTCTTGTATTCGAGCCCTTGAGGCCCCTGGCTTGTAATATGATGCTTGTACAACTTATTTTATTTGTAGAATTATGTTGTGATATCTTCCCATGAGTCCCTGATCTTGATTGTACACGTTTGCGTGTATGATTAGTGTACGATTAAATCGGGGGCGTCACAAGTTGGTATTGGAGCCGACTGCCTGTAGGAATCCCCCTTTCCAACTCCTTGGCCGAAGTCGAGTCTAGTCATTGAAAAAGATTTTACTAACATGGCTGTGCGGCTTACGGGCCCACGTCACCATTGGGTTGTATTAGGATCTTTTATTCCTCCTCTATACTCTGGGACTCTGATCTCTCTCCTATTTGGGTTAAATGATCTTGCTAACTCTAACTCTAGGTTCTCGTAAATATTTTCTCCCGGAGAGCCCCTCTTTACGAATGATCGCTTGCTTCACCAGAAGATTCCGAAGACACCCTACGATGTTCTCTCGAGACTATGTGCCATCACTTTTACAATTCCCTACCACCGGTGTATCCTTATGGATAGCTACCTACATTTGTCATTGATACATTCAACCCAGTTGATCTTGTTATTACAAGATACATTGAAATCCTTTCTATTGTTCCGAGAATATTTTGTGCCTACTTCCTGGCAGTTCCTTGCCACTTGAATACACCTACGGATAATTTCCCGCCCTTATTGAGTATCTGTTCATCCCCAGTTGTTCTTGTGTTCTGCAATAGTCTTTGAAATACTATTCGATCCTCCAAAAATCCTTAGTAGCTTATTGCTCTGCAATACTTGTCTGCTTGCATGATGGATGCTTTCCATATGTCTGGCAATATTCGTTAGTAACCTTAGGCACCGTCATTTTGATCATATTGATTCAACCTAAGTGTAATGCACGCGATCATCAGTTGATCCTTTTAAATTATCTTTTCGGCTCAGACGTCATTTTAAACATGAGCTTGTTCTCGACCAATCTATTTACCGTCAATTGTACCCTTAGATCTATTGAACTTATCCACCCTTGATCAGAGCGTCCTCTTCTGATCCTTCGATTTGGAAATCATAATTCCTTTGATATCTAAGCATCGAATCATTCAGATGTTCTACAATATGATGCTTTTGCATTCTTTTTCCTTCTGATTGAGTACCGATACTCACATCAGATTTATGGTGGTCCGCGAGACCAATTGCTTGGTTATTATCCGACAGTGTCCTTCATGTCCAATAACCTTGAGAGTTTCTCCCCTGATACATAATGCCTTTGATAAATTGTGTCTTCTGCCTTTGGCAAGTTATATCCTATGCTTTTGTCAACCTTATGCTCTGCTTCGAGCATGTGTTAATTGATCCTAAAGTTCATGGTTTATATTCTAAGATGCACCGATGGGTTGAACCTATCCTTTTCTAATCTGTGTGAACCCGGAAACTACTACGGGTCATACTCTACTGTTGTTATGTCAGATAAAACTTCAACCCTACAACTTCTTTGAAGACGAGAAGTGAATGAAAGGTTATACATTAAAGAAGTGGGAGTCGACCTTGAACTTTGTGTTCATGCCCATGGACCCGATGTGGAACTTATCATGGAAGCTTCTTGCAAAATATTTAATCATTTGGGTAATTCTTTCGGTGTCATTAAATTGGATCCCTTGTAGCTATGGTTCCGACCCTATTGTTCTTTCTTTGATCCCATTTCTCGGGAAAGTTAAAGCACTTGTATTTTGCAAGTCAATACACCAGTCCAACCTCTACCTTGATCTACCGTCTAGTATTACCCTCTGGTATCTCGAGAATATCTAAGAACTGTGTTGCATCTTATGAGTCTTCATCAGCTATTATTTCTCACTGATTCCAATTTTCTCGGGTTCTGGGTTGTCGTCAATCGAGGACACCGATTCCCCATTTCGGTTCGATAACCCTAAGTAATTTTCGTTGCTTACGAGTTTATTAACCCTATAAGTCTTTCCTAGCCTGATCGGCTATATCGTTATCGTGCTAAATTTTAACTGTGCTACCTGGTCCTTATTCCTGGAGCAGAACTTTCGACAATTGAGCTAAGCTTACGTCGATTTCCTGGTCTTATCATTCCACCTTGAACAACAAGCTTGGTTCCGAGTTGGTTTCGTATCCATGGATCCAATAATCTTTCGCTGCATTAGTCCTTTTGCTTGATGCAGTCACTGTTCGATTGCTTCTTCATGGGGCCTCCCAACAAAAATTGCCACGGTCACCATCAACATTCTGAGCTCTTCCAGGATATCAATTGAATTCACGATGAGGAATACATCCTTGCCCTTGATGAGTTGTGTTATCATCGGCCACTTTATTGTCTTCCCTCCAACACAAACTTGTTCGTGTTTTGTGTTATACCTTGAGTTTCCTGCCATCCAGCAATTGTTCTTCTTTACTTGGAACATTACCATCTCTTATGTCATCAATGTTGTGAGAATTACACCACCTCTTAAGAATTTGTGATACGGTGATGCTTCTCACCATCACCATCCTTTTCTTGGTCCCTGTGTTGAGTGAACTCTGTTGTGCAAATTGAATATCTCTAGCAACCCTATTGCTTTAAGTTTAAAGGACAATAATTCCAATTCGGTGTGCTGGTTGCTAAATCGCCATTCTGATGTTGGTCGTGCAACCCAGCCCATATTTCGGGTGCACCTTTCAACCCATGTTTAATTGTGTATGTTTTTCTCGAACATACATCATTATATTGTACTGTTCGATCTGACAAATGTTATCTCCTTGTTCACATAGTTATGGAAATCCATCTTTTGTTAATCTCGATGAATTGTCGCTGATTCCATCAACCACCTCCTCATCCTCTCCTTGGTTTAATGATGAACTATTGTTTCAGGAACCCGCTCCCATAATTCATTTCCCGATAATCTTGCAATGTCATTTCGTCTATTTGTGTTGCACCATTTCTTCTCGGACATCCTGAGTCTGAGGTATCATGACATCTATCGGATCTGAATCTCGGTCAGATATGATGGTTGGGACATTTCCAAGAGTTATAACATTGATCTTTATATGACCCAGTAAGGTGATGTCATGCCTAGCACACCTGACCGGAGGACCTATTGTTATAGTTTCATTTTTGGCAAGGTTAGTCATTCTTCTGTGAGGAAATTGTAAGACTTATTCTATAAGTTGTTCCTGATGGATCCTTTTTGTTTCCATAGTCTGATCTTCACCGGATGACCATGTCAATGCTATCTCGAAGCATGTCCATGGTACTCTGATTTTGAACAGGAACAATTGAAGCCCAATGTTAAATGTTTCCTGCTCAATTATCCAAACACCACTGTATGGATAATGTCATGAAAATTCTCTCCCGTACCAATAGAGTTTTCTACATTATATCATGTCATGGATATCATGATCTGCTTGTCCTTGGGTAGGATATACCCTAGAAATATGTGTTTAAACACAATTTCCTTTCCATTGTTCTGTTTAATCTGATAATCGTATTTTCCCATCCATTGGTTGGTTTAACGTTTCTTGTGATCTATATGATCTAAGCAGTAATAGTCTCCTGCTTATCTAAACACCTCGGTGTATAACTCTGTCAGTAAGACCCTGTTACTATTGTTGATGTCATTCTGGTATTCACCGATGGACGAGAACTTTGCCTAATGGTCCGCCTCGTTCAACGGGCAAGAAAATGGTTCTCTTTGTCCCTCGCCCTTGGTACCAGTGATGCTACCAACATAACTGACCGGTTAGTCACTGACATGCCTTGCTATCATGACCGTGCAAGATGTCAATGCCCTTCCTACTTTAACCACGTGGTGGGCCCATAACCCACAGTTCCACAAGATCGAAACCTGACTCTTCTATACACCCTATTGTCAAAGTTATTCCTCGCGCTTGACTTCATATGTAATTCACGGGCCACCTACCTAGTGATCTGTTTTGGTATCAGACGCAATACTTGTTCTCGTTGCTCTGAACCCCTTTCACCTTCTGTCTGGGCATTGAACGATTGCCTGGCTGCTTGAAACTTCTTATTGTACCTTCAAACTTTACTCTCGATGTGTTTTAATTGTTCAACTCAAGAGGTTCTCATATGCTCATTCATGGGTTAATCCCAGATTATTACCCATATGGCATTCTGTCATTATCGATCTGCCCCGTTACCTATTCGTAAGTACGAAGGAACCCGTGAAGAAAGGATTACAACTTCATCATGATGACCTGAAACAGCGAAATGAAGACATCAATGTAATGGATCAACCTCTTCTAGAAGAACAACCAAGACCAAGAACACTCCCTGGAATTTCGTAACCCGAACCTTCCCCCTTTACTTCCCTCTTAAATCTCAGGACGAGATTTCTTGTAGTGGAGGAGAATTGTGATGCCCGAATAATCAAGCTACAGTAAAACTCTGCTAATGGTGCCACATCACCTCGATTACTGTTGCTAATCTCGCTTTAGTTTGAAACCGGTTTGAATTCAAATTCAAATCAAGCAAGCAATAAAAGTTTTCAAATATTAAAACTAAAATGTTTGGAGCGAACCAAATATTGCATAGATAATCATGGTGGAGAAACCACACCTTTATAAAATGTTTAAATAATATGAGATGAATAAAAACAACAAAAACAATTATTTAAATACCTTTTGTAATTAATAAAATGTCAAACTAATTTATTGAGGACCGACTTTTTGAGTATGGACTAAGTTGAAATACTAATTTATATATTAAGTATATATTTTACTAAAACTAAAATAATAGGATACAAAACTATAATAGAAAAAGTAAATTATATAAAGAGTAAAAACAAAATAAAAGAAAGGACCCCCCCCACCGGGCCAACCAGCCAACTGGCCACCAGGCCGGCCCAAACAGCCCACCCCCACTCCCCACTTATTCCCTAGAGCAACCGAACCCTAACCTTCGATCCCCACTCCCCCCCACGTCTCCCTCGACTCCCTCACAGCGCCGCCACGCACCCAACACCCCCAGCGCCAGGGCAGGCAGGCCAGCGCCCGATCCCCATGGCCTCGCCTCCCCCACTGCTCTGCTGCGAGCCAAGACCGCCCTAGCCTCCTCCTTCTCTCCTACCTCGCGCCGCTCCCTCTCCCCGCAACAGCCCGACGCTGCGCCTCGATGGACCGTCATCGCCGTGCGCCACCACCACCGCCGAAGGCCCCGCCGTCGCCGCCCAGATCGACCGCCACCTTGCCGGACCTCGTGTCCTCGTCCTCCTCCCCGAGCTCGCGTACGCACATCTGCAGGGCCCGGTGAGCCGCCGTCCCTCCTTTTCCTCTCTGCCCGGCGTCGTTCGCTGCGCGCGCGACACGCCCGATCTTGCTCGCCGTGCCCGCCCGATCCTGCTCGCCGTGCCATGCCCGTTAGCCCCGCCGCGAGAGCGCCCCGCTTCTCGCGCCGACCCCACCCTGTTTCTGCTCCACCGCCGCTGCACCTGCTGTGCTTGCCTCGCCTTGGCCGCTCGCGTCGCCCGCTCACAGTGGCCTCGCGCCCCGCTTGCCCGTGCTGCCGCGCTGGGGTTGCGCCTTCCGCCCCCTGCTGCCTATTGCCGCCTGCGCCGACCGCGCTTCCCCCGTGCCTGCCGAAGGCCGCCACGGCTTGTCTCGCCAGCGCGTGTGCCCGGCGCTGCTCCGTCGTCGCCGGCCACCGAGGCCCCGAGCGCGCTCGCCCTCGCATCTCATGGCCTCGGGTGCGAGCACCCGCAACCGTACGCCCGCGCGCCCACAAGGCCGCGCCCGTTGGCCGCCCTGATTGGCCAGATGGGTCACACACACGTGGGGCCCAGCCCTTGTTAAAATAAAGAAGATAAAAAAAGAAAAGTAATTAATTAATTAATTAAACAATTAATTAACTTAATTAAATCCTGATTAGATGATTAGTTAAATTTACTTAACCTGCTAATTAGACTAAGTAGCTGGTAATTAGTTATCAGTCTATGACATAATGGACCCATGCATCAGTTTGACCAAGTCAACTGACAGTAGACTGCTGACATCACCCTGATGTCATGCTGACGTCATAATAGCATTTTCGAATTAAATTAAATCTGTATTTCCAGAAAATGATTTAAAACTTTAAAAATTAATATAAAATAAACCGTAACTCGGTTGGAAAAACTTTGTACATGAAAGTTGCTCAGAACGACGAGACGAATTCGGATACGCAACCCGTTCGTCCGCCACGCGTCCCTAGCATAGTAAACCTGCAACCTTCCCCCTCCGGTTCATCTGTCCAAAAAGGCGAAACACCGGGGATACTTCCCCGGATGTTTCCCCCCTTTGCCGTTATCACCTATCCGTATGTTAGAATCACCTCTAGCACCACATTGTCATGTTATGTTTTGATTACTCTGTTATTTATTGTGTTCCCCCTCCGTTACATTTTCCGGTAGACCCCGAGACCGCTGTCGGTACCCCTGTGATCGACTACGGTGTTGACGACCCCCTTCTTGCCAGAGCAACCAGGCAAGCCCCCCCTTGATCACCAGATATCGCCTACTCTCCTCTATACTGCTTGCATTAGAGTAGTGTAGCATGTTACTGCTTTTCGTTAATCGTATTCTGATGCATAGCCTGTCATTGTTGCTACAACTGTTGATACCTTACCTGCAATCCTAAATGCTTAGTATAGGATGCTATTTTTCCATCAGTGGCCCTACACTCTTGTCCGTCTGCCATGCTATACTACTGGGCTGTGATCACTTCGGGAGGTGATCACGGGCATATACTATATACTTTACACTGTTACATTACCGGTGACACTGTTTGGAAATGGGGGCTGAAGGGGCAGGTGGCTCCATGCAGGTAGTGGTGGGCCTGAGTTCCCGACGGCCCCCGACTGCTACTTTGAGGCGGAGCGATAGGGTAGGTTGAGACCACCTAGGAGAGAGGTGGGCCTGGCCATGGTCGGCGTTCGCGGATACTTAACACGCTTAACGTGATCTTGGTATTTGATCTGAGTCTGGCCACTGGCCTATACACACTAACCATCTACGCGGGGACAGTTATGGGCACTCGACGACGTGGTATCAGCCGAAGCCTTCATGACGTCAGCGACTGAGCGGCGCGCGCCGGATTGGACTGGAACGCCTGCTAGGCTAGGTCTGCTTCCGGCCGCGTTCGCAACGTGTAGGTGTGCAATGGGCGATGGGCCCAGACCCCTGCGCCATTGGATTTAGACCAGCGTGCTGACCTCTCTGTTGTGCCTAGGTAGGGCTGCGACGTGTTTATCTTCCGAGGCCGGGCATGACCTAGGAAAGTGTGTCCGGCCAAATGGGATCGAGCGTGTTGGGTTATGTGGTGCACCCCTGCAGGGAAGTTAATCTATTCGAATAGCCGTGATCTTTGGTAACAGGATGACTTGGAGTTGTACCTTGACCTTATGACAACTAGAACCGGATACTTAATAAAACACACCCTTCCAAGTGCCAGATACAACCGGTATCGCTCTCTCATAGGGTGACGAGGGGAGGATCATCGGTTAGGATTATGCTATGCGATGCTACTTGGTGAACTTACCATCTACTCTCTTCTACATGCTGCAAGATGGAGGTGGCCAGAAGCGTAGTCTTCGATATGACTAGCTATACCCCTCTTATTCTGGCATTCTGATTTTCAGTCCACATATGATAGCCTTATTCCATTTGATACCAACGCATACATATGTAGTGTAGCTCCTTGCTTGCGAGTACTTTGGATGAGTACTCACGGTTGCCTTGCTCCCTTCCCCCCTTTCTATATCCGATTGCTGCGACCAGACGTTGGAGCCCAGGAGCCAGACGCCACTGTCGACGATGACTACTACTACTCGGAAGGTGCCTACTACTACGTGCAGCCCGCTGACGACGACCAGGAGTAGTTTAGGAGGATCCCAGGCAGGAGGCCTGCGCCTCTTTCGATCTGTATCCTAGTTTGTGCTAGCCTTCTTAAGGCAAACTTGTTTAACTTATGTCTGTACTCAGATATTGTTGCTTCCGCTGACTCGTCTATGATCAAGCTCTTGTATTCGAGCCCTCGAGGCCCCTGGCTTGTAATATGATGCTTGTATGACTTATTTTATTAGTAGAGTTGTGTTGTGATATCTTCTCGTGAGTCCCTGATCTTGATCGTACATGTTTGCGTGCATGATTAGTGTACGATTAAATCGGGGGCGTCACAAAGACACCAACCGTGTGTGTAGCCGTGATGGTCTCTTTTCGACGAGGTTCGGGAAGAGAACACGGTGGGGGTTATGTTTGAACTAAGTAGTTCAGGATCACTTCTTGGTCACTTCTAGTTTACGATCGTTGCGTAGTTTCTCATCTTACTCTTGTACTCGTAAATTAGGCACCATATTTTCTTAGTGCTTGCAGCAACTCCACCTCATACCCTCATCGTACCTATAAGCTTAAATAGTCTTGATCTCGCAGGTTGAGATTGCTGAGTCCTCATGACTCACAGATACTACCAAAACAGTTGTAGGTGCCGATGTTACCAGTGTAGGTGATGCCACCAAACTCAAGTGGGAGTTCGATGAAGACCTTGGGTGTTACTATGTTTCGTTTCCAGATGATTAGTAGTGGTGCCTAGTTGGGACGATCGGGATTCAGCATTTGGGGTTGTCTTCTTTTCATTTGGATCCGTCTGTAGTTGGACTATGTGTGTACTTTGAATGATGTATGGATTATTTGATAATTGTGTGACATGGACATTGTAAGCCAACTATATATTTATCCTTGTTCTTGTACATGGGATTGTGTGAAGATGACCCTTCTTGCGACAAAACCAAAATGCGGTTATGCCTCTAAGTCGTGCCTCGACACGTGGGAGATATAGCCGCATCTTGTGCGTTACAATCAAGTTCAAGAAGAATCGTTTATGTGGTGCATGCAAAGCCGGGAAGATGAGTAGGGCGAAACATCCCTTTGAAGACAACCATGATTACCATTCATCCCTTTGAGCTGCTATATATGGACTTATTCGGCCCTACTCATTGTTCCACTCTTACCACCACTGCACATCTATATGGCTTTGTAATTGTTTATGATTTCTCTTGATATACCCGAGTGCACATAATCCTATATAAAGTTAAGTGCATGATGTCTTCAGGCGATTCTCCAACCGTGTCATGACCAATTATGGCGTCAAGATCAAGCACATCAGGAATGACAACGGCACCAAGTTCAAGAACACTGAACTCAACACCTATATTGATGTTCTTGGCATCACTAATGAGCTATCAACTCCTTACACCCCGCATCAGAATGGCATCATGGAGCGCACAAGCAGAACTCTTATTGAGATGGTAGGCACTATGCTTGATGAATACAAGACACCACACAAGTGGTGGCCTAGAGCTATTGACACTGCCTGCCATATCATCAATAGGGTATATATCCAAAAATTCTTCAAGAAAACATCATATGTGCTAATCACTTGTAAGAAGCCAAATGTAAGTTATTTGAAAGTCTTCATTACAAGGTGTTGGACAAGGGATCCACATCACACTTCTAAATTTGCACCGAAAGCACATGAGGGTTTTATGCTTGGCTATGGAAAGGATTCAAACACCGACAGAATCTTCAACATCTTTCAAAATAGAGTTGTTGAAATTGGAGATGTGCGGTTCGATGAGACTAATGACTCGTAAAGACAATGAAGTTGTTGAACTTGACACTTGTTCTAGATGAACTGCCTCCCAGGGAAGCTATCAAGCTTATGCACACAGGAGAAATCTTACCCACTAAGGATCCATGAGATGGTGTTGTGATACTTGCTCCTGTCCAGTGCAAAGACAATGATCAGCCTGAACATAATACTGAGCATAACAGTAGAAACAGGTAGCCTAGATGAAGGTGTGTGCGATATACGGCATACAGTTCACTCGGATGAACTGTTTGTGATTAGGCAACACAACAAAAACGGCCAGTCAGATCTAGGCGTGTGCGATAGAGGGCATACAATTCACTCGGATGAACTATTTGTGTTGCGAAGAGAAAAGAAACGGTTCAACTTAAGAAGATGTGTATGATACGCGGCAAGCAGGTCTGTAATCAGAAATCTTTGCGGGGCCACTAATAACACAGGCGATTGGTGCTAATAAGTCATGTGTGTTGTGAGAAAATGCTTCCTGGTATAAAATTGTCAGCGATTGATGAATTCATCACCGACAGTTTCCCAAGTATGGTCCGTGTGCAATGTCATTGCATATAGAACAACAACATATATACTTATAAGGACATTATTGCATAACCAAATTAAACATCCAATTACATAGGTGGCTAGTACACACATGACATTTGCACACACCAAAGTAAACTATTACATGCATAATTAACTAGGATAAATGATCATCTGATCACCATCTACTTCTTCTTGTGACGCTTTTCGCCACTGCTCTGCTGGTGGGTTGATCCAGCCTCATCAATTACGGGGAGGAAGCACTCCCTCATGTCAACGATCTGCTTGTGCATCTCATAGCATGTGTACACGTTCTTGGCCGCGGACTTGAGGTGAGCTTCATCCAGTTATCGTATCCAGGCCCCGTTCTAGGATACGGGATGTATTCTCTTGGCATCCTGCTTCACCTTTTCATAGTAGGGGTCGATGATGGACAAGGCGAGTTCAACCAGGGAGTCCTTCTTCATGTTGCCCCAGACACTATAGTGGCCATAGATTTCGACAAGGTTCTTGCAGGCCAAGCCTGTAACCTTGTGTGCTTTTACATCGTCGGTGGTTTCCTGTCAGGACCCCGACTCGATGTCACATTGATCTAGCTTGTAACACCTCATATCACTTTGCGGCCTCACGCACGGTATCCCCATGGGTGTCGCCTTACCTTTGCCCGGGACCGTTTGCGCCTTTTGGCTCACGTATATGATAGTGTCGCTAGCATCCATATGATAAGGAGCCCGGGCTGACATGACTAGTCGTAAATCCAAAGTGGCACAGGCTTACAGGGACAGGCATCCATGACCCAGCTTCGAACGTGTCGGTCATCAGCAAGTGGGTCCGGGCTGTAGCACTGGGCTAGCAGGACTCCGGTAAACCGGGCTGTAGCGGGCTAACAGGACTCCGGTACTCAATGCGTGACATTTCCCCGAAGGGACAGACACAGGAACGAAGAAGGACACATGCCGGCCAGCCTAAGTGTTCCAGAGCAGTAGCAAGCTACCATGGCTCAGTGGTAACACTAGGAGACATTTCCCGGTAAGAGAGGCTACTAAAGATAAACAACTAGATAGTCAGATCCCACACATACCAAGCATTTCAATAACATACACACAATATGCTCGATATGTGCAAATACAACATGGCATCACAACATGACTCTACGACACAAGTACTTTATTTAAGGCTCAGAGAGCCATACATAACATACACATAGGTACGGGTCACACGACCCAGCATTCAAGTCATACAGTCATACAAACCAGCAGCGGAAGTAACTTGTCTGAGTACAGACAACTAGTAAAATAAAAGAGGCTTGGAAAGCCTAGCTATACTACGTGGTCCTTCACAAGCTCAGGATCACCACCTGGGCCTTAGCCTACTCATTGATGTCAACGTCTACGAAGAACCCATCAGAAGGGGTTGCAGCGTCTTCTGTAAAAATGTAAATTATAGCAACATGAGTACAAAGGTACTCAGCAAGACTTACATCAGATCCTACATACATGCACATTATCAAGAAGGGTTGGTGGAGTTGTTGCAGCAAGCCAGCTTTGACTCTTGGCTAGGCTATCCTACGAGACTCCAACTTGAAATGGTTTTGCGCACACGAGTCCACTACTCACCACTTCAATACACTACCGAGGATCCACCTCCGTCTTCCTACGGAAGAGCCATCCTCGGCACTCACACTTATCTTGAGGCTTTTAGTAGTTTCCATTTACTTGTCTATGAACTGTATAGGCAACCAAGTAGTCCTTTACCGCGGACGCGGCTATTCGAATAGATCATGATAACCCTGCAGGGGTGTACTTCTTCATACATGTTTCCACCACTTAGCGTCTGCACACGACATGTGCTCGGCAGACTTCAAGCGAAAGCCGACGTGGGTGTAGACCACGACCTACCTAAACACCTAAGTCTCTAGTCCAGGTTTATCGCCTATCCAGGTTCCATCCGCAGGGAGTCCGGCCGAGGTTTCCCATACGGCCCCGAACGATGTGAACAGGGTTCCCGAGATACCTAACGGGTATTCGGTACACCCGGCCACGTACCTACCGCATCACAGCCCACCCCTACGGTCAGCGCTGTCCACGGCCTCCAGTAGGCTACAAACACCAGAAACTACTTGCAACTCCTGGACAGAGAGCTAGGGTGAATAAGAAGTCGAGCGGGGTCATATTTCAGGGCCCAATGCATGGTAGTAGCTGTATCTTAAATCACACATACAGATCTCAGTGCTTAAGGTCGGCTTCAATGAAACAACCCACCATGTACTCCTACATGGCCTCTCATCGATACCTTTACCAAATCGTGTTCACCACACCACTCTCATTACCGACATAATCATTTCACTCTAGCCCATCACCCAGATGAACCAGACCTGACACGACTCTAAGCATAGCAGGCATAGCAAGGTAGGAACAACACATACATATGGCTCAATCAACTCCTACACATGCTAGTGGGTTTCATCTAGTTACTGTGGCAATGACAGGTCATGCAGAGGAAATGGGTTCAACTACCGTAGCACACAGCAGTTTGAAACGCGTTGTCTTAATGCAGTAAAAGAGAGCAGGAGCGAGAACATGGGATTGTATCGATATGATCAAATGGTTGGTTGCTTGCCTGATGGTTCGATGCACTGATACGGTTCTTCGTTAGGGTAATCACGGTACTCCTCGGAGGCAGAACCTGCCGCAAAGAACACCGATACACAACCATCACCAAACAATGTGCAACAATATGATGCATGCATGAAACATGGCAATATGAGTGTGTTGGGCTAATGCAACTAAGACCAGAAGGGTTTGAACCAATTTGAACCAAAGATTCAAATTTCAAACTCATACATGGCCCTTTAAAGTGTTTTCCTTGTTCTGCATTAAACATCAAGTTAACTTGTTTAATCATGCATGAAAATAGTACAGATGGATAGATTGGATTTTTCTGATCATTTTTCATATATAATTTGTCTGATTTGGAGTTACAGAATAAAAGTTATGAATTTTTGAAGTTTAAACTATATTCTGGAATTTCCTATATTAGATTAAATCCAGAAAATCAATTACTGCGTCAGCCTGACGTCAGTGTGACATCAGCAGGTCAACGGGACACGTCCGGGTCAAACCTGACAGTGGGTCCCGCGTGTCAGTGTGATTAATTAAACTAAAATTAATTTAAACTAATCCTAATTAGTTAACAGGGCTGGGCCCCACCTGTCATTGACTCAGGGGAGTCAACCAGGGCCCACCCGTGGTCAAACCCGGGTCGGCTGCACCGGCGTTTAGCCGCCGGCGAGCCCGACGCGGCGGCGGAAGTGGTTTTTGCCGTTCCGGCAACCAAACGAGCCGCGGAGGCCACCGGAGAGGAGCTGAGGACGAGCCGCAGCTCTTGGTGGAGTCCGTTGGGGTCGGGGTGGCCGGAGTTGGCGCCGGCGACGACTTTGGCGGCCACCGGAGTTCGGCCGAAGTCGAACTTGTCGCTAGGGGGTCGGTGAGGTGCGGGGAGTAGCTAGTTAGGTGCTACGTGACGCGGTGAGCATGATGGACACCGTGGAGTGGCCGGAGGGTGACCGGGAGCACGTCGGCGACGAGCTCCACGGTGGTGGGTGCGGTTGAGCTCCGGGAGGTCGCTACACGGCTCGGGAGCAAGAAAAGAAGGGAGGGGAAGATGGCTAAGCTCACGGGGAGTTCGACGAAGCCCTTGGTGCGGCCGGGGACGGACCGGAGCGACGACGGCGTTGAAGGGGATCTCCGGCGACGGCGGACTCGGGCGAGGTCGGTGCGGTGGACTCGGGCGTTGCGAGCGCTCGGGGCTCGGCTTGCTCGATGAAGTGGACAGCGGCGGAGCTCCTGGACACGACGAGAGGACGCACGGGCGGCGGGGAGCGCGGCTACGACGTAGGCACGGCGGCGGTAGCGTCGGCCATGGCTGGGGGGCGCGAGGGGGAGGAGCTGGAGAGGAAAGGGGGTGTCTGGGGGGTTCGGGGGAGAGAGGGGAGCGATCCACGACGTCACCGGGCGAGGGGAGCGGCGAGGCGGCGAGCAGGTGCGTGGCGCGCGCTGCGGTCGCCGTCGGGCACCTGCCTGCCTGCCTGGCCGGCAAGCAGCTCGCTGGAGCGGCGCTGGGCTGGGCCGGCAGGTGGGCCGGGTGCTGGCGCCAGGTAAGTTTTTCTATTTTTTCTGTTTTCTGTTTTTTAATACTTCTGCAACTTTGTTGATTTATTAAAAATACTTAGGCAACTCCTAAAATCACCAAACTACTCCTGGTCCATAGTTGGATTATTTCCAACATGAAACATTTTAGTTTGGAGATATTTGAGCATCTGAATATTTTATATAATTTTAAATGCCCAAATTCAAATATCTATGATTTAATTCAAAGACCCTAAGATGACCTAGGAAAATGTGCATCACTTTTGGCAGAGGTTCTGAACCAAGACAAAAATGATGGGCATTTTAGAAGGGCATTTCAGGTTCATTGAAAAAGTTTTTAGTAAACCCTAGTTGGTTTCAGAGGGGGCTGGGGGTTCTGTCATCCCCATTTCAGGTTTCTGATGAAAGAATAAACATGATGCAACACTCTAATGCATGAACTAGCTAGGGTGTGACAACTCACCCCCACTCAAAAGAATCTCGTCCCGAGATTTGGGTTCCTCCGGAAAGAAGGGCGGGATACTCGAGTCGAAGACGATCCTCCCTTTCCCAAGTTGCTTCATCCTCAGAATGGTGCGACCATTGAACTTTGAGAAACTTGATATTATGACGTCGAGTGGTACGCTCGGCCTGATCGAGGATACGAATGGGGTACTCTCGATACGTGAGATTATCTTGGAGATCAAGCGTTTCGTGGTCCACTCCACGGATAGGATCCGAGAAGCAACGCCTGAGTTGAGAAACGTGGAAGACATCGTGGACTCTGGAGAGATGCGGAGGTAGTTCCAACTGGTAGGCAACTTCTCCTCGTTTAGCGAGAATGCGAAAAGGTCCAATGTAACGAGGAGCCAATTTGCCTTTGATACCGAAACGATGGGTTCCCTTCAGAGGAGTAACCCGAAGGTAAGCCTTCTCGTCAACCTCGAAAGTCATAGCCTTATGTTTTCGGTCATATTGACTCTTTTGACGAGATTGGGCTGTTTTCAACTTTTCACGAACGATGCGAACTTGCTCTTCTGCTTCCTGAATCATATCCGGGCCAAAGAATTGTCTTTCCCCGGTTTCTGACCAGTTAAGGGGTGTTCGACACCGTCGTCCATAGAGAACTTCAAAAGGGGCTTTACCCAAGCTAGATTGATAGCTGTTGTTGTAAGCAAATTCGGCAAATGGAAGGCATTTCTCCCACTCCATTCCGAATGAGATAACAGAGGCTCGAAGCATGTCTTCTAGGATCTGGTTGACGCGTTCTACTTGACCACTCGATTGAGGGTGAAAAGCGGTGCTAAAGGAAAGGCGGGTTCCCATAGCATTTTGGAAACTTTCCCAAAATCGAGAGGTGAAAAGACTTCCTCGATCCGAGTTAATTTCCAAAGGAACACCATGGAGAGACACTATTCGGGAGATGTATAAGTCTGCCAACTGACTAGCGGTTATACTCTCACGAACAGGTAAGAAATGGGCCACTTTGGAAAGACGATCGACAACGACGAAGATAGCATTATTCCCTCTCTTGGTCCTGGGAAAACCGGTAATGAAATCCATACCAATTTTATCCCATTTCCATTCAGGAATAGCTAAGGGTTGAAGGGTGCCAGCAGGCCGTTGATGCTCTGCTTTTACACGACGGCAGACGTCGCAATTAGCAATATACTGAGCAATTTCTCTCTTCATCCTAGTCCACCAGAACCTCTGGCGTAGGTCCTGATACATCTTGGTACTACCGGGATGAATGGTGAGAGGAGATTCATGAGCCTCCTTAAGGATCAACTGCCGTAGATGCTGGTTCTTGGGAACCACTAAACGGTTCTCAAAGTACACAACACCATGATCATTTGTGGAGAAACAACTAGCACCTCCGCTAGCAATGTTCTCCTTGATTTTAGATATTCCCTTATCTCGCTTCTGGGCAGCGATGATTTGATCCGTAAGAGTAGGTTTCGCCACCAAGGTGGAAAGAAATCCTTGAGGAACAATGTGAAGGTTAAGCTTCCGAAATTCCTCATGGAGAAGCGGTTGACTTTGTTGTAACATCAGGTTGTTACAATAAGATTTACGACTTAGCGCATCAGCCATGACGTTGGCTTTCCCTGGGGTGTAAGTTATTCCTAAGTCGAAATCTGTGATCAACTCAACCCAACGTCTTTGCCTGAGATTCAAATCCGGTTGGGTGAAGATGTACTTCAGACTTTGGTGATCAGTGAATATTTCGCAACGATTACCGAGGAGGTAATGTCGCCAGGTTTTAAGTGCATAGACTACAGCTGCAAGCTCTAGATCATGAGTAGGATAATTCTCCTCATGTGGGTGCAATTGCCGTGAAGCGTAAGCAATTACGTGTCGATCTTGCATGAGAATGCAACCTAGTCCTTGTCGCGAGGCGTCGCAGTAGATAACAAAGTCCTTAGAGAAGTCTGGCGGTACCAGTACGGGAGCAGAAGTCAGGCGTCTTTTCAGTTCCTGAAAGCTGTGCTCACATTGTGGAGTCCATTCGAACTTTTTATCTTTCTTGAGGAGTTCGGTTAGAGGTTTAGCAACTTTGGAGAAGTTCTCGACAAAGCGACGGCAATAGCTCGCTAAGCCCAGAAAACTCCGAACTTGCTTGACCGATTCAGGTGGAGTCCAATTAAGGACGGCTTGAACTCGCTCAGGGTTAACAGCAATACCTTTACCAGATATTACATGACCCAGATAGGTCACTTCTGACAACCAGAATTCACATTTAGAAAATTTGGCATAAAGGCGATGCTCTCGAAGTTTCTTCAACACTAGCCTTAGATGTTCGGCATGTTCTTCCTCGTTCTTGGAGTAGATGAGTATATCATCGAGGTAAACCACGACGAATTTATCCAAATACTCCATGAAGATTGAGTTCATTAACCGAGAAAAGGTGGCTGGAGCGTTGGTTAAACCGAAGGACATGACGGTGTACTCGTATTGGCCATAACGAGTAACAAAGGCCGTTTTAGGAATGTCCCCGTTCCTGATTTTGATTTGATGGTAGCCCAACCTCAAATCCATTTTGGAGAAGACTGAGGATCCAGCGAGCTGATCATACAGGTCGTTGATCCTGGGGAGCGGATATTTGTTCTTGATTGTGACCAAATTGACAGGTCGATAATCTACAACCATCCGGTCCGTACCATCCTTCTTCTTGACGAAGAGGACGGGGCAAGCCCACGGAGATGAACTAGGTCGGATGAAACCCTTTTTCAAGGACTCATCGAGTTGTTTCTTAAGCTCGGCTAGTTCTAGTGGTGCCATCTTATAGGGTCTTCTAGCAATCGGGACGGTTCCTGGAATGAGGTCTATTACGAACTCCACATCCCTGTCAGGTGGAACACCTGGCAATTCCTCTGGGAAGACATCCGGGAAGTCACGGACTACCGGAACGTCCTCAAGGTCTGGCAAAGGGCTGGCGTTAAGAGAATATAACTGTCGCTTGGCTATTCGGGTCAAGACATTGACTATCTTCCCCGAAGGATGGGTGAGTTGAACAGTCCTAGAGAAGCAATCAATTTTGGCATGATGAGCTGACATCCAGTCCATACCCAAGATGATATTAATATCTGAAGATTTGAGAGCTATCAAAGATGCAAGGAAAACAAGTCTGTCGACTTGGATTTCATTTCCATAACTTACCCTGGAGGTTTGCCATCTAGAACCGGGAGTAGAAATTTCCATAGTGGATGGCATGTCACAGAATGCGGTGTTATGCAAACGAGCATAGTTCTCGGATATAAATGAATGAGATGCTCCTGTATCGAAAAGAACAGATGCCGGGTGGCAATTAACAAGGAGCGTACCGAGAACGACGTTGGGATCCTCTTGAGCTTCTTCGGCAGAGATACAGTTGACATGGCCACGTGTAGCGGTGGCCGGCTTGGCGTGGAACACTTTCCCTGTCGGCTTGCCACGGCCAACAGCTTTAGCAGATTGGTTGGGGTTGGTCTGGGGACACTCACGCATATAGTGGCCAGATTCCCCACACTTAAAGCAAGTCACGGAACTGGTACGTGGAGGAGCACTGTTGGTTGGACCACCATAGGGCTTGGCTGGTGCAGACTGTTGAACGGGGCGAGGCGCCTGGAAGGATGGCCTCGGTGTGAACCTGGGTGGCAGGGCAGTGTTGGGCACCCACACGCGGCGCTTCTGAGGACCAGCACCGGATGAGGAACCCACGTCACGGCCATGCTTGCGTGTTGCGTCATAATCAGTCTGACCAGTCTCAGCACTGATGGCCTTGTTAACAAGCTTCTGAAAAGATGTGCACTCATGCAGACGGAGGTCGCGGCGAAGCTCAGGACTAAGTCCCTTACGGAACCTTGCTTGCTTCTTGGCATCAGTAGAAACTTCCTCAGTGGCATATCGTGCGAGGTTACCGAACTCCCTGCTGTAAGCATCCACAGAGAGTCGGCCCTGAGTGAAACTGCAAAATTCCTCACGTTTACGGTCCATGAGACCCTCCGGAATGTGATGTTCACGGAAAGCCTCGCTGAATTCAGCCCAAGTAGTGACATGGCCCGCTGGGCGCATAGCTCCATAATTCTCCCACCATAGACTGGCGGGGCCTTCAAGATGATATGCAGCAAAGGTGACCTTGTCAGCCTCAGCTACTAACGCGGAACGCAGTTTGTGAGAGATACTGCGAAGCCAGTCATCAGCGTCGAGAGGCTCGACGGAGTGGTGGAACGTGGGTGGATGTAACTTGATGAAATCACTGAGTGACACCACGTTAGTCCTCTGATGGTGTGCTGTGTTCTGTTCAATACGCTCCAACAAACGGTTGGTCTCCCGCTTGTTTCTCTCGGCTTCCATCATAACCTCGGCTAGGGAAGGAGGATGAGGCAGATTTGCATTCCTGACTTCACTGCCTTCGGCCTGCTCTTGAGGAGCAGGGTTATTGCGCGTGTTGACCATCCTAGGTAAACAAGACAATGATTTAGTCAGAATGATAAGATTCCGACATAGGATACAGAATGTAAGGAATAACTCGGAATGCAAGATGATCATCCGTATGACATGGTAGATACAGAAACTGCTTCTTTATTCCATCGTCATACACACCATACAAGGTTTAGTACAAGACCAAACAAGGTACTATTACGGTGAAAGGAAGATTACATCTCATCGGAGGCATCCCAAGCTCCTATACATTATTTTTCTACACCTCCGGAAGCGGTACAAACTAGGTCATATCCCACGAGTCACGCAGGACGATAGACGACACAGCTAGTACGAACTAGTGATACTACCACTAACTCAGACCGATCCGTAGTAGTCCTCGTAGAAGTCACCTCCATAGCCTGGAAGCTCAACATGATCATCCGGGAACAGACGATCTCGCGGAGCTTGTGGACCATAGGGGCTAGGATGAGGTCTTGGACCAACAGACGGTGGCCTGCGGGGACCGCGAGGTGGGGTGATGCCTCCTACATCACGCCAACCCATCACGTCTGGCAGAGCAGATCTCACAGGATAGAGATCGCGCATATCCGAATATCCAGCTTGCACCGCCGGTGCAAACCGAGTCAACGTGGCCCAATGGTCAGCACGGGTATTGAAAAGCTCTAGCCTCAAGGCCCGATTTTCACGGTCCTTATCCTCGAGCATCTCAGCAGTGGTGCGAGTCCGTGAATCCTCCTGAGTGGGGTCAGCATAGATAGCCTGGAGATACCCTTGTGCTCCCGGAAGTGATCCTGGCATATACCGGAAATCAGAGTCCCGAAATAGGCCAGACCTGACTCGCATGATGGTCATCATAGAGTAGGCGGCGTCCTGCACAGCCATCTCAATAGTAACCCCGAGTCCATAGGAGCAGTGAAGGGGCTCGGTGGATCCAGGATAAGATGGAAATATCCTGACAGTGCAGAGATACTGGCTTTGATTAAAGTCTCGAATTGCTCTTCGACCGTGTACTCAGGATACCAACGGTATCCAGCCTCAGTCATTACCCTGACCAACATGGCGGTATGGCCGGGTACATCTAGGCATCGAGTCAGGCGAACCACTTGATTGAGGTCGCGAGTGGCCATCTGAAAGCACAACCATAATGCAAAGGCATTAGAATTTCTAGCAAAATTTCGGCAGCATAACAGCTGTAAATGCTCAAGAAGGATTTTGAGACATTTGACAAAGGATTTCATACACACTCAACAACATCATATCAAGTTCTGAGTCCATCCTAGCAACATAATGTGGTAGTAGAACTGAACTAGGCTTGTATCCATCCAACCTATAAGGTACTACTGATTAGTAACACGTGATCCTGATAGAGAGAAAAGATCCTAATTCCTTAACCCCCGGTGGAAGAATAGACTGACTCAGATCAGAATGTCATAAGATAAAGGAGTAAAAAGAGCCTTACGTTCCAACCCACAAACAATTCCCCTACATATAACTAAGGAATTTCTAGACTCAACATCAACCAGTTTGGCTTGGAGAACCTACAGGCAGTCCGGCTCTGATACCAACGCTGTCAGGACCCCGACTCGATGTCACATCAATCTAGCTTGTAACACCTCATATCACTTTGCGGCCTCACGCACGGTATCCCCACGGGTGTCGCCTTACCTTTGCCCGGGACCGTTTGCGCCTTTTGGCTCACGTATATGATAGTGTCGCTAGCATCCATATGATAAGGAGCCCGGGCTGACATGACTAGTCGTAAACCCAAAGTGGCACAGACTTACAGGGACAGGCATCCATGACCCAGCTTCGAACGTGTCGGTCATCAGCAAGTGGGTCCGGGCTGTAGCACTGGGCTAGCAGGACTCCGGTAAACCGGGCTGTAGCGGGCTAACAGGACTCCGGTACTCAATGCGTGACATTTCCCCGAAGGGACAGACACAGGAACGAAGAAGGACACATGCCGGCCAGCCTAAGTGTTCCGGAGCAGTAGCAAGCTACCATGGCTCAGTGGAGACACTAGGAGACATTTCCCGGTAAGAGAGGCTACTAAAGATAAACAACTAGATAGTCAGATCCCACACATACCAAGCATTTCAATAACATACACACAATATGCTCGATATGTGCAAATACAACATGGCATCACAACATGACTCTACGACACAAGTACTTTATTTAAGGCTCAGGGAGCCATACATAACATACACATAGGTACGGGTCACACGACCCAGCATTCAAGTCATACAGTCATACAAACCAGCAGCGGAAGTAACTTGTCTGAGTACAGACAACTAGTAAAATAAAAGAGGCTTGGAAAGCCTAGCTATACTACGTGGTCCTTCACAAGCTCAGGATCACCACCTGGGCCTTAGCCTACTCATTGATGTCAACGTCTACGTAGAACCCATCAGAAGGGGTTGCAGCGTCTTCTGTAAAAATGTAAATTATAGCAACATGAGTACAAAGGTACTCAGCAAGACTTACATCAGATCCTACATACATGCACATTATCAAGAAGGGTTGGTGGAGTTGTTGCAGCAAGCCAGCTTTGACTCTTGGCTAGGCTAACCTACGAGACTCCAACTTGAAATGGTTTTGCGCACACGAGTCCACTACTCACCACTTCAATACACTACCGAGGATCCACCTCCGTCTTCCTACGGAAGAGCCATCCTCGGCACTCACACTTATCTTGAGGCTTTTAGTAGTTTCCATTTACTTGTCTATGAACTGTATAGGCAACCAAGTAGTCCTTTACCGCGGACGCGGCTATTCGAATAGATCATGATAACCCTGCAGGGGTGTACTTCTTCATACATGTTTCCACCACTTAGCGTCTGCACACGACATGTGCTCGGCAGACTTCAAGCGAAAGCCGACGTGGGTGTAGACCACGACCTACCTAAACACCTAAGTCTCTAGTCCAGGTTTATCGCCTATCCAGGTTCCATCCGCAGGGAGTCCGGCCGAGGTTTCCCATACGGCCCCGAACGATGTGAACAGGGTTCCCGAGATACCTAACGGGTATTCGGTACACCCGGCCACGTACCTACCGCATCACAGCCCACCCCTACGGTCAGCGCTGTCCACGGCCTCCAGTAGGCTACAAACACCAGAAACTACTTGCAACTCCTGGACAGAGAGCTAGGGTGAATAAGAAGTCGAGCGGGGTCATATTTCAGGGCCCAATGCATGGTAGTAGCTGTATCTTAAATCACACATACAGATCTCAGTGCTTAAGGTCGGCTTCAATGAAACAACCCACCATGTACTCCTACATGGCCTCTCATCGATACCTTTACCAAATCGTGTTCACCACACCACTCTCATTACCGACATAATCATTTCACTCTAGCCCATCACCCAGATGAACCAGACCTGACACGACTCTAAGCATAGCAGGCATAGCAAGGTAGGAACAACACATACATATGGCTCAATCAACTCCTACACATGCTAGTGGGTTTCATCTAGTTACTGTGGCAATGACAGGTCATGCAGAGGAAATGGGTTCAACTACCGTAGCACACAGCAGTTTGAAACGCGTTGTCTTAATGCAGTAAAAGAGAGCAGGAGCGAGAACATGGGATTGTATCGATATGATCAAATGGTTGGTTGCTTGCCTGATGATTCGATGCACTGATACGGTTCTTCGTTAGGGTAATCACGGTACTCCTCGGAGGCAGAACCTGCCGCAAAGAACACCGATACACAACCATCACCAAACAATGTGCGACAATATGATGCATGCATGAAACATGGCAATATGAGTGTGTTGGGCTAATGCAACTAAGACCAGAAGGGTTTGAACCAATTTGAACCAAAGATTCAAATTTCAAACTCATACATGGCCCTTTAAAGTGTTTTACCTTGTTCTGCAATAATCATCAAGTTAACTTGTTTAATCATGCATGAGAATAGTACAGATGGATAGATTGGATTTTTCTGATCATTTTTCATATATAATTTGTCTGATTTGGAGTTACAGAATAAAAGTTATGAATTTTTGAAAGTTTAAACTATATTCTGGAATTTCCTATATTAGATTAAATCCAGAAAATCAATTACTGCGTCAGCCTGACGTCAGTGTGACATCAGCAGGTCAACGGGACACGTCCGGGTCAAACCTGACAGTGGGTCCCGCGTGTCAGTGTGATTAATTAAACTAAAATTAATTTAAACTAATCCTAATTAGTTAACAGGGCTGGGCCCCACCTGTCATTGACTCAGGGGAGTCAACCAGGGCCCACCCGTGGTCAAACCCGGGTCGGCTGCACCGGCGTTTAGCCGCCGGCGAGCCCGACGCGGCGGCGGAAGTGGTTTTTGCCGTTCCGGCAACCAAACGAGCCGCGGAGGCCACCGGAGAGGAGCTGAGGACGAGCCGCAGCTCTTGGTGGAGTCCGTTGGGGTCGGGGTGGCCGGAGTTGGCGCCGGCGACGACTTTGGCGGCCACCGGAGTTCGGCCGAAGTCGAACTTGTCGCTAGGGGGGTCGGTGAGGTGCGGGGAGTAGCTAGTTAGGTGCTACGTGACGCGGTGAGCATGATGGACACCGTGGAGTGGTCGGAGGGTGACCGGGAGCACGTCGGCGACGAGCTCCACGGTGGTGGGTGCGGTTGAGCTCCGGGAGGTCGCTACACGGCTCGGGAGCAAGAAAAGAAGGGAGGGGAAGATGGCTAAGCTCACGGGGAGTTCGACGAAGCCTTTGGTGCGGCCGGGGACGGACCGGAGCGACGACGGCGTTGAAGGGGATCTCCGGCGACGGCGGACTCGGGCGAGGTCGGTGCGGTGGACTCGGGCGTTGCGAGCGCTCGGGGCTCGGCTTGCTCGATGAAGTGGACAGCGGCGGAGCTCCTGGACACGACGAGAGGACGCACGGGCGGCGGGGAGCGCGGCTACGACGTAGGCACGGCGGCGGTAGCGTCGGCCATGGCTGGGGGGCGCGAGGGGGAGGAGCTGGAGAGGAGAGGGGGTGTCTGGGGGGTTCGGGGGAGAGAGGGAGAGCGATCCACGACGTCACCGGGCGAGGGGAGCGGCGAGGCGGCGAGCAGGTGCGTGGCGCGCGCTGCGGTCGCCGTCGGGCACCTGCCTGCCTGCCTGGCCGGCAAGCAGCTCGCTGGAGCGGCGCTGGGCTGGGCCGGCAGGTGGGCCGGGTGCTGGCGCCAGGTAAGTTTTTCTATTTTTTTCTGTTTTCTGTTTTTTAATACTTCTGCAACTTTGTTGATTTATTAAAAATACTTAGGCAACTCCTAAAATCACCAAACTACTCCTGGTCCATAGTTGGATTATTTCCAACATGAAACATTTTAGTTTGGAGATATTTGAGCATCTGAATATTTTATATAATTTTAAATGCCCAAATTCAAATATCTATGATTTAATTCAAAGACCCTAAGATGACCTAGGAAAATGAGCATCACTTCTGGCAGAGGTTCTGAACCAAGACAAAAATGATGGGCATTTCAGGTTCATTGAAAAAGTTTTTAGTAAACCCTAGTTGGTTTCAGAGGGGGCTGGGGGTTCTGTCATCCCCATTTCAGGTTTCTGATGAAAGAATAAACATGATGCAACACTCTAATGCATGACTAGCTAGGGTGTGACATTTTCACCATAGCGAACTTGTAGTCAGTGTTGTTGACAAACCTGGCAAAATGGTCACAAGGCTCTGTGGCCATGCAATAGTGGTAGATGAGGACATGATGGCACACGCACAACTGGGTGACGAAAACCATTTGATCTATCTGGGATGACCACCGGTGTACTGGAGGTTTTGCTAACCACTTTGTACTTACCTCAAGCAAGCAACTACTCCACAGTGTTGATGTAGTCCTCCACCACAGCCGAGTCAATGGTGTACACCACTGAGAGATCCGTCTCACTCGCATGGTCTCCACTTTATGCACACCAAACTCCAGTGGAGCGCCGCTAGATATCCTCTCTGTATGTGTCATTGTGGGTGTGCTTGTTGTGTTGTGGGCATGATCGAAAGGTTGAAGAGAGTAAGGTTATAATGGACTCAGGAATTAATGGGGAAGCTGGACGGCCTGGAATATCGGCACGCCTGGATGGCAATTTTTGCAGCGGGTAACTCCATCGTGTCACACGTAACTCCATCGTGGCAACGTGCGCGGCGCAACCGCATGCATATGGGGCCCCCAATGTGATCGTGCGCCAGCTCCAACTGCTAGCACAACACGCGCGGAGGGATGCATGCAGAGCGCTCCGCGGCTGCCTCAACGGTGAGCAACCATATGCATATAGAAGTTGAACATGCAGGAAAAAGTCATCCACAAGCCGATCGCGTGGAGGGATGTGAGCAGAGGGCACCGCAGCGCCTAGCGGTGAGCAGAGGCCGACATGGTGAGGTGCACGCGGGCAACAGACAAGTGTGCATCGACTAATTGTGTGGGAAGACCGATAATAACAAAGACATTTCCTGCTAATAAGCTGTGTGTGTTCTTGACAAACGATGCTTGTTGTTAAATTATTGTCTGCCATTCTTGATATCATCATCAACCTGTTCCTTAGTTTAATCATTTGTTATGATTTTCTCAGTCTGCACAATATCTACGTTCTCTCTGTACAGAAAAATATTCATTACTGTGAATAGTGTGCTCTGATGGGCACACAAGTATATGAATCATAGCCCTGGGCGAGCAATGTGCCCGCACGCGTTGTGCTAGCTCGCTATTCCTTCTATGCTAAGTTTCCATTAATTGATCGTGTTTTATGAACACGCTACCCTTTCCGGCCATTTCCTCATCGGTTTTCCGCCGCCACCCAACAATATTGCGCATAAACCTAGGCGATACATGACACACCGATGCAACAAGCATTGCCTATAGCCCATATACCTTTTCCAAGCATGCAAACCCATCGAAGCTCTGCCTCTGCCATCAACCTCCTCGACGAGGAAAATGAGAAGGCGCCATGGCCCGTCGAGGCCGAGGGTGTCCCCGAAAACACGATGGACAACGCCGTGCTGCATGTCATCGCCAGGGTTGAGAAGACCCTTGACGCATGGCGCTTCAGCGTTGCGGATCAAGATAGGCATGTCAACGCCGAGAGGATGCAACTCGTCGAACAACATGATCGCTGCCTCACCATAGAGCAAGTTAGGTGTGTCCACGCCGATAGTCCGCGACTCGCCACAATAGCTTCCAATCTAGTCTCAAGAAAGCACCCTTCGAGATTCTTTATGGACAAAGATGTCGAACACCTTTAAACCGGTCAGAAACCATTTCAATACAATTCTTTGGACCGGATATGATCCAGGAGGTAGAAGAGCAAGTTCACATCATTCGTGAGAAATTGAAAACAGCCCAGTCTCATCAAAAGAGCTAGTATGACCATCCTCATAAGGAAGTGGCTTATGGAGTTGGCGACAAGGCTTACCTTCGGGTTACCCCTCTAAAGGGTACCCATCGTTTCCGTATTAAGGACAAGTTGGCTCCTCGTTACATTGGTCCTTTTTGCATTATCGCTAAACGACGAGAGGTTGCCTACCAGTTGGAACTACCCCCCACATCTTTCTTGAGTTCATGATGTCTTCCACATCGCTCAACTCAGGTGTTGTTACTCGAATCCAATATGTGGAGTGGATCATGAAATGCTTGATCTCCAAGATAACCTCACTTATCGAGAGTACACAGTTCGTATTCTTGATGAGGCAGAGCATGTCACTCGATGTCAAAACATCAAGTTTCTCAAGGTTTAGTGGTCTCATCATTCTGAGAGAGAAGCTACTTTGGAAGGAGAAGATCGTCTTTGACTGGTGTACCCCACCCTCTTCCCAACGCCTCCTGAATCTCGGGACGAGATTCTTTCGAGTGGGGGCGAGTTGTCACATCCCTAGTTCTGGTATGACCTAGGATAGCTTTCATGTGTTGCGTCGTGTTTAAATTGCATTTAAACTTGAATTGGGGATTGATCCAAACCCTAGCATCAAATTAAATCAAATAGGGTTGAAAAAAATCTTTTCCTATGAACTCAAAATGCCCTTTAAAAATGTTCATCATTTCAGGATTAAGGTGGAAGCATCTACCAAAATGGTTCACATTTTTGCAGGACATATTTGGGCATTGAATTAATTATATAAGTATTTGAATTGGGGATAAATTCCTATAAATATTTTTACTAGCTCCAATAATTTTGAAACTTTGTGAAGGCCTCTAGAATATTTCAGTTAGTGCCCATAAAAAGTTTTAGAATTTTTCAAAGTGGTTTAGCATTTGAACTAAACCCAAAATAAATTACACAAATAGAAAAAGAAATAAAATAGTGAAAACATAAAGGAGAGAGAGAAGCCCACCTAGGCCTTACCTGGCCGGCCCAGCCCACCACTTGGCGCTGCCAGTCATCCCCAACCTCCCACTAGGAGGACTATGGTGCGTGTTGTCTGTGCGCTAGCACACTCAGGGCCACGTCCTCCTTGCCGTCTTCTCTTCAACACGCCTAGATGGAGCCACGACACCCCCTCGGCTCTCTCTCACTTTCCCCCATCCCTATCCTCCTCTCCGTCTCTCTCCCTCATGAACGATCGTGTGCCCCATCACCGCCGCACGCTACTGTCGCGCCCACCGCCACAGCCTTGCCTCTCCAACGCGTGCACGATCGAGCATCGCCACGTCTCCCTCATCCTCTCCATCAAGCCATGCGACGCCAGATGCCCTGCATCGCAGTCTTCCACCTTTGGTTGCCCAGATCTTCGGTGAATGCATGCCGCCTCCAATGCGCCCCGCCCTTGCCTCTGCCTTGTTTGTATCTACGGTGAGCTGCTGCACCCCTCCCTTTCCGTGCTTATTTTCACTGCTTAGCCATCGTTCCCGTCAAGGCTGAGATCCTGCTCCACTAGCCAAGTCGCCGACGAACCCAGAGCTCGAGCCCGTAGTCACCGAGTGCATCACCATGCTTCTAGCATTGCCGGCAACCCACCCAGCAGCCCAGCTTGCTCCTTGATGTCTACTACCCAACCTTCTTCTTGTAGACATTGTTGGGCCTCCAAGTGCAGAGGTTTGTAGGACAGTAGCAAATTTCCCTCAAGTGGATGACCTATGGTTTATCAACCCGTCAGAGGCATAGGATGAAGATGGTCTCTCTCAAACAACCCTACAACCAACTAACAAAGAGTCTCTTGTGTCCCCAACACACCCAATAATACCATGGTAAATTGTATAGGTGCACTAGTTCGGTGAAGAGATGGTGATACAAGTGCAATATGGATGGTAGATAAAGGTTTTTGTAATCTGAAAATATAAAAACAGCAAGGTAACTAATGATAAAAGTGAGCACAAACGGTATTGCAATGCATTGAAACAAGGCCTAGGGTTCATACTTTCACTAGTGCAAGTTCTCTCAACAATAATAACATAATTGGATCATATAACTATCCCTCAACATGAAACAAAGAGTCACTCCAAAGTCACTAATAGCGGAGAACAAACGAAGAGATTATTGTAGGGTACGGAACCACCTCAAAGTTATCGTTTTTGATCGATCTATTCAAGAATCCGTAGTAAAATAACACGAAGCTATTCTTTCCGTTCAATCTATCCTAGAGTTCGTACTAGAATAACACCTTAAGCCACAAATCAACCAAAACCCTAATGTCACCTAGATACTCCAATGTCAGCTCAAGTATCCGTGGGTATGATTATACGATATGCATCACACAATCTCAGATTCATCTATTCAACCAACAGAAAGAACTTCAAAGAGTGCCCCAAAGTTTCTATCGGAGAGTCAAGACTAAAACGTGTGCCAACCCCTATGCATAACTTCACGAGGTTACGGAACTCGCAAGTTGATCACCAAAACATACATCAAGTGGATCACGTGATATCCCATTGTCACCACAGATAAGCACATGCAAGACATACATCAAGTGTTCTCAAATCCTTAAAGACTCAACCCAATAAGATAACTTCAAAGGGAAAACTCAATTCAACACAAGAGAGTAGAGGGGGAGAGACATCATAAGATCCAAATATAATAGCAAAGCTCGCGATACATCAAGATCGTACCAAATCAAGAACACGAGAGAGAGAGAGAGAGAGAGAGAGATCAAACACATAGCTACTGGTACATACCCTCAGCCCCGAGGCTGAACTACTCCCTCCTCATCATGGAGAGCGCCGAGATGACGAAGATGGCCACCGGAGAGGGATTCCCCTCCTCCGGTAGGGTGCCGGAACAGGTCTAGATTGGTTTTCGGTGGCTACAGAGGCTTGCGGCGGCGGAACTCCCGATCTAGCTTATGTTCTAGAAGCTTGGGTATATATAAGAGGTTTTGGCATCGGGAACAAGTCAGGGGGGTCTCCGAGGTTGCCACGAGGTAGGGGCGCGCCTAGGGGGGTAGGGCATGCCCCCCATCCTTGTGGGTTCCCCGGGACTCTTCTGGCCCATCTCCAATACTCCGTGGGCTTCTTCTAGTCCAAAAAGAATCTCCGTGAAATTTCAGGTCAACTGGACTCTGTTTGGTTTTCCTTTTCCGCAATACTCAAAAACAAGGAAAAAACAAAAACTGGCACTAGGCTCTAGGTTAAGAGGTTAGTCCAAAAAATCATATAAAATAGCATATAAATGCATGTAAAACATCCTAGATGGATAATATAATAGCATGGAACAATAAAAAATTATAGATACGTTGGAGACGTATCAAGCATCCCCAAGCTTAATTCCTGCTCATCCTCGAGTAGGTAAATGATAAAAACAGATTTTTTTGATGTGGAATGCTACCTAACGTAATTTCCAAAGTAATTTTCTTTATTGTGGCATGAATATTCAGATCCATAAGATTCAAGACAAAAGTTTAATATTGACATAAAAACAATAATACTTCAAGCATACTAACCAAGCAATTATGTCTTCTCAAAATACATAGCCAAAGAAAACTCATCCCTACAAAATCATATAGTTTGGCCATGCTTCATTTTCGTCACACAAAATGCTCCCATCATGCACAACCCCGATGACAAGCCAAGCAATTGTTTCATACTTTAGTATTCTCAAACTTTTTCAACTTCGACACAATACATGAGCACGAGCCATGGACATAGCACTATGGGTGGAATAGAGTATAATGATGGGGGTTATGTGGAGAAGACAAAAAAAGAGGAAGTCTCACATTGACGCGGCTAATCAACGGGCTAGGGAGATGCCAATCAATTGATGTCAATGCAAGGAGTAGGGATTGCCATGCAAATGATGCACTAGATCTATAAATGTATGAAAGCTCAATAAAAAAACTAAGTGGGTGTGCATCCAACTTGCTTGCTCACGAAGACCTAGGGCATTTGTGGAAGCCCATTGTTGGAATATAGAAGCCAAGTTCTATAATGAATACAACTCGATACTAGAACAAAGTATGACTCTATATGAATGCCTCCGGCGGTGTATCGGGATGGGAAATGAATCAAGAGTGATATGTATGATAAATTATGCATGGTGGCTTTGCCACAAATACGATGTCAACTACATGATCATGCAAGGCAATATGACAATGATGATGTGTGTCATGATGAATGGAACGGTGGAAAGTTGCACGACAATATATCTCGGAATGGCTATGAAAATGCCATAATAGGTAGGTATGGTGGCTGTTTTGAGGAAGATATAAGGAGGTTTATGTGTGACAGAGAGTATCATATCACGGGGTCTGGATGCACCGGTGAAGTTTGCACGAACTCTCGAGGTGAGAAAGGGAAATGCACGGTACCGAAGCTAGCAATGATGGAAGTGTGAGAGTGCGTATAATCCATGGACTCAACATTAGTCATAAAGAACTCACATACTTATTGCAAAAATATACAAGTCATCAAAAACCAAGAATTACGTGCATGCTCCTAGGGGGGTAGATTGGTAGGAAAAGACCATCACTCGTCCCGACCGCCACTCGTAAGGAAGGCAATCAAAGAACACCTCATGCTTCAAATTTTTCACACAACGGTTACCATACGTGCATGCTACAGGACTTGCAAACCTCAACACAAGTATTTCTCAATTTCACAATTACTCAACTAGCACGACTCTAATATTACCATCTTCATATCTCAAAACAATTATCAAGTATCAAACTTCTCATAGTATTCAATGCACTTTATATGAAAGTTTTTATTATATCCCTCTTGGATGCCTATCATATTAGGACTGGTTTCATAACCAAAGAAAATTACCATGCTGTTTAGAGACTCACAAAATGATATAAGTGAAGCATGAGAGTTCATCTATTTCTTCAAAATAAAACCACCGCTGTCCTCTAAAATGATATAAGTGAAGCACTAGAGCAAATGACAATCTACTTCAAAAGATATAAGTGAAGATCAATGACCAGTCGAATAATTATGCAACTATGTGAAGACTCTCTAACATTTAAGAATTTCAGATCTTGTTATTTTATTCAAACATCAAGCAAAATAAAATAAAATAAAATGACGCTCCAAGAAAAACACATATCATGTGGTGAATAAAAATATAGCTCCAAATAAACTTACCGATGAACGAAGACGAAGGAGGGGACGCCATCCAGGGCATCCCCAAGCTTAGGCTCTTGGTTTTCCTTGAATATTACCTTGGGGTGCCTTGGGCATCCCCAAGCTTAGGATCTTTCCACTCCTTATTCCATAGTCCATCGAATCTTTACCCAAAACTTGAAAACTTCACAACACAAAACTTAACAGAAAACTTGTAAGCTCCGTTAGTATAAGAAAATAAATCACCACTTAGGTACTGTTGTGAACTCATTCTAAATTCATGTTGTTGTAATATATACTGTACTCCAATTTCTCTATGGTTCATACCCTCCGATACTACTCACAGATTCATCAAAATAAGCAAACAACACAATGAACAAAGAATCTGTCAAAAACAGAACAGTCTGTAGTAATCTGTATCAAACATATACTTCTGTTACCCCAAAAATTCTGAAATAAATTTTATGATGTGAGCAATTTGTCTATTAATCATCTTCAAAAAGAATTAACCTAATCTTACTCTCCAGTAAAAAAATGGCAGCAAAACTCGTGAGCGCTAAAGTTTCTATTTTTTACAGCAAGATCGCGAAGACTTCACCCAAGTCTTCCCAAAGGTTCTACTTGAACAAACAGTAATTAAAACATAAAACCACATCTAAACAGAGTCTAGATGAATTATTTATTACTAAATAGGAGCAAAAACAAAGAACAAAAATGAATTTGGGTTGCCTCCCAACAAGCGCTATCGTTTAACGCCCCTAGCTAGGCATGATTATTTCAATGGTGCTGACAGAAAAGATAAGAATTGAAACATAAAGAGAGCATCATGAAGAATGACTAGCACATTTAAGTCTAACCCACGTCCTATGCATAGGGATTTTGTGAACAATAATCAACTAGCATAGGAAGGCAAAACAAGCATAACTTTAAAACTTTATGCACATAGAGAGGAAACTTGATATTATTGCAATCCCTACAAGCATATATTACTCCCTCATAGTAAATTTTTCAGTAGAATCATGAATGAATTCAACAATATAACCATCACATAAAGCATTCTTTTCATGATCTACAACCATAGAAAATTTACTATTCTCCTCATAAGCAAAATTCTTCTCATTCGGAATAGTGGGAGTATCATAAGAAACTCTAATACTATAAATTGTTTCCACATTAAAAGAGTAATGTTCAGAAAGAGGGTAATCATAATCATGACAAGTTTTATAAATATAACCATCACTACTTTTTATAGCATAAGTGTCATCACAATAATCATCATAAGTAGCAACTTTGTTCTCATCATAATCATTTGAAACCTCTTCCAAGATAGTGGAATCATTACTAAATAAAGTCATGACCTCTCCAAATCCACTTTCACAATTATCACATATGACTCAACATCCTCCAAAATAGTGGGATCATCACTTCCTAAAGTTGACACTCTTCCAAACCCACTTTCGTGAATATAATCATCATAAATAGGAGGCATGCTATCATCATAATAAATTTGCATGTCAAAACTTGGGAGGTTAAATATATCATGTTCATGAAACGTAGCATCCCCAAGCTTGGGACAAACATTAATTGCAGAAAATAAATTCTCAAACATGTCATTTTCATCAAACATAGCATCCACAAGCTTGGGCCTTTTCATATCATAAGCATAATCACTCTCATCATTAATAGTATGGATAGAACCAATAGTATAGCAATTATCATCATCGCAATGAGTAATAGGAGCAACATCATTTGGGAGGGATACCTTTTTACCTTTGCTTCTATGTCTTTTGTTTTGCTTCTTCGCATCGTGTGTGGGTTTAACCCTCTTTTTTGAGCTCCTTATTAATGAGATTGGTTGGATAGAAAGCTCTTCCTCGTTACCTGATTCACCATAAGAAATAATAGGAGGATATTGGGAAGTCTCTTCCCTTTCATTAGTATTCTCTTCATCTTCTATTTGTTTTCTTGTCTTTATGTAATTGGCAATATAAGGATTTTCAATGCAATTCACTACACAATACATATAAATTTCCTCTAGATCAAAATCAAGAACTTTATCAAGGGCAAATTATGGAATATCCTTAGTTATACGTTTCATTTCTTCATAACCTAGAAGAAAACTAAGTTCATTATGATGCGCAAGGGAAATCAAGCTATCACAATTTTTGGACACGATTCGATCATGAAACAATTTGCATTGGATATTTAAATGACCATGTTCATTGCAAAGTTCACAAGGATGGCTAAGAAAATTTAAGTTTTCAACACTAACATCTAGCCTTTCTTGCAACCATTTAGTTTCTAAATACTTATGCCTCTTGCAAAATCTATCTTCCCTATTTGGTGTGTACTTGCAAACTCTATGAACTCCACAAAAATTGACATGCTTATAAGAGACATTTTCATCATGACTAGTGCAATCATCATTAGTACCATGGATATTCAAGGAATTCATACTAACAATATTGCAATCATGCTCGTCATTCAAAAATTTAGTGCCAAACATTCTAATGCATTCTCCTTCTAACACTTTGGCACAATTATCGAAATCCTTATTTTCATGAAAGACATTAAAAAAGATGAAGCATATGAGGTACCCTCAATTCCATTTTTTGTAATTTTCTTTTATAGAATAAACTAGTGATAAAACAAGAAACTAAAATATTCGATGGCAAGATCTAAAGATATACCTTCAAGTGCTAACCTCCCTGGCAACGACGCCAGAAAAGAGCTTGATGTCTACTACACAACTTTCTTCCTGTAGATGTTGTTGGGCCTCCAAGTATAGCGGTTTGTAGGACAGTAGCAAATTTCCCTCAAGTCGATGACCTAAGGTTTATCAATCCGTGGGAGGCGTAGGATGAAGATGGTCTCTCTCAAACAACCCTGCAACCAAATAACAAAGAGTCTCTTGTGTCCCAAACACACCCAATACAATGGCAACCCACCCAGCAGCCCAGCTTGCTCCTTGATGTCTACTACCCAACCTTCTTCTTGTAGACGTTGTTGGGCCTCCAAGTGCAGAGGTTTGTAGGACAATAGAAAATTTCCCTCAAGTGGATGACCTATGGTTTATCAACCCGTGGGAGGCATAGGATGAAGATGGTCTCTCTCAAACAACCCTGCAACCAACTAACGAAGAGTCTCTTGTGTCCCCAACACACCCAATAATACCATGGTAAATTGTATAGGTGCACTAGTTCGGCGAAGAGATGGTGATACAAGTGCAATATGGATGGTAGATAAAGGTTTTTGTAATATGAAAAAATATAAAAACAGCAAGGTAACTAATGATAAAAGTGAGCACAAACGATATTGCAATGCATTGAAACAAGTCCTAGGGTTCATACTTTCATTAGTGCAAGTTCTCTCAACAATAATAATGTAATTGGATCATATAACTATCCCTCAACATGCAACAAATAGTCACTCCAAAGTCACTAATAGCAGAGAACAAACGAAGAGATTATTGTAGGGTACGAAACCACCTCAAAGTTATCCTTTCTGATCGATCTATTCAAGAGTCTATAGTAAAATAACACGAAGCTATTCTTTCCATTCAATATATCCTAGAGTTCATACTAGAATAACGCCTTAAGACACAAATCAACCAAAACCCTAATGTCACCTAGATACTCCAATGTCACCTGAAGTATCCGTGGGTATGATTATACAATATGCATCACACAATCTCAGATTCATCTATTCAACCAACACAAAGAACTTCAAAGGGTGCCCCAAAGTTTCTACCAGAGAGTCAAGACAAAAACGTGTGCCAACCCCTATGCATAAGTTCACGAGGTCACAGAACTCGCAAGTTGGTCACCAAAACATACATCAAGTGGATCACGTGATATCCCATTATCACCATAGATAAGCACATGCAAGACATACATCAAGTGTTCTCAAATCCTTAAAATCTACTAGTAGCTATGTGTTTGATCTCCCTATCTCTCTCTCTCGTGTTCTTGATTTGGCACGATCCTGATGTATCGCGAGCTTTGATATTATAGTTGGATATTATGATGTTTCTCCCCCTCTATTCTCTTGTGATGAATTGAATTTTCCCTTTGAATATATTATCGGATTGATTCTTTAAGGATTTGAGAACACTTGATGTATGTCTTGCATGTGCTTATCTATGGTGATAATGGGATATCACGTGATCCACTTGATGTATGTTTTGGTGACCAACTTGCGAGTTCTGTGACCTCATGAACTTATGCACAGGGGTTGGCACACGTTTTTGTCTTGACTCTCCGGTAGAAACTTTGGGGCACTCTTTGAAGTTCTTTGTGTTGGTTGAATAGATGAATCTGAGATTGTGTGATGCATATCGTATAATCATACCCGCGGATACTTGAGGTGACATTGGAGTATCTAGGTGACATTAGGGTTTTGGTTGATTTGTGTCTTAAGGCGTTATTCTAGTATGAACTCTAGGATATATTGAATGGAAAGAATAGCTTCGTGTTATTTTACTACAGACTCTTGAATAGATCGATCAGAAAGGATAACTTTGAGGTGGTTTCGTACCCTACAATAATCTCTTCGTTTGTTCTCTGCTATTAGTGACTTTGGAGTGACTATTTGTTGCATGTTGAGGGATAGTTATATGATCCAATTACATTATTATTGTTGAGAGAACTTGCACTAGTGAAAGTATGAACCCTAGGACTTGTTTCAATGCATTGCAATACCGTTTGTGCTCACTTTTATCATTAGTTACCTTGCTGTTTTTATATTTTTTCATATTACAAAAACCTTCATCTACCATCCATATTGCACTTGTATCACCATCTCTTCGCCGAACTAGTGCACCTATACAATTTACCATGGTATTATTGGGTGTGTTGGGGACACAAGAGACTCTTTGTTAGTTGGTTGCAGGGTTGTTTGAGAGAGACCATCTTCATCCTATGCCTCCCACGGGTTGATAAACCATAGGTCATCCACTTGAGGGAAATTTGCTACTGTCCTACAAACCTCTGCACTTGGAGGCCCAACAACGTCTACTATGTCAACTACATGATCATGCAAAGCAATATTACAATGAAGGTGTATGTCATAATAATGGAACAGTGGAAGTTGCATGGCAATATATCTCAGAATGGCTATGGAAATGCCATAATAGGTATGTATGGTGGTTGTTTTGAGGAAGATATAAGGAGGCTTATGTGTGATATAGCGTATCATATCACGTGGTTTGGATGCTCCGGTGAAGTTTGCACTGACTCTCGAGGTGAGAAAGGGCAATGCACGGTACCGAAGAGGCTAGCAAATTGTGGAAAGGTAAGAGTGCATATAATATATGGACTCACATTAGTCATAAAGAGCTGACATACTTATTGTGAATGCCTATTAGCCCTCGAAGCAACGTACTACTACGCATGCCGCTAGGGGAATAGATTGGTAGGAAAAGACCATTGCTCGTCCCCGACGCCACTCATAAGGAAGACACTCAATAATAAATCATGCTCCAACTTCATAGCTTAAGTAGAGACTATACGTGCATGCTATTGGGTTCATGACGGACATGAGTTCATCAAGCTTGGCTATTAACTCTGCGTTATTTTCTTCAATTGCATTCACCCTCTTGGTGGTAGTTCTTTCAACATGCCACTTGGCATGGTTCTATCATCAAGTAGTTTCTTGACATCATCTATGGGCTTCCCCATGATTGTTCCTCCTGCAGATGTATCAAGCTTAGTATTTGACATGTGATTTAAACCATTATAAAACATCTATGGGCTTCCCCATGATTGTTCCTCCTGTAGATGTATCAGGCATAACATTTGACATGTCATTTAAACCATTATAAAACATATGAAGGTGGCTTCCTTCATTCTATCCCACACAAGCGCTAGTGGCTCATGTTCTTCCTGCTTGAAACCTGTAATCCGAGAAAGAAGTTGCATAATTTTTGAAGGTGGACAAAACTTGGATAAGAATTTATTGCAACAATAAGCCCAAGAAGTTATATTGCCTCTAGGCAAAGCTAGCAGCCATTCCATTGCTTTTCCTTTTAGAGAGAAAGGAAATAGATGCAACTTCAGAGCATTTGGGTCATAATCTCCAGTGCATGTCATGTTGCACAATTCCGTGAAATTATGAAAGTGCATACCGACATCTTCATATGCAGAGCCTCCAAATTGGTCTTGTTGAACATGGAAATTAAGTTTGATTTGATCTCATACTCAGCGGCTGCAACCTCAGGTTGTGCTATGGTTTCATACATAAAGTTATTGCTTGGAGTAGAAAAAGTTCAAATATTATGAGCCATGGTAATACTTTTGGGGGTTTTCAACTGACAAGACTTGCAACAAAAAATAAAACAACAACATAAAGAAAAACTGAAACTGAACTTTAACAAAAACTGTAAACACAAAGACTAGGAACACTTAACTCCTCCCAGGCAACGACGCCAGAAAAAGGGCTTGATATTTCCTTTTATTGATCCAGAAATGTAACAGAAAGTACCCTACACCTATTTCCCCAGAAGTGACCCTTGGTTATCGAACCCGCGGGAGGAAGGTCTCCTTGAAGCTAGGGTCTCTAGCAAGCTTTTGTTAAAGATACAATTCTTGATTTTGACGGGATCAAAATCAAGCAACCTAGAATAAAACACTCATATATATATATATAATAAAACTAAGTATGGGTATGAGTTCTTAATGCTTACAACCATGCATTTGTGTTGGGACCATGTTGGGACCCCAATCCTAAGGCACACTGTTCTAGCATGTAAAATATCATATCACTTTGTGGCCTCACGCACCTTATTCCCACGGCTGCAGCCTTACCTTGGCCAGGACCGTTTGCGCCTTTCGACTCATGTATATGATTGTGCCGCTAGCATCCATATGGCAGAGAACCCGGGTTGACATGATTAGTCATAAACCCAAGGTGGCACAAACTTACGCGGACATGCATACGTAACCCAACAATGAACGTATTGGTCATCAATGTATGAACCCAAGTCGTAGCAAGCTACTAGGACTTGAAGGAACAACGTGTGACATTTCCCCCAAGGAACAAGCACTGGAACAAAGAAGGATACATGTTGTGCAACCCAAGTGTTCTAGAGCTGTAGTGAACTACCATGGCTCAGTGGAAGCACTAGGAGACATTTCCCCATAAGGAAGGCTATCAAGAATAAACAACCAGGTGCCGGATCCCACACATACCAATGCATTTCAAACATAAACACAATATGCACGATATGTGTAGATACAACATGGCATCACAACATAACTCTACAAGCTCAAGTATTTATTTATAAGGCTCCAAAGAGCCATACATAACATGATATTACAAACAGGGGTAATAGGACCCATCATTCAAAGCATACAAGCAACAAAAGCATAACATGTATGAGTACAGACAACTACAAATGAAAAAGACAGAGAAGCCTGACTATCTACAATACCCTCCCAAGGGTACAAGATCGTAGCTCGGATATAGACTGCTTGTCGAAGGCCATGCAGAATTACTAGTGAGACCGAGGTCTCCTCTGCATAGGTGACCTTGGTACCTTCAGCCACGTCTGTGGAACGCAGCTTATGAGTGATGCTACAAAGCCAATCATCTGCATCAAGTGGCTCAATGGAATTATGGAAGGTTGGTGAGTTCAGGCCAATGAAGTCGGTGATGGAAACCAACTCATTACGTTGATGTGAGGTGTTCTGCTCAATCTGTGCCAACAAGTGGTTAGTTTCATGCTTGTTACTCTCAATCCCTAGCATGAACTCTGCCAACAAAGGCTGGTCGACAGGATCCTCCTCATCCCTACTACCTCCATGGTTCTAGCTATGAGCAACTGAACCTCGGGTAACTGACGACATCCTGAGAAACGAACCAAGGACAGAATCATCATCAACTATAGGATGCAGAATGCATCACGAAGACATTAGAATGCCTCTAATTCCTAGGACAATTTGGGTAGCTTAATGGCAGTAAAATGCTCAAAATAGGAGACATCCTACAATATGGAGTAGTATAACAACTCAACATCATCATGAAAGGATCTATGATAATACAAAACAAACTACATAGGAAGTACTCGAAAACTAGAATATGACTCTGATCACCCAATCCTATGAGTCTACGGAATACTAACTTGTGATCCTGATAGACAGAAGAGAAAGCCTAGTTCCTTAACCCCGTAGGAAAGATAAGATGACTCAGATCAAAAGGACATAAGGTATAAGGAGTAAAAAGATCCTTACGTTCACCTCCCAATCAATTCCTTTATATAACTAAAGAATTTCCAGACTCAACTTCGACCAATTTGGCTTGGTAATCCTATAGTCAGTTAGTCTCTAATACCAAAGCTGTCAGGACCCTGATCCTAAGTCACACCGGTCTAGCATGTAACACATCATATCACTTTGCGGCCTCAGGCACGGTATTCCCATGGCTGTAGCCTTACCTTGGTAGGGACCATTTGTGCCTTTTGGCTCACGTATATGATTGTGCTGCTAGCATCCATATGACAGAGAACCCAATTCGACATGACTAGTGGTAAACCCAAGGTGGCACGAACTTACAGGGACAGGCATACGTAACCCAACAATGAACATGCCGATCATTAATGTATGAACCCAAGTCGTAGCAAGCTACCAGGACTTGAAGGAACAATGCGTGACATTTCCCCGAAGGGACAAACACAGGAACAAAGAAGGATACATGCCGGTCAACCCAAGTGTTCTGAAGCAGTAACGAACAACCATGGCTTAGTGGGAGCACTAGAGACATTTCCCCATAAGGATGGTTACCAAGAATAAACAACTAGGTGTCAGATCCCACACATACCAATGCATTTGAAACATACACACAATATGCACGATATGTGTAGATACAACATGGCATCACAACATAACTCTACAAACTCAAGTATTTATTTAGAAGGCTCCGAAGAGCCATACATAACATTATATTACAAAGAGGGGTCACATGACCTATCATTCAAAGCATACAAGCAATGGAAGCATAACATGTCTGAGTACAAACAACTATAAAAGAAAAAGGTTGGGAAGCCTTACTATCTACAAGACCCTCATAAGGGTACAAGATCATAGCTGGAATACACGCTACTCATCGAAGTCCATGCAGAACTACTAGTGAGACCGAGATCTCCAATGAAAAACATAAATTAAGCAAACATGAGTACAAAGTTACTCGACAAGACTTACATCAGATCCTATCATACATGAAGTAGTATCAAGAGGGGTACCGTGGGGTTTAGCTGCAGCAAGCCAGCTTTGACTCAGTGGCTATCCTGTTCTATGACTACGAGAGTAATTTCTTTGATGTGAGAAAGTGCACACGAGTCCACTATTCACCACAATAATACACTTCTATGTATTCTTTCCCGTCTCCCTACGAGAAGGCCATCCATAGAAATCACACTTCTCTTGAGCATTTTAGAGTACCTACTTCAAGTTGTCTATGTAACATATATGTTTTCCAAGTAGTCCATATACAAGGACACGGCTATTCGAATAGATCATGTTAACCCTACAGGGGCGTACTTCTTCACACACACTCTCACCACTTACCACCATATACACGCCATGTATCTCAACAACCTTCAAGCGGAAGCATGGAAAGGGTGTCGGGCATGACCTGACTAACCACGCAAGACTCTAGTTTAGGTTTATCGCCTATTTGAGTATGTATCCGCAAGGGATGTCCGACTGGGGTATCTATCACAACCTCAAATGATGTGTGTAGGGTTCCTGAGCCCACCATACGGGTGTCGCTCGGTACACCGGGCCACGGTGCCTAGTCTGTCCCAAGTCCACCCTACTGGGTGCCACTTGGTAGAAAAATGGCACTACCTACTCATACGTCTCCAATGTATCTATAATTTTTGATTGTTCCATGCTATTATATTATCTGTTTTAGATGTTTGATATGCATTAATATGCTATTTTATATTATTTTTGGGACTAACCTATTAACCTAGAGCCCAGTGCCAGTTCCTGTTTTTCCTTGTTTTTGAGTTTCGCAGAAAAGGAATACCAAACGGAGTCCAAGTGGAATAAAACTTTCGCCATGTTTTTTTGGACCAGAAGACATCCATAAGACTTGGAGATGAATTCGGAGGAGCAATGAGGCGCCCACAAGGACGGAGGGCCTGCCCCCACCCTTGTGCCCCCTGGGTCGGACAAAAGTGACATGCAAGTTCTTTTCCATAAGCACGTATGACTATATTCTTAATACATGCCTACATTATATAAATGAATTGGAGCTAGTTCTGTGTCACTCTATGTTATAACTGTTGCATGGTGAATGCCATCTGACATAATTATCCATCATTGATCCATTGCCTACGAGCTTGTTTCATATTGATCTTTGCTCTGTTACTTTTCCGTTGCCACTGTTTCAATTGCTACAAAACTGCTACTGTTACTTTTGCCACCGTTACCGTTACTTCCATACTACTTTGCTACTAAATACTTTGCTGCAAATATTATATCTTTCAGGTGTGGTTGAATTGACAACTCAGCTACTAATACTTGAGATTATTCTTTGTCTCCCCTTGTGTCGAATCAAGAAATTTGGGTTGAATACTCTACCCTCGAAAACTGTTGCGATCCCCTATACTTGTGGGTTATCAGATGTCTTCAAGGGCCTCATCATGAGCTTCAGGGTATTCTTCTGCACTTATATTAAGAATAACCTCCCTGCTTAGATTTATTTGCAAATTCGTGTATCTGTCCGAGGACGTTTTCATTTATATTAGGGCATAGTACTTAGACAGCATAGCCAATGAGTAGCCCCTGAGCCTAAGGCTAGTTTTAATAAACTGGCTTTGGGATCGAAGCAGAGTATCACAAATTTATAAATGAGTAGCTCCCAAGACTCTGGCTTGCGTGTCTGGAGTACTAATGATTGGGACAGGGGCTAATGGTAAAATATTTGTTTGCAGCTTTCTACCTCGGCTTCGAGCTTGTTGGTACAATGAACGCTGGATCCATTGTCTGGACTGTGCACACGCCCGAGAACAAGTTTGCAGCATCCAAGATTAGATCAAAGCACAAAGGGATCGGTTCTTGGAAGGATCAAAGTGAAGATCTAGAAGACCAAGACTGTCCAGAGAGGCAAGATATCACTAAGAGAAGAACCTCCCTTGCCGGGCAGGCGAGCCTGGCAAGGTTGGGGCTACTGCGGAAGCAAGCCTCCAAGATCGTCCCGGCAGGTCTGCTGGGGCTTGTGGAGGCAAACCACTCCACCGCACCACCTTACATCGACACACATCGTCAATCAGTGCGGTGTTAAATTTCCAAGTGACTAAATGGCTGCTTCCTGCCACATGGTGTAGCAATCCGACCTCAAACGGTCAAATCTCCATGCATAAGTGTCATCCCTGGATCGGTAATGCTGACACACATAGAACTAGGGGATATATAGCATAGTGCAATCACACACTTATTACATCGTATAACTCAAAGAGAGTACTTATTACAATAATATGGCTGAAGGCCATCTAAAATAAGATAACCGCGGAAGCTTCGAGGGTAAATGAGTCCATCAACTCCAACAACATAGCTGAGTGCGTGACAACAACCTAGCACACCTACCTCTTCGTCTAAAAAATCTGGAACATAATATGTTGCATCCTGTATAGGTCAGCACATGTAATATGCTAGCAAGATAAAACTATAGAGCAATGAATAAGTAACAGCTATAACTACATGCATATATGGCTGGTGGAGGCTCTATGGTTGTCATTTGCATAAAGCTAGTTTTTCCCTACAACAAAGCAATATAATTTATTTCACTACAAAGTTTGTTGAAAACATTGAGAAGGTTCCTCCAACTCAATCCCAAAGTAATAGTTAATAACCCAACAAATTAATTAAGTAAAGTGATGAGATCAGATCAATAATTCAAGTACCAGATACTCAAGATGTCCATAACCGGGGACACGGCTAACCATGATTAATTTATACACTCTGCAGAGGTTTGCACACTTTTGCCCACAAGACTCGATCTCCTCCATTGAATTCCTCGCACTGCCTGATGTTTGAGAACCGGATGATCGAGACGTAGTCTTTCTGAAGAGGTCCCCTTGACCAATTGATGGGCCGGTACACCCACAATTCCCCTACCTCTGCTAGCCCATCATGGAAAGGTTTCCCACAACTTACTTAACTATGCCAGAGCCCATAATGGCTTGTGGCTTTACACGGAAGTTTCTAGCATGAATAATCTTATGATCCCTTTGAGTCTGGGTGGCATTCCATAGGATGATCATACGGGTACTCTGGGATATCCCAGGACAACGTGCCCAGACAACCACTGGGTGCTCCAGGGTGTCTCAACCAATCCACCCAGATGTGTATTAAAGTAACCACCTTAAGTTAACCATTAATTAAAACTCTCACATCTGTCATGGATCACTCAAACAAAACCTCGTCTACAAGCATAGCATAGCAGTATAAGCATAACGTAGTAACACCTAGGGTTTGATATAAAACGACAATAGGTTCCTACCTCATCAACATCTTCCCAATACCCACACGTTAAACAAGTCCTACTCATGTAGTGTTTGAGGGTTGAAACTAATGCATAAAAACTGGGTAATAAGGGATATGATCAAAGTGTTACTTGCCTTGCTGACGATCTGAAGACCCTAGTGACTCGTAGTAGCACGCTTCGCACTCCGGAAACTCTATCATAAACAAACAATAGCATACATAAGCACTCAAGCATAATATGCAAGGGTAAATCTCAAGAGAAAAGATCCAAACTGAAAGTTCAACTAAAGAGCTTCGATTTGCAAAAGAATCAATCAAATAGGAGCTACGAAACTCAAACTATGATCAAAAGAAGTTTAAATTCAAATATTCTTGAAACCAAATTTTAAATTGTCAAAACCATGTTCAAGTTGATTATCTGGAAAGAGGGGAATAAGGCGAAGATTTTGGCGTTGGTTTCACTAGATTTGGAGGAACGAGCAAAGAGTAACGAGGGTTTGAAGATCAGGGACTAATCTGTGATAAAAGTATACCAGATAGGTCCCTATCCGAAAATAAAATAAAAAGAAAAACCTAACGAACGAACGTTCGCTAACAGAACTAAATGAATGAAAATTGTTCGCTAAAACAATCAAACTGGTGAACACTCGCTAAATAACGAAAACCTAAAAAAACCGATCTAACAAAAACCGAACTAAAATAAGAAACGGGCGGTTTTCTTCGGCTTGATTGGTTTGGCCAAACAAAACTGGCGGCGGCGGTGGGGCGTGGCAGTGGGCGGCGGGGTGCGGCGAGGCGAGGTGGCGAGCGTCGGTGACGAGAAGCAACGGCACGGCTCGGCTGTGGCTGCGGCGACGACGGTGGTGGTGCGACGCAGGGTGAGGAGAGGAGGGGGGGCGAGGCTTCGGCTTATAAAGGTCGGGGGGCACTCGGCTTGGGCAAGGCGGCGACAGGACGAGGAGTCCGAGCCAGACTCCCTCGGCGACGGCGGCGGCGGTGCAGACACCTCTGCGCGATGAGGAAGATGGCGGCGGCTGCGGGCCGGCTTGGCTCGGCTGGGCCTTCGGCCCAGTCGGGCGACGGAGACTTTTTTAAAATAAATTTCGCCCAAAATAAAAATCCTAATAAAATATAAAAAAATTCTAAAAATGCCAGAAATTTTTTTCACCGTCCAAACCTAATATTTAGGACAAAGTGAACATTTTTCTGGCCTAAAAATGCAATTTTCAAAAATGCATATTTTTCTAATTCAAATAAAATACAAATAAAATATTAATTTGATTTTAAAATTTCTCCTCCAATATTCCTCTCTTTTGAAGAAGTCATTTTATCTTCTCTCATTTATTTTTATATTTGGAAATAATTGGAGAGAAAATATTTAAAATCAAATCGACCCTCTTTTCAAATTTGAAAAATTCAAATATGAAAATTTGTGAAATCTCCAACTCTCTCCTTGGGTCCTTGAGTTGCTTAAGATTTCTAGGATCTGAACCAAAATGCTAATGAAATATGATATGCATATGATGACCTATGTATAACATCCAAATTGAAAATTGGGATGTTACAAACCTACCCCCCTTAGGATGAATCTCACCCTCGAGATTCGGGATGGCTAGAGAATAGATGTGGCTGATCTTTCCGTAGGTCTTCTTCTCGCTCCCAGGTGGCTTCATCCTCGGTATGGTGGCTCCACTGAACTTTACAAAACTTGATAACCTTGCTGCATGTAATTCGGCTGGCAAACTCGATAATCTTGACTGGTTTCTCTTCACAGGTTAGGTCATTCTCCAACTGAATTGCTTCCAGGGGCACTGTATCTCTTAGAGGAATTTCGGCCATCTCAGCATGTCACTTCTCCAACTGGGAAACATGAAACACATCATGAAATCCTGACAATCCTTCGGGTAACTCTAACTTGTAGGCAATTTCTCCCATACGCTCCAAAACTCGATATGGTCCTACAAATCTTGGGGCTAACTTTCCCTTAACTCCTTGGAGTAGTGATACACGAAGATTTGCTCTATCTCCAATCTTATAGGATACCTCCTTGCGTTTAGTATCGGCATACCTCTTCTGCCTGGACTAAGATACCTTCAGTCTATCACGAATCAACGTAACCTTCTCTTTAGACTCCTTAATCAAATCTGGTCCAAACAACTGGCGGTCTCATTGATATTGGTCCGATGCCTGGCAATAGCTCTATCAAAAATTCTATGTCTCGATCTGGCGGCATGCCAGGTAATTCCTCTAGGAATACATCTGGGTAATCCTTCACAACAGACACTTCTTCCTGAACAACTCCTGAGAGGGAATTTACTTGGGTTCTCTTTGGCGCATACCTGGATACATATTTAATCCTCTTTCCCTCCGGGGTGGTTAGTAGAATTGACTTACTAGCACAATTGATATTTCCTCCATACATCGATAGCCAATCCATGCCTAGTATCACATCCAATCCTTGTGACTCCAAAACTATTAGGTCTGAGGGGAAAACATGCCTACCTATGGTCAATGGCATCGAAAAACATCCTATGCTTGCCATATACTCCGCTCTAGGTGAGCTTACCAACATAGGTGTCTTAAGAACTTTGGTGGGCAACTTATACTTATCCACAAATCCCCTCGATATGTATGAATGCGATGCACTAGTATCAAAAAGAACAGTATCAGTAAATGACTTAATAAAAAACTTACCGATAACTGCATCTGGCTGCTCTTCAACTTCCTCCATGTTAACATGCTTCACCTGTCCTTTGGTGAAAGGGTTGGGCTTCTTCCCAGAGTTTCCATTGCCATTTCCGTTCTTTGCTTTAGGGCACTCAGTGGCGTAGTGTCCATTCTTCCCGCACTTGAAACAAGTAATGTGACTTAGATCCTTCTTGGCGGGTGTGGTGGGGTTGAAACGGTTCTGACCATTGTTTCCTCCATTCCCATTACCATTCTTGGGGCCACTATGGTTATGTGAGCTTCCTCCATTGTGAGTGTGGCCTCCATGGTTATGATGGGTATGCCCTCCCGAGTTCGGGGTGAAATGAGGCTTCTGCTGAGCTCCAGAATTGTACTTCCCCTATCCATACTTACTTTTGCGGCTCTCTATATGCTGCTGCTTGCCTTCAATCATGAGGGCCCTGTCTACCAACTCCTGGTAGTTAGTGAATGTTGCCACCATCAACTGCATACTCAGCTCATCATTTATCCCTTCCATAAACTTCTCCTACTTCGCGTCATCTGTGGCCACATCATCTGGGGCATAGCGAGCTAACTTACTAAACTCATCCATGTACCGCCCCACGTATGATTTCCCTGGTGTAAGTTGCGAAACTCATGCTTCTTCATACTCATAGCTACAGTTGAGACATGGGCTGTGCGGAAAGCTTGCTAAAACTGATCTCATGTGATTGGTTGTGTAATTCTGCCACCATGAGATTGCGGGTCCATCTAATTGATGTGCGGTAAAGCGCACCTTCTCAGCATCTGTGCAACTAGCGGTGGTCAGCTTCCTTCTAGTCCTGTAGAGGCAGTCATCAACAACAATCGACTCGGTGCTACTGGAAAACACTGGTGGATTCAACCTTAGAAAACATGCTAAGTTGTCCACTCGAGGTGGTGGCGGTGGGTTGTTGTTGTTGTTGCTGCCTTGGTTCTGGACTAGTAGCCGCATCAAGGCATTCTGCTGTTGGATCAACTAAGTGAGCTTCGGTAGGAATACAAATCTGGTGTCACGTCTCGGAGGCATCTGATAGGTTTAGAGGGGTGAGAAATAGAATAGAGTGAGGTCTAAAGGGAAATCACTACCCATATGCACATGAAAGAAACACATTCATGTCACACCACTCAATTCAAACAAGGGCATACAATCGATCTAATCTACCATTACAAAATACTCGGATTATTACTATATACTTGGGGGAATACTACTAATAATATGGTGGTCGACTAGAAATTTTGATCGGAGGAAGAGTCCATGATATCTACTCCAGCTTTGTCTTCATAATAATCATCACTGTTGGGGTCGGAGTCGGTGTCGTCGATGATGATGTAGTCCTCGGGGTGGTTGTCCTCTCCAGGTGCGGGATCTCCCATAAATATTCCTAGCTTCTTCTTCAGGTCTTCATTCTTCTCCAGTAGTACTGCAATTTCTTCTTCGTATCCATCGCGTGTAGACTTGAGTTCCTCTTCTAGCTCCATGTTCCGAGTCATCACCTTCTTCATGTCTATCATGCTGGCACACATGGTTCTCCTGACGACGAATGTGCTGGTTCAACTCTTGGATGTAGGCTGCAATGGACTTGTCCCTCCTGGTGCAAATCATCTCCCATTGCTCATCTCGGCCTCCACATATCTGGTGGATGGTATCCTTAAGATCCTTGTGGTAAACTTTGCTGATGCATCCCATGGCTATGTGAGCTGCCATGCTCTTTCCTAGACTCTAGGTTGGTGCATCAAAGGAAAACTCTATGGGCTCAGTAACTGGTGTGCAAGTCTTCCTGGATTTTGTACTTGAATTTTCCAACGCTCTTCTTCGGGTAGAGTGGCGGTGTAGGTCCCCGTGAAGCTTGGTATTCTGATGCTTAGGTACTTAGTGGCCTCCTTCAAGTCTCCTCCAAAAGGGGTCTCTTCATCCGGTTGAGCAAACTTGTTCCTTGGGTCCGCTATCTATAGAGTAGAAAATGGAGAAGAGTCAGAAATGAGTAGAGAACAGGGTCCTATGGCTTATCTTAGTGGTTGCGTCCTACAGTCAGCATGTGCTCTGATACCATCTTGTAGCGATCCGATCTCAAACGGTCAAATCTCTGTGCATAAGTGTCATCCCTGGATCGGTAATGCCGACACACACAGTACTCTAGGATTTATAACAGAGTGCAATCACACACTTATTACATCGTATAACTCAAAGAGAGTACTTATTACAATAATATGGCTGAAGGCCATCTAAAATAAGATAACTGTGGAAGCTTCGAGGGTAAATGAGTCTAACTCCAACAGCATAGCTGAGTGCACGACAATGACCTAGTGCACCTTACTCTTCGTTTGAAAACTCCGCAACATAATACATTGCAGCCTGTGTATGTCAGCACATGGAATATGCTGGCAAGATAACACTATCGAGCAATGAAGAAGTAACAGCTATAACTACATGCATATATGACTGGTGGACGCTCTATGGTTATCATTTGCATAAAGCTAGTTTTTCCCTACAACAAAGGAATATAATTTATTTAACTACAAAGTTTGTTGAACACATTGAGAAGGTTCCTCCAGTTCAATCCCAAAGTAATAATTAACAACCCAACAAATTAATTAAGTAAAGTGATGAGATCAGATCAATAATTCAAGTACCAGATACTCAAGATGTCCATAACCAGGGACATGGCTAACCATGATTAGTTTATACACTCTGCAAACGTTTGTGCACTTTTCCCCACAAGACTCGATCTCCTCCGCTGAATTCCTCGCACTACCTGATGTTTGAGAACCGGATGATCGAGACATAGTCTTTCTGAAGAGGTCCCCTTAACCGATAGATAGGCCGGTACACCTACAATTCCCCTACATCTGCTAGCCCATCATGGAAAGGTTTCCCACAACTTACTTAACTATGCCAGAGCCCATAATGGCTTGTGGCTGCACACAGAAGTTTCTAGCATGAATAATCTTATGATCCCTTCGAGCCTGGGTGGCATTCCATAGGTTGATCACACGGGTACTCCGAGATATCCCATGCTGGATTGCTCCAGGTGCCCAGACAACCACCGGGTGCTCCAGGGTGCCTCAACCAATCCACCCAGATGTGTATTAAAGTAGCCACATTAAGTTAACCATTAATTAAAACTCTCCCATCTGTCATCAATCACTCAAACCAAAGCTCGTCTACAAGCATAACATAGCAGTATAAGCATAACGTAGTAACACCTAGGGTTTGATATAAAAAGGCAATAGGTTCCTACCTCATCAACTACTTCCCAATACCCACATGTTAAACAAGTCCTACTCATGCAGTGTTTGTGGGTTGAAACTAATGCATAAAAACTGGGTAATAAGGGATATGATCAAAGTGTTACTTGCCTTGCTGACAATCTGAAAACCCTAGTGACTTGTAGTACCACGATTCGCACTCTGGAAACTCTATCGTAAACAAACAATAGCATACATAAGCACTCAAGCATAAGATGCAAGGGTAAATCTCAAGAGAAAAGATCCAAACTAAAAGTTCAACTGAAGAGCGTCGATTTGCAAAAGAATCAATCAAATCGGAGCTACGAAACACAAACTACGATCGAAAGAAGTTTAAATTCAAATATTCTTGAAACCAAATTTTAAATCGTCAAAACCATGTTCAAGTTGATTATCTGGAAAAAGGGGAACAAGAAGCAGACTTTGGCATTGGTTTTACTGGATTTGGACGAACGAGCAAAAAGTAACGAGGGTTTGAAGATCAGGGAATAATATGTGATAAAAGTATTCGTGGATAGGTCCCTATCTGAAAATAAAATTAAAAGAAAAACCTAACGAACGAACGTTCGCAAACAGAACTAAACGAACGAAAACCATTCGCTAAAACAATCAAACTGGTGAACGTTCGCTAAATAACGAGAACCTAAAAAAATGATCTAACAAAAACCGAACTAAAATAAAAAAGGGCAGTTTTCTTCGGCTTTACCGGTTTGGCCAAAAGAAACTGGTGGCGGCGGCATCGTCGTCCGGCGGCGGGGGGGCGCGGTAGTGGGTGGGGGGGCGCGGCGCGGCGAGGCGAGGCGGCGAGCGACAGCGGCGCAGGGGCGGCAGCGGTGTGGCTAGGTTGCAGCTACGGCGGTGGCGGCGGCGTGCGACACGGGGTGTGGAGAGGAGGGGGAGGGCCGGGGCTTCGGGTTATAAAGGCCGGGGGCGCTCGGCTTGAGCGAGGGGGCGACAGGATGGGGAGTCCGAGCCGGACTCCCTCGAGCACTCCTACACGCGAGGAGGAAGGCGGCTGCGGCTGTGGGCCGACCTGGCTCGGCTGGGCCTTCGGCCCAGTCGGGCGACGGAGACTGTTTTTTTAAATAAATTTCGCCGGAAAGAAAAATCCTAATAAAAATATAAAAAAAATCTAAAAATGCCACAAATAATTTTCACCGTCCAAACCTAATATTTAGGACAAAGTGAATATTTTTCTGGCCTAAAAATGCAATTTTCAAAAGTGCATATTTTTCTAATTCAGATAAAATAGCTAATAAAATAATAATTTGATTTTAAAATTTCTTCTCCAATATTCGTATCTTTTGAAGAAGTCATTTTATCTTCTCTCATTTATTTTTATATTTGGAAATAATTGGAGAGAAAATATTTAAAATCAAATTGTTCCTCTTTTCAAATTTGAAATTCAAATATGAAAATTTGTGAAATCTCCAACTCTCACCTTGGGTCCTTGAGTTGCTTAAGATTTCTAGGATCTCAACCAAAATACAAATAAAATATGATATGCATATTATGACCTATGTATAACATCCAAATTGAAAATTGAGGTGTTACACATGGCAGCCTCTTCCTACAGAAAGCACCTCCACATGACATCCGTCCTGGGACGTGTCAAGCAAGCAGGCGCGAAGCTGGCAAAACAGCCCGGCGAGGCATGCCGAGCACGCTGTGATGTGACACTAGGCGACGCATTTAATATTTAAAGACTAATTTGCCACTATGGTGACCACTTCATCCATAAAAGGAGGCCCATGGTAACCGTACAAAGGATTCAGACCCCCACAGATTCATACGCGTGTAGCCACCCTCACCCCTAGGCAACCTTGCCGGGCAAGAACGCCGTGTTTTCCACCATTATCCACAATCAATCCACAAAAGCAGGAGTAGGGTTTTACACCTCTTGGTGGCCCTAACCTGGGGGAAACGACCTGTGTGATCTCTACCATGTTGTGTTATGCTTCCCCGATCTTTGTGCAACGTGCCCATTGATGCAGCTTGAAGCTACGTCAGTATTTCCCCAAAGAGGAAGGGATGATGCAACAGAGCAACGGTAGGTATTTCCCTTAGTGATGAAACCAAGGTTATCAAACCAGTAGGAGAACCAAGCAACAACACGTAAACGACACCTACACACAAATAACAAATACTCACAACCCGACGTATTAAAGGGGTTGTCAATCCCTTTCGGGAAACGGCGCCAGAAATTCACAAACGAACGTGAATAAATTGTAGTAGATTGATAGATCGGACACCAAATAAAATAAATAAGAATAAATTGTAGTAGGGTATTTTTGTATTTTTGGGTTTAATAGATCTGAAAATAAAAGCAAAGGAAAATAGATCGCAAAGGCAAATATTATGAGTAAGTGGCACGGGGGCCATAGGTTTCACTAGTGGCTTCTCTCGAGAAAAATAACAAATGGTGGGTAAATGAATTACTATTAGGAAATTGATAGAACTTCAAATAATCATCACAACATCCAGGCAATGATCATTATATAGGCATCACGTCCAAGATTAGTGGACCGACTCCTGCCTGCATCAACTACTATTACTCCACACATGTACCTCTATCCAACATGCATCTAGTGTATTAAGTTCATGGAGAAACGGAGCAATGCGATAAGAACGATGCCATGATGTAGACAAGATCTATTTATGTAGAAATAGACCCTATCGTTTTATCCTTAGTAGCAATGATACATACGTGTCGGTTCCCCTTTTGTCACTCAGAGGAAGCACCGTAAGATCGAACCCACTACAAAGCACCTCTTCCCATTGCAAGATAAATAGATCAAGTTGGCCAAACAAACCCAAATACCGGAGAAGAAATACGAGGCTATAAGCAATCATGCATATAAGAGATCAAAGAAACTCAAATAACTTTCATGGATAAAAAAGAGATAGATCTGATCATAAACTCAAAGTTCATCGGATCCCAACAAACACACTGCAAAAGAGTTACATCATATGGATCTACAAGAGACCATTGTATTGAGAATAAAACGAGAGAGAGAGGAAGCCATTTAGCTACTAACTACGGACCCGAAGGTCTACAAAGAACTACTCAAGCATCATTGGAGAGGCACCAATGGAAGTGGTGAACCCCTCCGTGATGGTGTCTAGATTGGATCTGGTGGTTCTAGACTCTGCGGCGGCTAGAATTGGTTTTCGTCGACTCCCCTAAGGTTTCTGGAATATTGGGGTATTTATAGATTAAAGAGGTGGTCCGGGGGGGGGCACCCGAGGTGGGCACAACCCTCCAGGGCGTTCCTGGGCCTCCAGGCACGCCCTAGTGGGTTGTGCTCCACACGGAGCAGCCCCCAGGTGCTTCTTCGGCCCATTGGTTGTCTTCTGGTCCAAAAAATCCACAAAAAGTTCCGCTGCGTTTGGACTCCGTTTGATATTGATTATCTACAATGTAAAAAACATGCAAAAAAAACAGCAATTGGCACTTGGCACTATGTTAATAGGTTAGTACCACAAAATGATATAAAATGACTATAAAATGATTATAAAACATCCAAGATTGATAATATAACAGCATGGAACAATAAAAAAAATTATAGATACATAGGAGACGTATCAACATCCCCAAGCTTAATTCCTACTCGTCCCCGAGTAGGTAAATGATAAAAACAGAATTTTTGATGTGGAATGCTGCCTAACATGTCATATCATATTCTTTTCTTTATAGCATGGACATTTGGACTTTTATATCGTTCAAAGCAATAGTCTAATTTTGACATGATAAGTTAAATACTCAAGCATATCAACAAGCAACCATGTCTTTCAAAATATCAATGCTAAAATAAGCTATCCCTAGCCCATCATGCTCAATCATTGATCCATTCATGAAATGCACTCGCATATTAACTACACCGAATGCTCAAGTACGATCATAGTGCCTCCTAGTTGGTGCTTTTATAAGAGAAGATGAAGACTCAAATTCAAAAATAAAAATTGCATGAAGTAAAAGAAAGGCCCTTGGCAGAGGGAAGTAGGGATTTGTAGAGGTTCCAGAGCTCGAAGCGAAAATTGAGAGGTAAAAACATTTTGAGAGGCATACTTTTCCCACCAACGAAAACGACTTAGAATTCCCAACACTTTCCATTCTAGATATATCATAGGAGGTTCCCAAACAGAAATTAAAGTGTATTCCTTTTTCCACCATACTTTCACTTTCCATGGCTAACCGTATCCACGGGTGCCTTCCATACCAACACTTTCCAAGGAATTTATTATTTGACAACATAAAGTAATTTTTTTTCATTTCAGGACTGGGCATCCCTAATACCTTTGCCTTACTCTCGTGCAATGACATGTGAATAAACACTCATTGTGAGAATAACACATCTAGCATCGAAAACATTAGCCACCCCTCACCTCCTCACGAGCAGTACGAGCACACAAAAGAGAAATTTATTTTGAATATTAGTGATGGCACATACAAATTTGCGTAGAACGGCAAAAGAATACCGCATATAGGTAGATATAGCGGACTCATGTGGCAAAACTTGTTTAAAGGATTTTGGATGCACAAGTAGTGATCATACTTAGTGCAAAATGAAAGCTAGCAAAAGATTGAGAAGCAACCAACCAAGAAAGGAATAATCTCATAAGCGAGCATTAAGCATAATTAACACCGAATAATGCACCATAAGTAGGATATAATTTCATTGCATGACTATTGACTTTCGTGCTTGCATAGGGAATCACAAACCTTAACACAAATATTCTTACTAAATCATAATTAGTCATTAAGATGACTCACATATCACATCATCATATCTCAAAACTATTACAAAGAAACAAGTTTATTTTTACCAATGATCTTCATGAAAGTTTTTATTATGTCCTTCTTGGATATCTATCACTTTGGGACTAATTTTCATGTGTTGCTTTTGATAAGATCAAACAAATATAAGTGAAGATCATGAGCATAGTATTTCTTTCTCTCAAATTAATTTAAGTGAAGCAAGAGAGAATTTCTTGAAAATTTTACTAACTCTCAAATAAATCTAAGTGAAGCAAGAGAGCATTTCTACAAAAATACTAAAGCACACCATGCTCAAAAAGATATAAGTGAAACACTAGATTAAATCCATAGCTCATAAAAATTTAAGTGAAGCATGGAGAGCAATTCTAACAAGTCATGGCATAATTTTGGCTCTCTCAAATAGGTGTGTCCAGCAAGGGATAAAGACTTAAAACACAAAATAAAACAAGCAAAGACTCATATCATACAAGACGCTCCAAGCAAACACATAGTATGTGATGAATAAAAATACAACTTCGAGTAAAATATCGATGGTCGTTAGAAGAAAGAGGGGATGCCACTCGGGGGGCATACCCAAGCTTATTTGCTTGCTCTCTTTGGATAATAGCTTGGGATGCCGGGGCAACCCCAAGCTTAGGCTCTTCTTACTCCTTATTCCTTCATCCATCGTAAGATAACCCAAAACTTGAAAACTTCAATCACACAAAACTCAACAAAACCTTTGTGAGATCCGTTAGTATAAGAAAACAAATTACTACTATAAGTTCTGTATCAAACCAATTCATATTTTGTTCTTGCATTATATCTATTGCATTCCAACTTTTCTATGGCAAAAACTCATCAAAGAAAACCATAGAATCATCAAAATAAGCACACAACACAAAGAAAACAGAATCTATCAAAAATAGAATAGTCTGTAGCAATCTGGATATTTCGAATACTTATCTAACTCCAAAAACTTTGAAAAATTAGGAAGGCCTGGGAAATTTGTATATTAATCTTCTGCGAAAATAATTGGTATTTTATAGCTCTGTGGTTAAAAATGAGAATTGTTTTCGTGAGCGCAGAAGTTTCTGTTTTTCAGCAAGATCAAGCAACTATCACCCAAGAAGATCCAAAAGGCTTTACTTGGCACAATCACTAATTAAAACTCAAAAAACACAATCATAACAGTAGAAAAATTGTGCTAATACTCAAGAACAGAAAGCAAAAAGCAAAAATAATTTTTATTCATTGGGTTGCCTCCGAACAAGCGCTATAGTTTTATGCCCTTATCTAGGCATAAAGCAATGATCTAAGTTTTGTCATCTTTGTTTCAAGACCCATAAGATTACCTCATGATTGATTCATATGGTGGCCTAATTATTGTTCTAGGGAAGTGTTCCATACCCTTCCTCAAAGGAAACTGGAACTTAATATTTCCTTCTTTCATATCAATCACGGCACCGATAGTGCGTAAAAACGGTCTACCAAGAATAATTGGACAAGACGGATTGCAATCAATATCAACAAAAATAAAATATATGGGCACATAATTCCTATTTGCAAGAATAAGGATATCATTAATTCTTACCATAGGCTTTTTAATAGTAGAATCCGCCAAGTGCGAATTTAAAGAACATTCTTCAATATCTGTAAGACCAAGCACATCACATGAAGATTTCGGAATTGTAGAAACACTAGCACCCAAGTCACACAAATCAAAACACTCATAATTTTTAATCTTGGATTTTATAGTAGGTTCCCATTAATCATGTAATTTTCTCAGAATTGAAACTTATAATTCCAACTTTTCTTCTAAAGCTTTCATCATAGCATCAACAATATGTTTAGTAAAATCTTTATTTTGTTCAGAAGGATGGGGTGATATCGTGGATTGCAAAAAAGAAATACAATCAATCAAAGAGCAAGTATCATAATTAATGTCTGTGTAATGAAAAAGAGTGGGTACATCACCAGTTAAAGTTTTGACCTCTTCAAACCCACTTTTATCAATTTTCTCAACAAGATTTTCACCCTCTGAAATATCGGGGCGCCTTCTAACTAAAGTTGACTCTTCTCTAGTCCCTTTTTCATCAATCTGAACTTTACTAAACAAGGAATCAATAGAAGAAACACCAATCATTTTAAGATCTTCATCATTTTTATGAAAGTAATCACTAGAAAACGTTTTTTCTAAAAATTCTCTTTTAGCTCTAAGCATAGCGGTTCTTTTCTTACTTTCATCCATAGAAACATAAATAGCTTTAATTGATTCCTCAACCTTAGGAACAAAACATTTCATCTTGATATTTTCCACATCATGAGAAATTCTATCAACACATCTAGACAAATCATCAACCTTATTCAACTTTTCTTCTATGGTAGTGTTGAATTTTTTGTGTGTGTTGATAACTTCTTTAATATTATTCTCAATATCATAGGTGTTCCTGTTATTATAAGAAGGATATCCATAGGAATTACCATAAATATTAGAGGAATTACTAGGAAAAGGCCTAGGAATAAAATTACCTCTATAAGAATTGTTATTGAAATTATTTTGCGAGATAAAATTCACATCTACGGCATCAATATTTTGCTAAATCAAAGTAGACAAAGGCATATCATTGAAATCAATAGGATCACTTTTACTAGCAAACAATTTCATAAGAGTATCCACTTTTTCACTCAAAGAAGAAATTTCTTCAACCGAATTAACTTTTTTACTAGTAGGAGCTCTTTTGGTATGCCATTGTGAATAATTTTCCATAATATTATCAAGCAATTTGGTGGCTTCACCAAAAGTAATTTCCATAAAACTACCACCCGACGGAATCTAAAAGATTACGTAAACAAAATTCAATCCCGCATAAAAAATTTGTATGATCATCCGAAGATTTAACCCATGAGTTGGGAAATTCCTTAGCATCATTTTCATCCTTTCCCAAGATTGTGCAACATGCTCATTGAGGGAGTCCTGGATTGGGGGGTCTCCGGACAGCCGGACTATATCCTTTGGCCGGACTGTTGGACTATGAAGATACAAGATTGAAGACTTCGTCCCGTGTCCGGATGGGACTTTCCTTGGCATGGAAGGCAAGCTTGGAAATACGGATATGTAGATCTCCTCCATTGTAACTGACTCTGTGTAACCCTAGCCCCCTCCGGTGTCTATATAAACTGGAGGGTTTAGTCCGTAGAACAACAATCATACCATAGGCTAGCTTCTAGGGTTTAGCCTCTCCGATCTCATGGTAGATAAACTCTTGTAATACTCATATCATCAAGATCAATCAAGAAGGACGTAGGGTATTACCTCCATCAAGAGGGCCCGAATCTGGGTAAACATCGTGTCCCCCGCCTCCTATTACCATCCGCCTTAGACGCACAGTTCGGGACCCCCTACCCGAGATTCACCGGTTTTGACACCGACATTGGTGCTTTCATTGAGAGTTCCACTGTGTCGTCATCGTAAGGCTTGATGGCTCCTTCGATCATCGGTAACGATGCGGTCCAGGGTGAGGTTTTCCTCCCTGGACAGATCTTCGCAGTTGGCGGCTTCGCAATGCGGGCCAACTTGCTTGGCCATCTGGAGCAGATCGAGAGCTACGCCCCTGGCCATCAGGTCAAGTTCGGAAACTTAAACTACATTGCCGACATCCACAGAGACTTGATCTTCGACGGATTCGAGCCCATTGCAGGTGCGCCGCACAATCACGACGAGCATGACGTAACTCTGCCATCAGATAATGTTCGGGAGATCACACCTGCAACTACTCCGGCCCTCAATCCAGAGCAAATTGCGCCATTCGAGGATTGATGGATAGACCCCACCATGGAGGCCGCACTCTCAGTGGCGATGGAGCCGGATACTGACTTCAGCCCTTACGAGAGCCATGTTGCCGAACCACTGGATTCGTCTCCCGCCACGGACTCTGAGCCGCCTGCGTCCGTGCCTATCAAATCCGATTGGGCGCCGATCATGGAGTTCACCTCCACGGATATCTTTCAGCACTCACCTTTCGGCGACTTGCTAAATTCATTAAGGTCTCTCTCCTTCTCAGGAGATCCTTGGCCGAACTATGCCCGGCTAGAATGGGATGCGGACGAGGAAGAAATTCGCTGCGCACCCACCACCCACTTAGTAGCCTCTGTCGATGATTTAACCGACATGCTCGATTTCGACTCGGAAGACATCGACGGCATGGATGATGATGCAGGAGAGGAACAAGAACCAGTGCCCACAGGGCGCTGGACAACCACTTCACCACATGACATATACATGGTGGATACACCCAAACAAAACAATGATGAAGAACGGCAGGATTCAGCGAAGAATAGCTCCCTCAAGAAGCAATCAAAGCGTCGGCGTAGGCGCCGCTCAAAATCCTGCCTCGGCAAAAACAGCGATAACAGCGCAAGAGAAAATAACACTCCAGTCGACTCCAGAGGAAACGACGACCACATTGACCCAGCGGTAGAGCACGTTGAAACTGCAAACGGCAAACATAGTACGGATCTGATGTTCGAACATGGCGACGCCGAGGATCAACCTCATCAAACCCTCTTTGGGGAGGAAAATAGTCCGGATGAAGATGCACACATCATCCCGGAAACGCACTTGGAGCAAGAGATCCTCCGCAGAAGGCTTATTGCCACAGCGAGGAGTCTGAAGAAGCAGAAGCAAAGGCTTAAGGCCGCACAAAATGCGCTCAACAGCAGGTGGAACAAAGTGCTCGACAACAAAGAAAAGTATGGTGGAAGTTACCACACAAAGAGCTATCCAAAGCGCAAGCTGTTACCTGAATTCGATGATGAGGCCTTAGAGCCTACACAGCCGAAAAATAAAACGGCCAACCGGCTGGATCAACCACCTTGTGACCGCAATAGAGCGGCTAACAAGGCCGCACATAAGTCAACACATGATCTACGTGAGGACTTGCGCCAAAAATCCAGTATGACTAGATCCATCTATGGATCTAGGAAGCGCGCTCTGGCACAAAACCAAAACCGAATACTACAACCGTCTGAACACCATGATACATCCAAATACAGGGGTGCCGCACACCCCCTATGTTTCACCGATGAGGTGCTGGACCACGAATTTGCAGAAGGATTCAAACCAGTGAACATAGAGGCGTACGACGGGACCATAGACCCTGGGGTCTGGATTGAGGACTTTATCCTCCATATCCATATGGATCGCAGAGACGATCTCCACGCCATCAAGTACTTGCCCCTGAAGCTTAAAGGACCAGCTCGGCACTGGCTGAACAGCCTCCCCAAAAACTCAATTGGAAGTTGGAAGGAGCTCGAGGATGCTTTTCGGGCTAATTTTCAAGGGACCTATGTCCGACCTCCGGATGCAGACGATTTAAGTAATATAATTCAATAGCCCGGAGAGTCAGCCCGAAAGCTTTGGAACATGTTTCTCACTAAGAAGAACCAAATCGTCGACTGCCCAGACGCCGAAGCCATAGCAGGTTTCAAGCACAGCGTTCGAGATGAATGGCTCGCCAGACACCTCAGCCAAGAAAAACCGAGAACAATGGCAACCCTGACAAGCCTCATGACCCACTTTTGTGCGGGCGAAGATAGCTAGTTAGCCCGTAGTAGCGCCAGCGACGAAAGCACATCCGAAGTCAGGGATGGCAATGGAAAACCACGACGCAGTAAAAGCAAGCGTCGAAATAAAGAAGACAACCCAAATAATACGGTGGTAAACGCCGGATTCAGGAGCTCTCGACCAGGTCAGCGGAAAAAGCCTCTCAAAGGCAGCAGAGATGGACCGTCTAGCCTAAACAAGATTCTAGACAAACTATGTCAGATTCATGGCACCCCCGATAAACCTGCTAATCATACCCACAGAGAATGCTGGGTCTTCAAGCAGGCCGGTAAGCTAAACGCCGAACACAAGGGGAGGGAGATACCAAGCGAAGATGAGGATGAACCTCGCCAGCAAAGCACTGGAGGACAGAAAAAATTCCCACCAGAGGTTAAAACAGTAAGCATGATCCACGTGACGAAGAGGAGAAGCAAACACGCACTCCGAGACATACGTGCCGTCGAGCCCGTCAACCCTAAGTTCAACCCCTGGTTGGCCTGCCCAATCACTTTTGATCGCAGGGGTCACCCGACAAGCATCCAGCATGAAGGACTAGCTGCCTTGGTGTTAGACCCAATAATAAACGGATACCATCTCACACGAGTCCTTATGGACGGCGGCAGTGGTCTGAATCTGATATATCCGGACACAGTCCACAAAATGGGGATAGACCCGACAAAAATCAGCCACAGTAATACTACCTTCAAGGGAGTAATACCAGGCCCAGAGGCCCGCTCCACGGGCTCTCTAATACTAGAGGTTGTATTCGGTTCAGCCGACAAGTACCGAAGTGAGAAGTTAGACTTCGACATTGCTCCATTCCGAAGAGGCTATCCAGCACTACTCGAAAGAACAGCTTTCGCCCGTTTTAATGCGGTACCACATTACACTTCTCTTAAGCTTAAGATGCCTGGTGCACATGGCACCATCATAGTTGGTGGAAATATTGAGCATTCTCTATGCTCGGAGGAACGTGTGGCGGCTTTAACAGCCGAGCACTAGACGGCCTCACCAACCAGAATAAATGACAGGTCGCCAAGACCGCGGACACGGTTAGACGAGTCCAGTGCATCACTAGATATACCTGAGATTGGTTTGATGGTTAAACCCTCATAGACGGTACTAGGGGCTTCCCGTGTGTAATCAGGGCTAGTTCGGCTCAACTTGACTTATCTTGAATTTTAATGGTTTATCGAGAATAACCAATTTTTTGGCACGACAACTTTCACCTAAGTTCTTCTCTTTTACAGATGACAATCGTGCTACACCCGTCCAGGACACGGCACAACGGAGACACAGGTGCAGACGTCCAACAGGGACCCGCTCAAAGGTTTCTTTTCAGATTAAGACCCTGCGTAAACCTTTTTTTACTGTCTCTTGTTGTTCACATCCCCCGGATACTCAGTACAACCGAGAAGGATGCTGACGTTATTGGCATTTCGCCACGTCAGAATATTGCACGTACCTGGACACTCGGGGTTTATTATTAAGGGCATTGTTCAGCCCGGCATATATGTTTTAAAGACCGAATACCTTAGGGAGTGTTTGACGTCGCGAGTTTGGCCTTATATGCATCAGCTCCGAATCATGTCTTTGGTCAAATGTTGGGTTTGCCCGGCTCCCGTGTTTTGATACCTTACATTCCGCTCTATCGGCAAAGGCGGCACTGGGAGAACTACTACGATTGTGCCCTGGTTCATCCAGATGAGCACCTCAGTAGAGAAAGCCGAAAACTGACTGTCATGATAAAGCGCGAGACTGGTCAACCACTCGATGACTTAGCGGAATCTTCGGGATTCCTCCACATTAACGAAGGGCCGTTTCCCGGTCATGTACGTACGCGCACCGTATTCGGACAAGCGCGGAAGTACTAGGGGCTATATAGTAGTCCCACTGTCAAATTCCTATGGCTAAGTGAAAGTGTTAAAGCAATATAGTCCTATTGCCTTTTTCACTACGCTACCACCTCCTTAATGGACCAAGACATTGGATCAAGTGTGAATATGCATTTTTTGCAAACACCCCCGCATTATATGCATGGGGGCTGAAGCCGACGACTGCAAACTTTCAGGTTATATACATATATACATGAACGGACGCACAAGAGGCATCATAAAACTTTCAGGCAAAAGTATAAACACAACCCTTACAATTCAATAAACATTGTTTTTTACAATGGGAATGCATGTCACTAGAACATAATATTCTTCCAGCACTGAACCTCTATTGAACGAGCACCTTCAAGGACTTCTTCAAAGTAGTGCTCGGCAGATAATCGACCCACGGCCGAACTCTGGGTCGCAATAGTGGTGGCCTCCATCTCTGCCCAGTAGGTCTTGACACGGGCAAGTGCCATCCGCGCATCCTCTATGCACACCGACCTCCTCATAGCGTCGATGTGCGGCATAGCACCAAGGAATTGTTGCACTAAACTAAAATAACTATTCGGCCTTGGCCGATGATCCACAACAGACCTCATGGCAAGTCCGGACAACCTATGGAGCTCGGACCACTCGGCCATTCGCTCATTCAACATCAGCGGATGCACTAGAACATTGAACTGTGACCAGAACAGCTTTTCCACTTCACGATTTTTTTGATCCTTGAAGTACTCGGCCGCATCAGCAGCACTTGCTGCCAAATCCATGTATGCGTCTGTAGAACTCCATAGTTGATCAAGAGGGGCATACTTCGGATCTCCGAACTTCGTCCGCAACAAAAAGGGCTTCCCAGCCGCGATATCTCCAGCTTGATGCAGCTCCTCCTTCGCCGCTCTGATTTTGGAGCGGGCTTCCTTAGCTGCTACCATGGCCTTCTTCAGGTCCATCGCCTTCGCTCAGCTTTCTTTTTCAAGAAGCTGGTAACGGTCGGCGGCATCTTTCAATTCAACGACCATTTTGGCAATTTATTCCTTGCTTTGGCAATGCACAACCTGTTCGGCCCTCATCTCTTCGACCACCTTTAGAGTGGCTGCATCACTATTCCTGGCTTGTTCCTTGGCTCGGGCAAGTTCCGCCCGAAGGGTCTCTACGGTGGCAGCTCCATTTGCAGTCACAACATATTAAAGATACTGGCATCATGCTCCTCTTGCTATGTGTTGATCACCGAATAAATCACATACCTTGTGCCTCGTCAAGCCGCTTGTTCACAAGCACGATGTCGGCATGTGCCGCATCAAATTGCCGCTTCAGCTCGGCAAACTCATTAGTCCGGCTAGCCACCGGAGCCACCTGCACATGAAGGCGGCCTGATTATTACCTGGGACTATGATCCTCTGTTTGCCGCTGTTATCGACGGCAACCAGAGTCTCAGGGGCTACTATCTGCATAGGGCACACCTAATGTGTGCGGTACTGTCAAAAACATACACTATTTCACGTACCTCAAAGCATTTCAGCAGACTCATAAAAGCTTCATGCAACCCGCTTTCGGCAGATAAAATCCTCTCAATCACCGTACCCATTAGGGTACGATGTGCTTCTGAGATGGCCGCTTGCTCCAGAAGATCCTTTAGTGTGTCCGATCGCACACCAGATGGTTCCGGACTCTTTCTGTTTCTCTCTTTAGGAGACGAATACTGAGGACTTCAGGTGGCCGAAGGATTACCCTCTGGCCTTGGCGGATCAGGAGAAACCCTCCACGACGACACTTCAGGGTCGCCCGCCTCAAGAGGCGGGGTGGCACGGGGGGGGGGGGGTGTTTCGCTCTCCATCATCTCCGGAAGAAGATCCCCCGAAGACGAACTCTGTCGAGAAGGGCTACGATCCGAACTAAAAGGTATATGCTTAGGTTATTGTCTTTAGAAGTAATGTAGGATATTTTTACTATTAAGTACTCTTTGTTTACTTACAGCTCGGTAGAGGGATGAACCCCTTGCAGGCACTGTGCGGCAAGAGTACCCTCTGAGGCAGGACCCTCTGGCGAAGATTTCTTCCCCCGTTTGGAAGCCTTTGTTTCCGGGTCTTCGGAGGTGGTCCTCTTCCTTCCTTGGGGAGAGAACATTTCAGATTCTTCTCCCTGGTTATACTCCTTCGCGGAGGTGCTAATTCCCCCGGTTTGGATGAATAATGAGCGAGGCTTGTTTTCAGCCTCTTTATTCCCCCCTTTTATCTTCCCCTGAGGGCGCCTGATAAGGCGCCGACTCGAGCATTCTGGCTAGTACTAGATTAGTCGAGCCTTCGGGAAGGGGGGCCGAACACCTGATCATCTTTGCCTTTGTTATCCAGTCCTGGTCAAGGAGCGACTTTTCAGAATGATGTTATGATAAATAAAAAGACACCATGTTCGGCCACTGGATTACTTACTTGGGTATCTGGGCGATTACATCTCAGACCCGCGTCCTCGGTGGTGTCTGGACACTTTATTTGTGGTCCAAAGAACAATTTGTACATCTCTTCGAGCGTCATGCCGAGGAAGTGCTGAATAGTTCACGGTCCTTCCGGGTTGAATTCCCACATACGGAGGGGTCGACGTTTGCAAGGAGGGACTCGACGAACTAGCATGACTTGCATTACCGTGACCAGGCTGACATCTCTCTCAAGGAGATCTTGGATGCGACTCTGCAATATCGACACATCATTTACTGGCCCCCAGTTCAGCCCCTTGTTCATCCATGATGTTAGTTGTGGTGGGGGGCCTGAGCGAAAGCTAGGGGTGGCTACCCACTTGGGACTTCGGGGAGCTATGATATAAAACCACTCCCATTGCCATAAACCGGACACCTCTAGGAAGGAACCCTCTGGCCACGGAACATCAACACTTTTGCTTATTACGGCACCTCCGCACTCTGCGTGTCGCCCCTCGATCATCTTCGGCTTCACATTGAAAGTCTTGATCCACATGCCGAAGTGTGGGGTAATGCGGAGGAAGGCCTCACACATGACGATGAACGACGAGATGTGAAGGAGGGAATCCGGGGCCACGTCATGGAAATCCAGCCCATAATAGAACATGAGCCCCCTAACAAAGGGATCCAGAGCGAGGCCTAGCCCTCGGAGGAAGTCAGAGATGAATACAATGCTCTCGCCGGGTTTGGGAGTGGGAATGACCTGCCCTCGAGCAGGCAGCCTGTGCGAGATTTCGTGGGTCAAATACCTGGCCTCTCTTAGCTTCTTGATGTCTTCCTCTGTGACAGAGGAAGGCATCCACCGACCTTGAAGGTTGGATCCGGACATGGTTGAAGGTCTGAAGTGCCTGACCTGAGCCTTGGGTGTTGGAACTCGAGGCGGGGGAAGGATTCGATCGAGTATGAGAGGGAAAAAAGGATAGGCCTTGGCCTCTTTATAAAGAGGGTGAATATCAAGCGTCCTCCTCGTGGCTGTTTGGGACTTGCCTAAAATCAAGGAGTCATACCAACGGGCATGACTGGGTTACCCACGTCCGTATTGATGAGAATACCGTAATAAGGGGGGACACGATCTCTGCTTCGACAAGACGTGTCAAGAAAACCACCTCGCGATATGTGCAGTGCTGGTTGAGAAAAACGGTTCGAATAATGACCAGGCCATGGCATGATGTCATGTTGCTAAACGAGTCAGCAGATTATATTTGTGGAGATATTATTCTCTCTATGATGGTATGTGGAACTTGTTTTGCAGAGACGGACACTATCCTTGTGTTCAAAATCTTCTATGGAGTATTCGGAGGAAGAACCCGCCTTGCAATGCCGAAGACAAATCTGCGCGCCGGACTCATCGTCATTGAAGCCTGGTTCAGGGGCTACTGAGGGAGTCCTGGATTGGGGGGTCTCCGGATAGCCGGACTATATCCTTTGGCCGGACTATTGGACTATGAAGATACAAGATTGAAGACTTCGTCTCGTGTCCGGATGGGACTTTCCTTGGCGTGGAAGGCAAGCTTGGCTATACGGATATGTAGATCTCCTCCCTTGTAACCGACTCTGTGTAACCCTAGCCCCCTCCGGTGTCTATATAAACTGGAGGGTTTAGTCCGTAGAACAACAATCATACCATACGCTAGCTTTTAGGGTTTAGCCTCTATGATCTCGTGGTAGATCAACTCTCGTAATACTCATATCATCAAGATCAATCAAGCAGGACGTAGGGTATTACCTCCATCAAGAGGGCCTGAACCTGGCTAAACATCGTGTCCCCCGCCTCCTGTTACCATCTGCCTTAGACGCACCGTTCGGGACCCCCTACCCGAGATCCGCCGGTTTTGACACCGACACTCATGTTCAAGTTGCTTGAAATTCATGATCTAGGTTCTAAGGGAAATAATTTTTGTTGTTGGAAAATACTTAGTGATAAAAGCATCTTTGCACTATTCCAAGAATCGATAATATTATGAGGTAGAGAAGAAAACCAATTTTCTGCAGAATCACACAAAGAAAATGAAAATAATTTCATCTTCACAATCTCATTGTCCACATCTTTTTTCTTTTGCATATCGCATAATTCCATGATGGTATTAAGATGGGACGCGGCATCCTCAATAGGAGTACCAGAAAATTGATCTTTCATAACAAGATTCAGCAAAGCAGTATTAATATCACAAGACTCCGCACAAGTGGCGGGAGGAGCAAGCGGAGTGCCAATAAAATCATTGTTGTTGGTATTTGAGAAATCACACAACTTGGTGTTCTCTTGAGCCATGATGACTACACAATAAGATTGCACTCAAAAACAGATCCGACACGAAAAAATGGCGAACAAAAAAGAGGGCAAATAAAACCGGAATTTTTGTGAAGTGGGGGTGTGGAAAACAAGAGGCAAATGGAAAATAATGTGAATTGCAAGGAGATGAGATTTGTGATTAGGAACCTGGTATATGTAGAAGATCCTACCCGGTAGCGGAGCCAGAAATTCCTTTTGATGTGGCTTGAAGCTACGTCGGTATTTCCCCAAAGAGGAAGGGATGATCCAGCACAGCGACGGCAGGTATTTCCCTTAGTGATGAAACCAAGGTTACCAAACCAGTAGGATAACCAAGAAACAACACGTAAACATCACATGCACACAAATAAAAAAATACTCGCAACCCGATGTATTAAAGGGGTTGTCAATCCCTTTCGATTAACGGCGCCAGAAATTGGAAAACAGACACGAATAAATTGTAATAGATTGATAGATCGGATCCCAAATAAAATAAATAAGAATAAATTGCAGCAATGTATTTTTGTATTTTTGGGTTTAATAGATCTGAAAATAAAAGCAAAGGAAAATAGATCACAATGGCAAATAATATGAGAAAGAGACCCGGGGGTCGTAGGTTTCACTAGTGGCATCTCTCGAGAAAAATAGCAAATGGTGGGAAAATGGATTACTGTTGGGAAATTGATAGAACTCCAAATAATCATGACGCTATCCAGGCAATGATCATTATATAGGCATCACGTCCAAGATTAGTGGACCGACTCCTGCCTGCATCTACTACTATTACTCCACACATCGACCGCTATCCAGCATGCATCTAGTGTATTAAGTTCATGGAGAAATGGAGTAATGCAATAAGAACGATGACATGATGTAGACAAGATCTATTTATGTAGAAATAGACCCCATCGTTTTATCCTTAGTAGCAACGATACATACGTGTCGGTTCCCCTTCTGTCACTAGGATCAAGCACTGTAAGATCGAACCCACTACAAAGCAACTCTTCCCATTGCAAGATAAATAGATCAAGTTGGCCAAAAAACCCAAATATCAGAGAAGAAATACGAGGCTATAAGCAATCACGCATATAAGAGATCAAAGAAACTCAAATAACTTTCATGGATAAAAAAGAAATAGATCTAATCATAAACTCAAAGTTCATCGGATCCCAACAAACACACCGCAAAAGAGTTAGATCATATGGATCTTCAAGAGACCATTATATTGAGAATCAAATGAGAGAGAGGAAGCCATCTAGCTACTAACTACGGACCTGAAGGTCTACAAAGAACTACTCACGCATCATCAGAGAGGCACCAATGGAAGTGGTGAACCCCTCTGTGATGGTGTCTAGATTGGATCTGGTGGTTTTGGACTCTGTGGCGGCTGGAATTTATTTTCGTCGACTCCCCTAGGGTTTCTGGAATATTGGGGTATTTATAGAGTAAAGAGGCGGTCCGGGGGGCACCCGAGGTGGGCACAACCCACCAGGGCGTGCCTAGGCCTCCAGGCGCGCCCTGGTGGGTTGTGCTCCCCTCGGAGCAGCCCCCAGGTGCTTCTTCGGCCAATTGGTTGTATTCTGGTCCAAAAAAATTCACAAAAAGTTTCGCTGCGTTTGGAATCCGTTTGATATTGATTATCTGCGATGTAGAAAACATGCAAAAAAAGCAGCAACTAGCACTTGGCACTATTGTCAGTGTCAAAACCGGCGGATTTCGGGTAGGGGGTCCCGAACTGTGCGTCTAGGATCGATGGTAATAGGAGACGGGGGACACAATGTTTACCTAGGTTCGGGCCCTCTCTATGGAGGTAATACCCCACTTCTTGCTTCCATGAAAGGGTGGTATCTGGCGAAGGACATTACTGAGCTTCGGGTGGCCGGGTATCTGGCGAAGGAAATCGCCCACCATCTTCCAGCCAAGGGGCAAGTTGTCCCCACACTGAAGCCCAACGAGAGGGTGGTATTCATCCCTCATTTCCTCCGCGGGCTAGGTTTTCCACTCCACCCTTTCGTCTGCGGGTTGATGTTCTATTACGGGTAGTCTTCCATGATCTAGCCCCGAACTCCTTCCTCAACATCTCGGCATTCATCGTCGTGTGTGAGGCCTTCCTCCGCATCCAACCCCACTTCAGGCTGTGGCTCAAGGTCTTCAACGTGAAGCCGAAGGTGGTGGATGGCCAGCACGCGGAGTGCGGAGGCGCCATGGTGAGCAAGCTGACCAATGTCTCCTGGCCAAAAGGCACTTTCGTGGAGACTGTCAAGGAATGGCAAAAACTGTGGTTCTACATCTAGAACCCCGTGGTGCCACGTGGGCCGCGGCTGCCAAATTCAACTCCAGAGCTTCAATGCGGCTCACCTCCTGTATTGCTAAGAGCCCTAATTGGTCTTTGTCACACAAGCTAATAGCGCAGCAAACGTGCATTCAAAGCATGGTCGATAAGAATATTAAGCTCGTCGACGTAATCCAAGTGATGTTGATTCGCCGGATCCTCCCCTGCCAAAGCCGAAGACGCTTGATACGTCTCCATCGTATCTACTTTTCCAAACACTTTTCCCTTGTTTTGGACTCTAACTTGCATGATTTGAATGGAACTAACCCGGATTGACGCTGTTTTCAGCAGAATTACCATGGTGTTATTTATGTGCAGAAACAAAAGTTCTCGGAATGACCTGAAACTTCATGGAACAACTTTTCGGAAAATAAAAAAACCTTGCAAAAGATGAAGGCCAGGGGCCAACCACCTGTCCATGAGGGTGGGGGGCGCGCCCCCTACCTCGTGGGCCCCCTGGAGCTCCTCCGACCACAACTCCAACTCTATATATTTGGTTTCGGGGAGAAAAAAATCAGAGAGAAGGATTCATCGTGTTTTACGATACGGAGCCGCCGCCAAGCCCAAAAACCTCTCAGGAGGGCTGATCTGGAGTCCGTTCGGGGCTCCGGAGAGGGGAATCCGTCGCCATCGTCATCATCAACCATGCTCCATCACCAATTTCATGATGCTCACCGTTGTGCCTTAGTAATTCCATCGTAGGCTTGCTGGACGGTGATGGGTTGGATAGGATCTATCATGTAATCGAGTTAGTTTTGTTAGGGTTTGATCCCTAGTATCCACTATGTTCTGAGATTGATGTTGCTATGACTTTGCTATGCTTAATGCTTGTCACTAGGGCCCGAGTGCCATGATTTCAGATCTGAACCTATTATGTTTTCATCAATATATGAGAGTTCTTGATCCTATCTTGCAAGACTATAGTCACCTATTATGTGTTATGATCCGTTAACCCCGAAGTGATAATAATCGGGATACTTACCGGTGATGACCGTAGTTTGAGGAGTTCATGTATTCACTATGTGTTAATGCTTTGTTCCGGTACTCTATTAAAAGGAGGCCTTAATATAGCTTAGTTTCCAATAGGACCCCGCTGCCACGGGAGTGTAGGACAAAATATGTCATGCAAGTTCTTTTCCATAAGCACGTATGACTATATTAGGAATACATGCCTACATTACATTGATGAACTGGAGCTAGTTCTGTGTCACCCTAGGTTATGATTGTTACATGATGAACCGCATCCGGCATAATTCTCCATCACCGATCCATTGCCTACGAGCTTTCCATATATTGTTCTTCGCTTATTTAATTTTCCGTTGCTATTGCTATCATCACTACAAAATACCAAAAACATTACTTTTACTATTGTTACCTTTTGCTACTGTTACCACTACTATCATATTATTTTGCTACTAAATACTTTGCTGCAGATATTAAGTTTCCAGGTGTGGTTGAATTAACAACTCAGCTGCTAATACTTGAGAATATTCTTTGGCTCCCCTTGTGTCGAATCAATAAATTTGGGTTGTATACTCTACCCTCAAAAATTGTTGCGATCCCCTATACTTGTGGGTTATCAAGACTATTTTCTGGCGCCGTTGCCGGGGAGCATAGCTCTATTCTTTGAGTTACTTGGGATTTATCTCTGCTTATCATTATGAAGAACTTGAAAGATCCAAGAACTAAGATTTATCCCTCAACTACGAGGGGAGGTAAGGAACTGCCATCTAGCTCCGCACTTGATTCACCTTCTGTTTTGAGTAAGCTTGTGACACCTAAACCTGCTTCTGCTATTCAATCTGATATGTCGCATGTTATTGATGATGCCACTTCTGCTATGCATGATAGTTATGATGAAACTACTTCTATGCTTGATACTACTGTGCCACTTGGTGAATTTCTTGATGAACAGCTTGCTAGGGCTAGAGAGAATGAAATTATTGAATCCTATAATACTGATGAAAGTGATGATGAAGACTCACCTGTTATTCCCGAGGGTTATGTTTTTGATAAAGAAGCTTCTTTAGCTATTTTAGCTTGCAAAGATAGATACTAACTCAAGAGGTTATTAGCTAAATGGAATAGGCAATCTCTAAATGCTAGGATGAAACCTGACCCTGCTTTTGCTACTTCACCTATCTATGTTACTGATAAGGATTATGAATTCTCTATTGATCCTGATATAATTACTTTGGTTGAATCTGATCCTTTTCATGGTTATGAATCTGAAACTATTGTGGCACATCTTACTAAATTAAATGATATAGCTACCCTGTTCACTAAAGATGAGAGAACTCGCTACTTTTATATCCTTAAAATATTTCCGTTCTAATTAAAGGGTGATGCTAAGATATGGTTTAATTCTCTTGATCCTTGTTGTGTGCGTAGTCCCCAGGATATGATTTATTACTTCTCTGATAAATATTTCCCTGCTCATAAGAAACATGCTGCTTTAAGTGTTGGGAACGTAGTAATTTCAAAAAATTTCCTACGCACACGCAAGATCATGTGATGCATAGCAACGAGAGGGGAGAGTGTGATCTACGTACCCTTGTAGATCGACAACGGAAGCATTAGGTTGATGTAGTCGTACGTCTTCATGGTCCGACCGATCCAAGCACCGTTACCCCGGCACCTCCGAGTTATTGGCACACATTCAGCTCGATGACGATCCCCGGGCTCCGATCCAGCAAAGCGTCGGGGAGGAGTTCCGTCAGCACGACGGCGTGGTGACGATCTTGATGTTCTACCATCGCAGGGCTTCGCCTAAGCACCGCTACAATATGACCGAGGTGGAATATGGTGGAGGGGGGCACCGCACACGGATAAGGAATGATCATGAAGATCAACTTGTGTTTTTCTAGGGTGCCCCTGCCTCCGTATATAAAGGATCCAAGGGGGGGGGGGGCGGCCGGCCTAGAGGAGGCGCGCAGGAGGAGTCCTACTCCTACCGGGAGTAGGACTCCCCTCCCGTTCCTTGTCCAACTAGGAGAGGTGGAGGGAGAGAAGGAAAGGGGGGGCGCCGCCCCTCCCTCCTTGTCCAATTCAGACTAGGGGGAGAGGGGGCGCGCGGCCTGCCCTGGCAGCCCCTTCCTCTTCTCCACATTAGGCCCATAAGGCCCATTAACCCCCCGGGGGGTTCCGGTAACCCCCCGGTGCTCCGGTTTTATCCAAAACTTCCCCGGAACCCTTCCGGTGTCCGAATATAGTCATCCAATATATCAATCTTTATGTATCGACCATTTCGAGACTCCTCGTCATGTCCGTGATCACATCCGGGACTCCGAATTAACTTCGGTACATCAAAATGCATAAACTCATAATAACTGTCATCGTAACGTTAAGCGTGCGGACCCTACGGTTCGAGAACAATGTAGACATGACTGAGACAAATCTCCGATCAATAACCAATAGCGGGACCTGGATGCCCATATTGGCTCCTACATATTCTACGAAGATCTTTATCGGTCAGACCGCATAACAACATACGTTGTTCCCTTTGTCATCGGTATGTTACTTGCCTGAGAATCGATCGTCGGTATCCAATACCTAGTTCAATCTCGTTACCGGCAAGTCTCTTTACTCGTTCCGTAATACATCATCTCACAACTAACTTATTAGTTGTAATGCTTGCAAGGCTTATGTGATGTGCATTACCGAGAGGGCCGAGAGATACCTCTCCGACAATCGGAGTGACGAAACCTAATCTTGAAATACGCCAACCCAACATGTACCTTTGGAGACACCTGTAGTACTCCTTTATAATCACCCAGTTACGTTGTGACGTTTGGTAGCACCCAAAGTGTTCCTCCGGTAAACGGGAGTTGCATAATCTCATAGTTATAGGAACATGTATAAGTCATGAAGAAAGCAATAGCAGCATACTAAACGATCGGGTGCTAAGCTAATGGAATGGGTCATGTCAATCAGATCATTCACTTAATGATGTGATCCCGTTAATCAAATAACAACCCCTTGTTTATGGTTAGGAAACATAACCATCTTTGATTAATGAGCTAGTCAAGTAGAGGCATACTAGTGACACTTTGTTTGTCTATGTATTCACACATGTATTATGTTTCCGGTTAATACAATTCTAGCATGAATAATAAACATTTATCATGAAATAAGGAAATAAATAATAACTTTATTATTGCCTCTAGGGCATATTTCCTTCAGTCTCCCACTTGCACTAGAGTCAATAATCTAGATCACATCACAATGTGATTAACATCGATATTCACATCATCATGTGATTAACACCCATAGTTCACATCGCCATGTGACCAACACCCAAAGGGTTTACTAGATTCAGTAATCTAGTTCACATCGCTATGTGATTAACACCCAAAGAGTACTAATGTGTGATCATGTTTTGCTTGTGAGAGAATCTTAGTCAACGGGTCTGCCACATTCAGATCCGCATGTATTTTGCAAATTTCTATGTCAACAATGCTCTGCATGGAGCTACTCTAGCTAATTGCTCCCACTTTCAATATGTATCTAGACCGAGACTTAGAGTCATCTAGATTAGTGTCAAAACTTGCATCAGCGTAACCCTTTACGACGAACCTTTTTTCACTTCCATAATCGAGAAACATATCCTTATTCCACTCAGGATAATTTTGACCGCTGTCTAGTGATCTACTCCTAGATCACTATCGTACTCCCTTGCCAAACTCAGTGGTAGGGCATACAATAGATCTGGTATACAGCATGGCATACTTTATAGAACCTATGACCAAGGCATAGGGAATGACATTCATTCTCTTTCTATCTTCTGCCGTGGTCGGGCTTTGAGTCTTACTCAATTTCACACCTTATGACACAGGCAAGAACTCTTTCTTTGACTGTTCCATTTTGAACTACTTCAAAATCTTGTCAAGGTATGTACTCATTGAAAAAAACTTATCAAGCGTCTTGATCTATCTCTATAGATCTTGATGCTCAATATGTAAGCAGCTTCTTCGAGGTCTTTCTTTGAAAAAACTCCTTTCAAACACTCCTTTATGCTTTGCAGAATAATTCTACATTATTTCCGATCAACAATATGTCATTCACATATACTTATCAGAAATGCTGTAGTGCTCCCACTCACTTTCTTGTAAATACAGGCTTCACCGCAAGTCTGTATAAAACTATATCCTTTGATCAACTTATCAAAGCGTATATTCCGATTCCGAGATGCTTGCACCAGTCCATAGATGGATCGCTGGAGCTTGCATATTTTGTTAGCACCTTTAGGATTGACAAAACCTTCTGGTTGCATCATATACAACTCTTCTTTAATAAATCCATTAAGGAATGCAGTTTTGTTTATCCATTTGCCAGATTTCATAAAATGCGACAATAGCTAACATGATTTGGACAGACTTAAGCATAGATACGAGTGAGAAAATCTCATCGTAGTCAACACCTTGAACTTGTCGAAAACCTTTTGCGACAATTCTAGCTTTGTAGATAGTAACACTACTATCAGCGTCCGTCTTCCTCTTGAAGATCCATTTATTTTCTATGGCTTGCCGATCATCGGGCAAGTCAACCAAAGTCCATACTTTGTTCTCATACATGGATCATATCTCAGATTTGATGGCCTCAAACCATTTCGCGGAATCTGGGCTCATCATCGCTTCCTCATAGTTCGCAAGTTCGTCATGGTCTAGTAACATGACTTCCAGAACAGGATTACCGTACCACTCTGGTGCGGATCTCACTCTGGTTTACCTACGAGATTTGGTAGTAACTTGATCTGAAGTTACATGATCATCATCATTAGCTTCCTCACTAATTGGTTTAGTAGTCACAGGAGCAGATTTCTGTGATGAACTACTTTCCAATAAGGGAGCAGGTACAGTTACCTCATCAAGTTCTACTTTCCTCCCACTCACTTCTTTCGAGAGAAACTCCTTCTCTAGAAAAACTCCGAATTTAGCAACAAAAGTCTTGCCTTCGGATTTGTGATAGAAGGTGTACCCAACAGTCTCCTTTGGGTATCCTATGAAGACATATTTCTCCGATTTGGGTTTGAGCTTATTAGGATGAAACTTTTTCATATAAGCATCACAACCCCAAACTTTAAGAAACGACAACTTTGGTTTCTTGCCAAACCACAGTTCAGATTGTGTCGTCTCAACGGACTTAGATGGTGCCCTATTTAACGTGAATGCAGCTATCTCTAATGCATAACCCCAAAACGATAGTGGTAGATCGGTAAGAGACATCATAGATCGCACCATATCTAATAAAGTACGGTTATGACATTCAGACACACCATTATGCTGTGGTGTTCCAGGTGGCATGAGTTTGTGAAACTATTCCACATTGTTTTAATTGAAGACCAAACTCGTAACTCAAATATTTTACTTCTGCGATCATATCATAGAAACTTTGATTTTTGTTACGATGATTCTCCACTTCACTCTGAAATTCATTGAACTTTTCAAATGTTTCAGACCTTTGTTTCATCAAGTAGATATACTCATATCTGCTCAAATCATCTGTGAAGATCAGAAAATAATGATACCTATCGCGAGCCTCAATATTCATCGGACCACATACATTAGTATGTATGATTTCCAACAAATCTGTTGCTCGCTCCATTGTTCCGAAGAACAGAGTCTTAGTCATCTTGCCCATGAGGCATGGTTCGTAAGCATCAACTGATTCATAATCAAGTGATTCCAAAAGCCCATCAGCATGGATTTTCTTCATGCGCTTTACACCAATATGACCTAAACAGCAATGCTACAAATAAGTTGCACTATCATTATTAACTTTGCATCTTTTGGTTTCAATATTATGATTATGTGTATCACTACGATCGAGATCCAACGAACTATTTTCATTGGGTGTGTAACCATATAAGGTTTTATTCATGTAAACAGAACAACAATTTATTCTCTTACTTAAATGAATAGCCGTATTACAATAAACATGATCAAATCATATTCATGCTCAACGTAAACACCAAATAACACTTATTTAGGTTCAACACTAATCCCGAAAGTATAGGGGAGTGTGCGATGATGATCATATCAATCTTGGAACCACTTCCAACACACATCGTCACTTCACCCTTAACTAGTCTCTGTTTATTCTGCAACTCCCGTTTCGAGTTACTAATCTTAGCAACTGAACTAGTATCAAATACTGAGGGGTTGCTATAAACACTAGTAAAGTACACATCAATAGCATGTATATCAAATATACTTATGTTCACTTTGCCATCCTTCTTATCTGCCAATCATTTGGGGTAGTTCCGCTTCCAGTGACCAGTCCCTTTGTAGTAGAAGCACTTAGTCTCAGGCTTAGGATCAGACTTGGGCTTCTTCACTTGAGCAGCAACTTGCTTGCCGTTCTTCTTGAAGTTCCCCTTCTTCCCTTTGCCCTTTTCTTGAAACTAGTGGTCTTGTCAACCATCAACACTTGATGTTTTTCTTGATTTCTACCTTCGTTGATTTCAGCATCACGAAGAGCTTGGGAGTTGTTTCCATTATCCCTTGCATATTATAGTTCACCACGAAGTTCTACTAACTTGGTGATGGTGACTAGAGAATTCTGTCAATCACTATCTTATCTGGAAGATTAACTCCCACTTGATTCAAGCGATTGTAGTACCCAGACAATCTGAGCACATGCTCACTAGTTGAGCGATTCTCCTCCATCTTTTAGCTATAGAACTTGTTGGAGACTTCATATCTCTCAACTCGGGTATTTGCTTGAAATATTAACTTCAACTCCTGGAACATCTCATATGCTCCATGACGTTCAAAACGTCTTTGAAGTCCCGATTCTAAGCCATTAAGCATGGTGCACTAAACTATCAAGTAGTCATCATATTGAGCTAGCCAAACATTCATAACGTCTGCATCTGCTCCTGCAATAGGTCTGTCACCTAGCGGTGCATCAAGGACATAATTCTTCTGTGCAGCAATGAGGATAAACCTCAGATCACGGATCCAATCCGCATCATTGCTACTAACATCTTTCAACACAATTTTCTCTAGGAACATATCAAAATAAACACAAGGAAGCAACAACGCGAGCTATTGATCTACAACATAATTTGCAAAATACTACCAGGACTAAGTTCATGATAAATTTAAGTTCAATTTAATCATATTACTTAAGAACTCCCACTTAGATAGACATCCCTCTAATCCTTTAAGTGATCACGTGATCCAAATCAACTAAACCATGTCCAATCATCACGTGAGATGGAGTAGTTTCATTGGTGAACATCACTATGTTGATCATATCTACTATATGATTCACGCTCGACCTTTCGGTCTCCGTGTTCCGAGGCCATATCTGTATATGCTTGGCTCGTCAAGTATAACCTGAGTATTCCGCGTGTGCAACTGTTTTGCACCCGTTGTATTTGAACGTAGAACCTATCACACCCGATCATCACGTGGTGTCTCAGCACGAAGAACTTTCACAACGGTGCATACTCAGGGAGAACACTTCTTGATAATTAGTGAGAGATCATCTTAAAATGCTACCGTCAAACTAAGCAAAATATGATGTATAAAAGATAAACATCATATGCAATCAAAATATGTGACATGATATGGCCATCATCATCTTGCTCCTTTGATCTCCATCTCCAAAGTACTGTCATGATCTCTATCGTCACCGGCATGACACCATGATCTCCATCATCTTGATCTATATCAATGTGTCGTCACACGGTCGTCTCGCCAACTATTGCTCTTGCAACTATTGCTATCGCATAGCGATAAAGTAAAGCAATTATTTGGCGCTTGCATCTTATGCAATAAAGAGACAACCATAAGGCTTTTGGCAGTTGCCGATAACTTTAACAAAAACATGATCATCTCATACAACAACTTATATCTCATCACGTTTTGACCATAACACATCACAACATGCCCTGCAAAAACAAGTTAGACGTCCTCTACTTTGTTGTTGCAAGTTTTACGTGGCTGCTACGGGCTTAAGCAAGAACCAATCTTACCTACGCATCAAAACCACAACGATAGTTTGTCAAGTTGGTGTTGTTTTAACCTTCGCAAGGACCGGGCGTAGCCATACTCAATTCAACTAAAGTTGGAGAAACTGTCACCCACAAGCCACCTCTGTGCAAAGCACGTCGGGAGAACCGGTCTCCCGTAAGCATACGCGTAATGTCGGTCTGGGCCGCTGCATCCAACAATACCGCCGAACCAAAGTATGACATGCTGGTAAGCAGTATGACTTATATCGCCCACAACTCACTTGTGTTCTACTCGTGCATATAACATCAACATATAAAACCTAGGCTCGGATGCCACTGTTGGGAACGTAGTAATTTCAAAAAAATTCCTACGCACACGCAAGATCATGTGATGCATAGCAACGAGAGGGGAGAGTGTGATCTACGTACCCTTGTAGATCGACAACGGAAGCATTAGGTTGATGTAAACGTCTTCACGGTCCGACCGATCCAACCACCGTTACTCCGGCACCTCCGAGTTCTTGGCACACGTTTAGCTCGATGACGATCCCCGGGCTCTGATCCAGCAAAGCGTCGGGGAGTAGTTCCATCAGCACGACGGCGTGGTGACGATCTTGATGTTCTACCGTCGCAGGGCTTCGCCTAAGCACTGCTACAATATGACCAAGGTGGAATATGGTGGAGGGGGGCACCGCACACGGCTAAGGAACGATCATGAAGATCAACTTGTGTTTTTCTAGGGTGCCCCCCTGCCTCCGTATATAAAGGATCCAAGGGGGGGTGCGGCCGGCCTAGAGGAGGCGCGCAGGAGGAGTCCTACTCCTACCCCGTTCCTTGTCCAACTAGGAGAGGTGGAGGGAGAGAAGGAAAGGGGGGCGCCGCCCCTTCCTCCTTGTCCAATTCGGACTAGGGGAGAGGGGGCGCGCGGCCTGCCCTGGCAGCCCCTTCCTCTTCTCCACATTAGGCCCATAAGGCCCATTAACCCCCCGGGGGGTTCCGGTAACCCCCCGGTGCTCCGGTTTTATCCGAAACTTCCCCGGAACCCTTCCGGTGTCCGAATATAGTCATCCAATATATCAATCTTTATGTATCGACCATTTCAAGACTCCTCGTCATGTCCGTGATCACATCCGGGACTCCGAACTAACTTCGGTACATCAAAATGCATAAACTCATAATAACTGTCATCGTAACGTTAAGCGTGCGGACCCTACGGTTTGAGAACAATGTAGACACGACTGAGACAAATCTCCGGTCAATAACCAATAGCGGGACCTGGATGCCCATATTGGCTCCTACATATTCTACAAAGATCTTTATCGGTTAGATCGCATAACAACATACGTTGTTCCCTTTGTCATCGGTATGTTACTTGCTCGAGATTCGATCGTCGGTATCCAATACCTAGTTCAATCTCGTTACCGGCAAGTATCTTTACTCGTTCCGTAATACATCATCTCACAACTAACTTATTAGTTGTAATGCTTGCAAGGCTTATGTGATGTGCATTACCGAGAGGGCCCAGAGGTACCTCTCCGACAATCGGAGTGACAAAACCTAATCTCGAAATATGCCAACCCAACATGTACCTTTGGAGACACTTGTAGTACTCCTTTATAATCACCCAGTTACGTTGTGATGTTTGGTAGCACCCAAAGTGTTCCTCCGGTAAACGGGAGTTGCATAATCTCATAGTTATAGGAACATGTATAAGTCATGAAGAAAGAAATAGCAGCGTACTAAACGATCGGGTGCTAAGCTAATGGAATGGGTCATGTCAATCAGATCATTCACTTAATGATGTGATCCCGTTAATCAAATAACAACTCCTTGTTTATGGTTAGGAAACATAACCATCTTTGATTAATGAGCTAGTCAAGTAGAGGCATACTAGTGACACTTTGTTTGTCTATGTATTCACAGATGTATTATGTTTCCGGTTAATACAATTCTAGCATGAATAATAAACATTTATCATGAAATAAGGAAATAAATAATAACTTTATTATTGCCTCTAGGGCATATTTCCTTCATTAAGGGATGTATATAATTTTGTGCAAATTGAAGAAGAGAGTCTCCCACAAGCTTGGGGGAGGCTTCTCAAGTTACTTAATGCCTTGCCTGATCATCCTCTTAAGAAAAATGAAATACTTGATATCTTTTATAATGCACTAACAAATGCCTCCAGTGATTACCTGGATAGTTGTGCTGGTTCTCTTTTCAGTGAAAGAACACCAGATGAAGCTGAAATTCTATTGAATAATATGTTAACAAATGAAAATAATTGGACACCTCTGGAGCCCATTCTTGAGCCTATTCCTAAACAAACTCCGAAGAAGAGGGGTATTCTATTTCTCAGTCCTGAAGATATGCAAGAGGCAAAGAAATCTATGAAAGAAAAAGGTATTAAAGCTGAAGATGTTAAGAATTTACCTCCTATTAAAGAAATACATCGTCTTAATTTACCGCCTGTTGAAGAAACATATGATCTTAATCCTTCACCTAGTGAAGAAACTCGTGGTCTTGATAACCCAACATAGGTAGTAAAGGTAAATTCTCTCTATAGATATGATAAAGATGAAATCCCATTTATTAAGTTTTCTAGCCCATTCTTAGATGAGTTTGATAAATTTATGGCTAAGCAAGAAGATTTTAATTCTTATTTTGGTACACAATTGAAATCCAATTCAAATATGTTTGAACACTTGGGTGATTATATGGTTAATGTCAAAGGTGAACTTAAACTTATTAGTAAACATGCTTCTATGGTTACCACTCAAGTAGAACAAGTACTTAAAGCTCAAAATGATTTGCTCAATGAATTTAATAGTAAGGATAATGATAATGCTGTTAGAGTTATGACTAGAGGTGGTAGAATGACTCAGGAACCTTTGTATCCTGAAGGCCACCCTAAGAGAATTGAGCAAGATTCTTAGAGAAATAATATAGATGCACCTAGTCCTTCTAAAAGGAAGAAAAAGAAAAATGATAGGACTTTGCATGCTTCTAGTGAACCTATTGTTCAAACACCTGAGAACCCAAACGATATTCTATCTCTGATGCTGAAACACAATCTGGTAATGAACCTGAAACTAGTAATAATGTTCATGATAATGTTCATGATGATGCTCAACCCAGTAATGATAATGATATAGAAATTGAACCTGCTGTTGATCTTGATAACCCACAATCAAAGAATCAATGTTTTGATAAGAAAGACTTTCTTGCTAGGAAACATGGTAAAGAAAGAGAACCATGGGTTCAGAAACCCATGCCTTTTCCTCCCAAACCATCCAAGAAAAAGGATGATGAGGATTTTGAGTGCTTTGCTGAAATGATTAGACCTATCTTTTTGCGTATGTGATTAACTAATATGCTCAAAATGAATCCTTATGCTAAGTATATGAAAGATATTGTTACAAATAAAAGAAAGATACCGGAAGCTGAAACTTCCAGCATGCTTGCTAATTATACTTTTAAGGGTGGAATACCTAAGAAACATGGAGATCCAGGAGTACCCACTATACCATGCTCCATTAAAAGAAACTATGTTAAAACTACTTTATGTGATCTTGGAGCCGGTGTTAGTGTTATGCCTCTCTCTTTATATCATAGACTTGATTTGAATAAGTTGACACCTACTGAAATATCTTTGCAAATGGCTGATAAATCAACTGCTATACCTGTCGGTATTTGTGAGGATGTGCCTATTGTAGTTGCAAACGTTACTATTTTAACGGACTTTGTTATTCTTGATATTCCCGAGGACGATAGTATGTCTATTATTCTTGGAAGACCCTTTTTGAATACTACAGGGGCTGTTATGATTGCACTAAAGGCAACGCCACTTTTCATGTTAATGGTAATGAGCACATGGTACACTTTCCGAGGAAACAACCTCAAGTTCATAGTATCAACTCTATTGGAAAAATTCCATCGATTATATTTGGAGGTTTTGCATTTCCTCTTCCTACTGTCAAGAAGAAATATGATATTCTTATTATTGGGGATGTGCATATCCCTGTTGAGGCAACATAATGTTATTAGAAATTTCTCCGGTTCCATTTTATTCGGAATGAGTTCGCTAACAAGACTTGATCAACCTTGTTAGTGGATTCCTTTTGATGATCATGAGAAGGATGAAACTAGAAGGCACAACCTTCTGTACCCTCCTTTTACTTTCTGTTATTTATATAAAATAAAATAAAAATAAGTATTTTTCTGTCTGTTATCTGATTATCCGTCCAATATAAAAATACCCCGAAAATAAAAGTTCTCCAAATGCCCTGAAATTTAAATATGATTTTTTCTAGAATATTTCAGAATATTTGGCACTGAGAACACAACAGGGGGGTCACCCACCTGCCCACGAGGGTGCAGGGTACGCCATACCCCCTGGCGCGCCCCCTGCCTCGTGGGCCCATGGTGGCCCTCCTCCACTTATTCCTGCACCCACACACTCCTTCTTCCTCCCCCAAACACGAATATCCAGCTCAAGCACGAGTTCTAGCTCATCTTGCTGCCATTTTCGATCTCCTTGCTCAAAGCACCTCTCACAAAACTGCTTGGGGAGATTGTTCCTTGGTATGTGACTCCTCCATTGGTCCAATTAGTTTTTGTTCTAGTGCTTTATTCATTGCAAATTTTTGCTGCCTAGGTGACCATGTTCTTGAGCTTTCATGTCAAATTTATATGGTTCCAAGTAGTTTTGATGCATGATATAGGCTCTAGGCACTTGTAGGAGTAGTTGCTATCAATATTATTGAGTTTGGTTTACTTTTATTTTGAAGTTACTAAAATTTTTAGAATTTTTCAGAAAATAATGAAGAGACTTTTGAGGGGCTCGTCGAGCCGAAGCTCGAAGGAAAAGGCACAGAAGCCCAAGTATAATCTGCCTCGCACCGCGGAGGTTCGGTCGTGTGAATGGCCTTCCGATGATTTCTTGAGAGCAGCCGTGATTTATGAAGATTTTTATGAATTGGCTAAGAATGCATGCCTCATAGCTTTCTCCACGACCAACGCGATTAGTATCTCCTACTCACAAATATCTTTATGCAAAACTTTCATTTCCATTCTAGGAGCTCACCACCTACGGTGGAGTTTTATTTATATGATGAGCATAAGGAGATGTCACTTTATGATTTTTGTCGGGTTTGTTTGGTCCCTTTCGAGGGCACGACAGAGGAACCACATCGCAGTGATGTGGATGGGTTTATTGATATCATCACTGTAGGGGAAACGAGGAAGGTTTCCGATGCACGAATCACTAGAATACATTTTCCTATTTTACACTATTTTGCATTGTTTGCTAGTCGTTGCTTAATTGGTCGCGGAAACTGTGGAAACCTTAGTGTTCCTGATATTATTATTTTGCTCCACGGTTTATTCAGTGATAACTCTATTAGTATGGGCGGCATTATTGCTAAACGGTTAAGTCTGAACCGTACAAAGGGCCCCATCTTTGGAGGCATCTATGCTTCACGCCTAGCTGCACATTTTAACATACCTATTAGGCATTATGAGAAGGAAGAAAAAGTGCTGCCTCATGTGTATTTAGATTATAAGGGTATGGTGGCACATGATTTTATTGTTAAGAATAGGGAAGGAGAGCTTAAATACAAATTGTTCTTTGATAAACATCATCCTGAGACTATTACCCTGCCCGCTTCTTCCTTGTTTGATTTATCTGCAGGCCAGTACCTTGTTCCGTTAGAGGCTATTCACGCCTGTCGGAACCCTACATCAGCCATAGAGCCAGAGCCGGAACCACAAGTTGATCCTCCACGACAATCTAATTACCAGTGGGATCCGGAGATGATTGCCAACCAGTCGCAATTGGGGTCTTCTTCTTCGCAGTACGACCCCAACTACTATTATGGATATCCGCCAGGCCAACCGTGGCCATATACCAACTTAGGCCAAAAGCCTAAGCTTGGGGGAGTACGTATTTCTCACCGACATTACATTTATGTTCACACACTCATTGCTAGATGTCGGTGCTCATACTTTTTCATTGTATCATCCATGCTAGTTTATTTTCCTTTTATGCTTTCTTCTTGTGTGTTTGATAAACCTTAAGAGAAACCAAAACAAATTAGTTCTAGCTTTTAATTAGTTTACTTTCCAAGCTTGTAGTAGTAATTAAAAAGAAAACCCAAAAAGATTTCATGTTCTTCTTTTGCTTGTTGGGAGCTTTCGCGTGTAAATAGTTTTATTTCTTTTCTTTTCTTTGGGGGTCGATAGGAGAAGACCATAATTAAATTGTTGAAGTGGATCTTATATGCATTATTGTTGATCTGACAAAAGAGCCCATATTGCCTTGTCTTTTCCTGTTTATTGAATGCTTGCAGATTCCAGCTTAGTCCAATGCACGCGCACTATTATTATTATTCACATCATTCAGTCGTGCAAGTGAAAGGCAATTATGATGATATATGATGAACTTATTGAGTGAGAAAAGATGGTATGAACTCGACCTCTCTTGTTTTTGTAAATATGATTAGTTCATTGTTCCTGATTCGGCCTATTATGAATAAACATGTTTGCAATGACAACTAGAGATCATAGTTCTTGTGCCATGCTTGATTAGCTAGGAGCTTATAATGGTTTACCTTGCGTACCAACATGCTATTAAAATGGTTGTGATGTGGTATAATAGCGTGGTATCCTCCTCTGAATGATTTAAGTGACTTGACTTGGCGCATGTTCACGCATGTAGTTGAAACAAAATTAACATAGCCTTCATGATATTTATGTTCATGGTGGATTATATCCTACCCATGCTTGCATTCAGTGTTGATTAATTTTAATGCATGTTCATGACAGTTGTCGCTCTCTAGTTTCCCAGTATTTTGCTAGCCTTCACCTATATTAAGCGGGAATACTGCTTGTGCATCAAACTCCATAAACCCCAAAGTTATTCCACATGAGTCCACCATACCTACCTATATACTGTATCTACCTACCGTTCCAAGTAAATTTGTATGTGCCAAACTCTAAACCTTCAAATAATTATCCTGTTTTGTATGCTCGAATAGCTCATGTATCAACTAGGGATGTTTGTATCTTCCATTTTAGGCGGGTTATTCTCAAGAGGAGTGGACTCCGCTCCTCACTCACGAGAAAATGGCTGGTCACCGGGATGCCCAGTCCCATGCTTTATGCAGACTAAATCAAAATAATTGCAAACAAAACTCCCCCTGGGACTCTTGTTAGTTGGAGGCACTCGTTGTTTCGAGCAAGCCATGGATTGATGCTTGTTGGTGGAAGGGGGAGTATAAACTTTACCATTCTGTTTGGGAACCGCCTATAATGTGTGTAGCATGGAAGATATCGCCATCTCTTGGTTGTTATGTTGACAATGAAAGTATACCGCTCAAAATATTATTCACCTCTATTTCAAAACTGAGCTCTGGCACCTCTACAAATCCCTGCTTCCCTCTGCGAAGGGCCTATCTATTTACTTTCATGCTGAGTCATCATCCTCTTATTAAAAAGCTCCAATTGGAGAGCACCGCTATCATTTGCATTCATTACTGTTAGTTTACATTGAGTATGACTTGACTGGATCTCTTTTACCATGAATTACAATGTCTAGTCAGTCCTTTATCTTTAAAGGTGCTCTGCATTTATGTTTTGCAGTCTCAGAAAGGGCTAGCGAGATACCATCTTGTTATATCATATTATGATTGTTTTGACAAAGTGTTGTCATCCAAGATTTATTATTATTTCTCGCTAGTTGATTATGCCATTGATATGAGTAAACTTGAGACCTAAGCGTTATTGTGAATGTGGTTAGTTATAATCTTTGCTGAAAACTTGAAGAAGAAGAAGGCCAAGAGGAAGGCCGAGGGGGTCCGGAGTGGACCCCGCCGCAAGGGCGCTTCGGACGTGACGTCTGAAGACAAGACCCACTCCTCCTCCGCCGAAGACGACGATGATGATGAGGAGGAGGAGAGCGAGCCTCCCCTTGATGGGGGGGGGAGGAAAAAGATGGCGGCCTCCACAAATCTGGAGGTGGAGGCACCCAAGAGGGGGAAAGGCCCCCTTGTGGATAACTCCGCGTGGAACGTCGACAGCAGCCCAGAGCGAAGCCCCCGGACCAAGCCCCTGGCCGCATTGTGAGTACTAAGAACCCGCACGCGTCTATTTATCCGGCCTCTCCACTCCATGGTATTAATATGGTTAATCATGTTATTGCAGTCCGGCCCATGACAGCTCCCAGCGATCCTCATCAAGAGGCTTGTTGGATTCGAAGGCAATGGCCAGCGAGACACCGCCGGCTGCTTACTCTCCCAAGGCCAAGGGAGATGACGAGGTGCTATCCCAAAGGACCTTCCCAGGCCAGGGAGAGGTTGAGGAGGCCGTCATGGTGGCGCTAGGAGGCTAGACCTCGGCTTCCGGACACATGAGGGAGCAGACCCCCATGGCGGCTGGGGGGCCTCGATCTGTTCGTCCCCCAGTCGAATACGATTCCGGAGACCCATGCAGCTCCGGAATCCGGCGAACAACATCCTTCGAAAGAAGGGGGTCTGCCTGTCGCACCGGTGACCTCTATCCAACCAGAGGCACCGGATAATCTACTGGAAGTGCTACGAGGCGCTTCCATTGTGGAAGAACACCATATCCTTATGGGTACGGTGATTGAGAAGGTTCAGTCCGTCAAGAGAGGACTGTCCGAAGCCTGCAGCGGCCTGCTGACAGGTTTTGAGGTAATCAATGTAACATGGAAAATCCCTATATAGATAGTAGCCCTTGAGACACAGTCCAGTGTTCAGAAAGAAAAGCCGGACAGAGGATCAATGAAATTTCGCAGGAAACTAACTAAAATGTCTCTGATGTGAATACGCGGGCTTCGTTGCTAGCTGCGACCTCACACACTGATGAAGTCTCCGGCCTGACGCAGAGACTGGAGCGGGCCGAGGAGGAGCTCGACCAAGCGAGGAAGTAGCTGGAAGACCAGCAAGGTATGCGATGACTCAATATATATTCAGAAAGAATAAATGATGTATACTGACCGTAGTGTCATGATATGTGTAGGGGCGACAACCGAGGTCGAGGCCCTGAAAAAGGCCCTGGCCGAAGCCGAGGGGAAAGCTGTCAAGGAGCAGGACGCTCGCAAGAAGCTTAAGGCCCGGTTGAGCGAGGTCCAGCAAGAGCTCCAGGACGCTGTGAAGAAGTATGAGACCCTGGAGGGCGATGTTTCGACTTGAGAGACCGAACTTGCCAAGGCTCGTCAATGCACGGAAGCGGCCCCGGTTGAAGCCCAGGGTGCCCTCCAAGAGATCCAGGAGGCCAAGAAGATCGCGGCGGGTAAGGATTTTAGTATGCAAAGCAAGTATGTGAAGAAGAAGTATTTCTTACTAACCCGGATTTGGAGTTCTCCAAGGGCGTTTGCAGATTCGCCGTGTAGTGTGTCCGACACAGCGGAGTTCTTCCGAGCCGAAGAAGGGAGCTCGACGGAGAAGCTGTTCTGGTCGCAGTACCTTGCGCCAAAGCATCCCGTGCCCTTCACCGATCAGCTAAAACAGCTGGTGGAGCTGCATAGGGTGGCCAAACTGGATGTGGCCTGCCGAAGCTATGCCCGGCAGCTACTTCGGGCTTGTGAAGCGGTCGATGAATGCTTGTCCTCGGTTAGATGTCCTCAAGCGATCGGCTTGCATTGAAGGTGCACACATGGCCTTCACCCGCGTCAAGGTGTGGTGGGTGAAGATGGACGCCATCAAGCCGATGATCGAGGGGCCGCCAGAGGGCTAGGAGCACCACACGCCAGAGCGGTATTTTGCAGATGTCCTGGAGGGGTCTCGCATTGTAGCAACGCAATGTGCGCAAGACATTATTTTCGAATGAATACATTCATGTTGTCTTTGCCTTGTATGATGAAACAAAATCGTTATGTAATATAATGTTTTTTAAAAAAAATTCTCCTCCTATGCGGCCGTGTTATGTGAAATATGAGAGTTGGCCAGTCGTCGGCTTCTGCCCCCATGTAGGAAATACGGGGGTGTTCGGGATGTAATCTAAACACTCTTGATCCAATTGTTTGGTCCTTGAAGCAGGTGTTTAGCGCGACGAACTAGGCAATCGGACTATGTGGCTTTAGCACCCTCACTTAGCCATAGGAGTTTGACAATAGAAATATAGGTGCAGCCCCTAGTATCCGGACTAGGATGTTGTAAACACTTGATCGGGTAAGTACCAATCCCTCACGTAATGCGTACAAAATCTCTAAGGATTTGAGACCTCCGAAGAGCTTACTGGCTCTCGCCGCATCATGACAGTCAGTTTTCGGCTTTCTCTACTAAGGTGCTCACTTGGGTAAACCAGGGCACAAACGCAGCGGAATACAGCGGAATGTAAGGTAGTAAGCGCAGGAGCCGGGCAACCCAACTATTGACCAAAGACATGATTCGGAGCCAATGCATATAGTGCAAAATTCGGGGTGCCGAATTGTACTGTAAAGTGTTCGGACTTTTGTTGCCATGTTGTGGGGTACTATGAAGCCCCTGGCAAATTGAAATGCACCAGAGTGTATGGGTGTTATCTGATAGAGTTACCTTAAAAGAAAAGAAGAAAAGGAAGAAAAAGAAGGACAAGTGGTAAGCTAGAGCCGTAAATTTTAGGCGCAAACTATTTCTATTATAATTTCCTTGGTGCGTTAAAGCGCATTTCTACAAGTAGTGCAATAAGCAGAAGGCTATTGACAATGCTTTAACCAAGGGAGAGCTGCGTGTGGGTCCTGAAAATAGGTAAAGGGATCGTTAAACAAACCACCTAAAGATTCCCCATTACATCCATGCTTTTTGTCGTCTTGGTGTTTTTATATTGGGGAACGTAGTAATTTCAACAAATTTCCTATGCACACACAAGATCATGGTGATGCATAGCAACGAGAGGGGAGAGTGTGTCCATGTACCCTCGTAGACCAAATGCGGAAGCATTAGCACAACGCGGTTTATGTAGTCGTACGTCTTCACGATCCGACCGATCCAAGTACCGAACGCATGGCACCTCTGTGTTCTGCACACGTTCAACTCGATGACGTCCCTCGAGCTCCGATCCAGCAAAGCTTCACAGGAGAGTTTCGTCAGCACGACGGCGTGGTGACGGTGATGATGATTCTACCGATGTAGGGCTTCGCCTAAGCACCGCTACGATATGATCGAGGTGGATTATGGTGGAGGGGGGCACCACACACGGCTAAGGGATCAACGATCAATTGTGTGTCTATGGGGTGCCCTTGCCCCCGTATATAAAGGAGCAAGGGGGAGGAGGCGGCCGGCCAGGGAGAGGCGCGCTAAGGGGGAGTCCTACTCCCATTAGGAGTAGGACTACTCCTATTCGTAGTAGGAGTAGGAGAGGGGGAAGGAAAGGGAGAGGAGGAGAAGGAAAGAGGGGGCCGACCCCCTTGCCCTAAACCAATTCGGTTTCGGCCTTAGGGGCGCACCCCACACTCCCCTTGCTTCCCTCTATTTCCACTAAGGCCAATGTAGGCCCATTAAGCCCCCGGGGGGTTCCGGTAACCCCCGGTACTCCGATATATGTCCGAAACCTTCCGGAACCTTTCCGGTGTCCGAACATAGTCATCTAATATATCAATATTTATGTCTCGACCATTTCGAGACTCCTCGTCATGTCCGTGATCACATCCGGGACTCCGAACTACCTTCGGTACATCAAAACACAAAACTCATAATACCGATCGTCACCGAACTTTAAGCGTGTGGACCCTACGGGTTCGAGAACTATGTAGACATCACCAAGACACGTCTCCGGTCAATAACCAATAGCGGAACCTGGATGTTCATATTGGCTCCCACATATTCTACGAATATCTTTATCGGTCAAACCGCGTAACAACATACGTTGTTTCCTTTGTCATCGGTATGTTACTTGCCCGAGATTCGATCGTCGGTATCTCAATACCTAGTTCAATCTCGTTATCGGCAAGTCTCTTTACTCGTTCCGTAATACATCATCCCGCAACTAACTCATTATTTACAATGCTTGCAAGGCTTATAGTTATGTGCATTACCGAGTGGGCCCAGAGATACCTCTCCGATAATCAGAGTGACAAATCCTAATCTCGAAATACGCCAACTCAACAAGTACCTTCGGAGACACCTGTAGAGCACCTTTATAATCACCCAATTACGTTGTGACATTTGGTAGCACACAAAATGTTCCTCCGGTAAATGGGAGTTGCATAATCTCATAGTCATAGGAACATGTATAAGTCATGAAGAAAGCAATATCAACAAACTAAATGATCAAGTGCAAAGCTAACGGAATGGGTCAAGTCAATCACATCATTCTCCTAATGATGTGATCCCGTTAATCAAATGACAACTCATGTCTATGGATAGGAAACATAACCATCTTTGATCAACGAGCTAGTCAAGTAGAGGCATACTAGTGACACTCTGTTTGTCTATGTATTCACACATGTATCATGTTTCCGGTTAATACAATTCTAGCATGAATAATAAACATTTATCATGATATAAGGAAATAAATAATAAGTTTATTATTACCTCTAGGGCATATTTCCTTCATTTTATCCTTCGAAAAGAATTGATGGTCAAGCCGTCAGGAAAGGCCTGTGAAAAAGAAAAAGAAAAAAGGAAATAGTGAAAGTATGTGTATGAGGGGTGGTCAAGCCGTATTGCGGATCACAAGCTTGTTATGCCTCCATCCGTGTCCATGGTACTTGTAGTGCGTAATTATGTACGCGCGGTACAATTGCCGCCACCTGGTCAGGACTAGGACGGAGGCCAAATTTCTAGTCGAGCAATTGACGAGCCGAGCTGTCCTGTTGCAGAATGGTTCAGACTCCTTGACAGTGTCCGAGGGATCGGCCGCCGATTTGAGGTTTGGCTTGAAAAGGCCGCCCTATACCTCTGCCGCTAAGGCAGTGGTGTGCTCCTCAGTGCGGAGGGAGCGTTCCGTGTTTCCATTAACTGTTATGACACCGCGTGGTCCGGGCATCTTGAGCTTGACATAAGCATAGTGTGGCACCGTGTTGAATTGAGAAAATGCGGTTCGTCCGATTAGTGCGTGGTAGCCACTGCGAAAGGGGATGATATTGAAGATTAACTCCTCGCTTTGAAAGTTGTCCGGAGATCCGAAGACAACCTCTAGTGTGATTGAGCCCGTATAGTGGGCCTCTACGCCTGGTATGACTCCTTTAAAGGTAGTCTTTGTGGGCTTGATCCGTGATGGGTTAATGCCCATTTTGTGCATTGTATCCTCATAGAGCAAGTTGAGGCTGCTGCCACCATCCATTAGGACTCGTGTCAGGTGGAACCCATCAATTATTAGGTCCAGGACTAGTGCGGCTGAACTGTTGTGACGGATATTGGTCGGATGATCCCGGCGACCAAAAGTGATCGGGCATGATGACCATGGATTAAATTTTGGGGCGACTGGCTCTATCGCGCGGACGTCCCTGAGCGCGCGCTTGCGCTCCCTCTTGGGGATGTGGGTAGCGTATATCATGTTCACCGTTTTGACCTAGGGGGGGACTTCTTCTGTCCCCCTGTGTTCAGCGGCCGGGGCTCCTCGTCGTCGTCTTCGTTTTGCGATCCCTTATCCTTGCTTTCGGCATTTAACTTGTCGTCCTGTTTAAAAACCCAGCAATCTCTATTGGTATGATTGGGTGGTTTGTCTGGGGTGCCGTGAATCTGGCACGGACGATCAAGTATGCGGTCCAAGCTAGATGGACCCGAATTGTTCTTTTTGAACGGCTTCTTCCGCTGACCGGACTTAGAGCCACTGAATCCGGCACTGACCATCGTATCCTCGGTGTTGTCATTGTTGTTTCGACGCTGGTATCTGTTGCGTCGAGACTTGTCCTTGCTATTTTTAGCTTCAGGGGTGCCGGCGTCGCTTGCATTGTTTTTGCTATGGGCCAGCCAACTATCCTCGCCCGCACAAAAGCGGGTCATGAGCGCTGTGAGGGCTGCCATGGACTTTGGATTCTCTTGGCCGAGGTGGCGGCGAGCGATTCATCGCGGATGCTGTGTTTAAAGGCCGCTAGGGCTTCGGCATCCGGACAATCGACGACCTGGTTTTTTAGTTAAGAACCTAGTCTAGAATTTCCTGGCGGACTCTCCGGGCTGTTGAACTATATGGCTTAAGTCATCAGCATCTGGAGGTCGAACATATGTACCTTGGAAGTTATCAAGGAAGGCTATTTCCAAGTCCTACCAGCTACTGATGGAATTTTTGGGCAGGCTGTTCAACCAGTGCCGGGCTGGTCCTTTGAGTTTTAGGGGGAGGTATTTAATGGCATGAAGTTCATCGCCGCGGGCCATATCAATGTGGAGAATGAAGTCTTCGATCCATACCGCGGGGTGTATGGTTCCACCGTATGATTCTATACTCACGGGTTTGAACCCTTCTGGGAATTCATGTTCCATGACTTTGTCGGTGAAGCAATGAGGGTGTGCGGCGCCTCTATATCGGGCCGTATCGCGACGTAGCTCTGATGGAGTCCGTCTGTGTCTTTCAGCCCACGCATGACTAGGTTTGTCACGTTCGAATAGATGGCTGTTGTCGCATGTCGGGGCACGTCCTCGCGATCCGTAGATCTATCTGGTATGACCTGCTTTATTTTTTAGGTTCTACCAAAGGTCATATGTATGACCATGGGCTGATTTATCTCTACCTTTGCGATGAGGCGGGGCGGGCTGGTGTTCGGCCTGAGTTGCCTTTTTATCCCGATCACATGGTGGTCGGTCAGCCGCATTGCACGATGGTGGTATGTGTTCCGGCGCCTCGTCGTAGAACTGAGGTAGCAATTTGCGCTTCGGGTAGCTTTTGACTGGGCGCTTGAGGTCGTATTCTTCAGATGCTAGGAAATCTGTCCATTTATCTTTGAGCAGATCTTGTCAGCTTGAAGCTGCTCCTGCTTCCTTTTCAGGCTCCTTGCAGTGGCTAATAGCTGGCGCTTGAACCGCTCCTGCTCAAGAGGTTCCTTAGGCACGATGAAATCCTCGGTGCCGAGGCTCACCTCATCCTCGGAGAGGGAAGATAATTACCGTCCTCCAAGTCTTCGTGTGTGGCCCGTTTACCACGGCTAACCTATCCATCTTCCCGTTCATCCTATTCAGTAGCTGCGTCAACGGGGTCTTCGTTGTCTTCGGCACCTTCCGGAGTGTTATCTTCTCCCGTGCTGGTGTTGCTGTCTTTACTGCAGCGTGACTTAGAGCGGCGCCGCTGACGCTGACGCTTTGATTGTATCTCGGAAGGTGTATCCTCAACTGGATCTTCCTTGTCATCGCCGCTATTCTCCTTTGGTGCATCCACCATGTATACATCATACGAGGAATTGGTCGTCCAGCGTCCGGTGAATGGCGGATTCTGGGCCTCTTCTTCTCCGACATCGTCGTCCATACCATCGATGTCGTCGGTGCCATAATCAAGCATGTCAGTTAAGTATTTGACAGTGGCTATGAAGTGGGCGGTGGGTGGGAAGTGAAATTCTCCATCATCAGCCTCCGGTTTGAACTGGACACAATTCGGCTGTGAGCCCCCCGCTAAAGATAGTGCTCTTAATGAGTTCAACACGTCGCCCAAAGGCGAGTATCGAAAGATGTCCGCGGAGTTGAATTCAACGATCAATGACCGATCAAGCTTGACGCGCGCGGACGCACAAGGTTCGGAACCTGTAGCCGGAGACGAGTCCATAGCTCCGGCGACAGAGATGTCACTTGAAGTTAAGTCTGTGTGCGACTCCAACGCCGCCGAGTCTGCGACTGCCGCGGCGGTGTTGAGTTTCCCGTCTTCGGATGACACGATCTGCTCCGGATTTATGACTAGAACAGCTACAGGTACTATCTCCTGCATATGGACTGATGATAGATTTACATCCTGTTCATCGTGGTGGCAGGGAGCGGCTGCCGTGGTCTCGAATCCGTCAAAGATCAAGTCTCCTCAGATATCTGTGACGTAGTTCAAACTTCCAAATATGACCTGGTGGCCAGGGGTGTAGCTTTCGATCTACTCTAGATGGCCAAGCGAGTTGGCCCGCAGTGCGAAGCCGCCGAACACGAAGATCTGTCCGGGGAGGAAGACTTCCCCTTGGACATCATCATTGTAAGTGATCGAAGGAGCCATCAAACCTCCTGATGATGGCACAGTGGAACTCTCAATGAAATCACCAATGTCGGTGTCAAAACCGACGGATCTCGGGTAGGGGGTCCCGAACTATGCGTCTAGGATCGATGGTAACAGGAGACGGGGGACACAATGTTTGCCCAGGTTTGGGCCCTCTCTATGGAGTAATACCCTACTTCCTGCTTGATTGATCTTGATGAATATGAGTATTACAAGAGTTGACCTACCATGAGATCATAATGGCTAAACCCTAAAAGTCTAGCCTGACTAGGACTATGAGGATATCTACGGACCTAGCCCTCTGGTTTATATAGAGAAAGGAGGGATCTAGGGTTACACAAGGTCGGTTACAGAGAAAGGAATCTTCATATTTGATCGCCAAGCTTGCCTTCCACTCCAAGGAGAGTCCCATCCGGACAAGGGTAGAGTCTTCGGTCGTTGTATCTTTACGGCCCATCGGTCCGGCCCATATCCAACAGATCGGACACCCGAGGACCCCTTAGTCCAGGACTCCCTCAACTATGTCAATAGATTAGTACCACAAAATGATATAAAATGACTATAAAATGATTATAAAACATCCAAGATTGGTAATATATCAGTATGGAACAATCAAAAATTATAGATACGTTGGATACATGTCACCCATCCCCCCGCCGAACCAAAAGGGGCTCATAGCCCCATAGGTGGCCATGGTTTCCCACGACAGAGCCCGCCTCCAAGGGGATTGCGGACATGAATTGGAAGCTCGAGAGGTCCAAAAAGTACCTTGATCTGATGAACAAGCAGGCCCAGAAGTCTCAAGGTAAAATCCAAACATCATCAAATTTACTTTGCGTAAGGATAGCTTTGTGAAATAGAAGCTAGTGCCGACCTATTTGAATGACAATGGCTTTGACTAAGCTTGAGGGTCTTAAGGCCAAGATTTTGAAAGCTCGGCAGGAGGCTGAGCAACAGAAGGCTGCGGTCGCCAAGTGGGGAAAGACCTAGCCACCGAAAAGGTGGCTAGGGGCAGAGACAAGGCTCTGGTCCTGGAGGTGGAGGAGACCTTGAAGGGCATGTACAAGGCGCGTGATGCCCTTCAGGTCAAGTAGGAGAAGGCGAGCGAAGAGGTCAAGAAGCTCCGTCTTGCGCATTTCGAGCTCCAGACCCAGACCAGGGCCGACCGCGAGGTGCTCTAGCAAGTGGAGCAAATTGTCGCAGGTAAGCAATATTTACTTTAGTGTGTGTTTGGCAGCAAGGGGTTCCTCGAGCTCACCGAGCTGTGGCTCTCAACAAAGGTCTTCGTGGATCTCCTGAGGAGTGCATCAGACGCCGCCCACCACTTCAGCGAGCGGAGGGCCATGAGGCGGAGAAGGCAATTTGGCAGAAGTTTCAGGCGTCTCCACATTCGTAGTTGTTGAATCACCTGATGAAGCAGTTGGTGGGGCTTCTCTGAATGGCAAGGCCGGCACTACAGGACCTCTGCATCAATCTGTGGCCCACGGAGGTGCTGCCCACCATATTCTTCAGGCTCGTGGCTCAGCTGCAAGAAGTCGTTTGACAAGTTGCTCACTGGAAATGATCTGCGTGCCTGGAAGGGGCTCAGCGAGGATATGCCTGTGTGAAGATGCATTTTCCGCGTGTTGAAGCTGAGGTTGTTTCCACGAGACCCCCTGATGTCGCTTGAAACTGCGTCGGTATTTACCCAAAGAGGAAGGGATGGTGCAGTACATCTACGGTAGGTATTTCCCTTAGTTATGAAACCAAAGTATCAATCCAGTAGGAGAACTAAGCAACACTATGTAAACGGTACCTGCCCACAAAGAACAAATACTTGCAACCCGAGCGTATGAGGGGTTGTCAATCCCTCTTTGGGTACAAATAATGGCGCCAGAAATTGTCAAGTTGGCAGGATAAAATTTGTGTAGATTGGATAAATAGATCTCGATAAAACGCAAAATAAAAGATGCAAATAAAAATTGCAACAAGGTATTTTTGGGTTTTTGGAATAATAGATCTAAAAATAAAAGCAAATAAAAATAGATCTCAAAGCAAATATGATAAAGAATAGACCCGGGGGTCATAGATTTCACTAGTAGCTTCTCTCAATAAATAGCACATGGTGGGTAATCAAATTACTGTTTGGCAATTGATAGAAAATTGAATAGTTATGACAATATTCAAGGTAATGATCAATATATAGGCATCATGTCCAAGATTAGTAGACCCAGTCCTGCCTGCATCTACTACTATTACTCCACACATGGATCGCTATCCAGCATGCGTCTAGTGTATTAACTTCATGAAAAAATGGAGTAATGCAATAAGAATGATGACATGATGTGAACGAGATCTATTCATGTGGGAATAGCACCAATCTTGTTATCCTTAATAACAATGATACATGCATGTCTTGCTACCCCATCTGTCATTGGGAAAGAACACCGCAAGACCGAACCCATCACAAAGCACCTCTTCCCATGGCAAGGAAAGTCGATATAGTTGGCCTAACTAAACCAAAGATTCAAAGAAGAAATACGAGGCTATAAATATCATGCATATAAGAGATCAAAATTAGAATCAAATAATATTCATGGATATAGATCTGATCATAAACTCAAAGTTCATCAGATCCCAACAAACACACCGCAAAAATAGTTACATCAAATAGATCTCCAAGATACCATTGTATTGAGAATCCAAAGAGAGAGAGAGAGAGAGAGGAAGCCATCTAGCTACTGACTACAGACCCTTAGGTCTACGGTGAACTACGCACGCATCATCGGAGAGGCACCAATGAGGATGATGAACCCCTCCGTGATGGTGTCTAGATTGGATCTCGTGGTGGCTGGAATAGTGTTTCTTTGACTCCCTTAGGGTTTCTAGAATATTTGGGTATTTATAGGGTGAAGAGGTGGTGTGGGAGGCCACCAAGGTGGGCACAACCCATCTTGGCGCGCCCTGGTGAGTTGTGCCCCTGATGTCTACTATGCAACTTTATTCTTGTAGACACATGTTGGGCCTCCAAGCGCGGAATTTTGTAGGACAGTAGCAATTTTACCTCAAGTGGATGACCTAAGGTTTATCAATCCGTGGGAGGCGTAGGATGAAGATAGTCTCTCTCAAACAACCCTGCAACCAAATAATAAAAAGTCTCTTGTGTCCCCAACACATCCAATACAATGGCAAATTGTATAGGTGCACTAGTTCGGCGAAGAGATGGTGATAAAAGTATAATATGGATGGTAGAAATATATATTTATAATCTGAATAAATACAAAATCAAGGTAGCAAATAGTAAAACGACACAAAAATGGTATTGCAATGCTTTGAAATGAGGCCTAGGGTTCGTACTTTCACTAGTGCAATCTCTCAGCAGTGCTAATATAATTGGATCATATAACCACCCCTCAAAGTGCGATGAAGAATCACTCCAAACTTCCTATCTAGCAAAGAACATAAGAAGAAATCTTTTGTAGGGTACGAAACCACCTCGAAACTATTCTTTCCGATCGATCTATCCAAGAGTTCGTACTAAAATAACACCAAATAATTTCTGATTCATAATACTCAATCCAACACAAAGAACTTCAAAGAGTGCCCCAAGATTTCCAGCGGAGCAACAAAAGACGAGAACGTGCATCAACCCCTATGCATAGATTACTCCAATGTCACCATGGGAATCCGCAAGTTGAGTGCCAAAACACATATCAAGTGAATCAATATGATACCCCATTGTCACCACGAGTTTCGTATGAAAGACATATATCAAGTGCTCTCAAATCCATAAAAGTATTTAATCTGATAACAACGAGATCTCAAAGGGAAAAACTCAATTCATCACAACAATATAGAGAGGGGAAAACACCATATGATCCGACTATATTAACAAAGCCTGTGATACATCAAGATTGTGACATCTCAAGAACACGAGAGAGAGAGAGAGAGAGATTAAACACATAGTTACTGGTACAAACCCTTAGCCCTGAGGGTGGACTACTCCCTCCTCATTGTGGTGGCTGCCGAGAAGATGAAGATGGCCACCAGAGATGATTGCCCCTTTGACAGGGTGCCAGAACGGGATCTAGATTGGTTTTTGGTGGCTACAGAGGACTGCGGCAGTGGAACTTCTGATCTAGGTTAACCCCAAGGGTTTTCGGAATATTTGGTAATTTACAGGGAAAAGAGGGGGTGCGGGAGGCCACCGAGGTGGGCACAACCCACCTGGGAACGCATGGCCCCCAGGTCCGCCCAGGTGGGTTGTTCCCCCTCGGGGCACCCCCAGGTGCTTCTCTGGCCCACTGGTGGTCTTCTGGCCCATAGAAAATCCACAAAAAGTTTCGCGGTGTTTGAACTCCGTTTGATATTGATTTCCTCTGATGTGAAAAACAAGAAAAAAAATAGCAACTAGCACTGGGCACTGGGTCAATAGGTTAGTCCCAAAAAATGATATAAACTTTCTATAAAATGATTGCAAAACATCCAAGAATGATAATATAACAACATGTATACTTCATAAATTATAGATACATTGGTGACATATCAGCATCCCCAAGCTTAATTCCAACTCGTCCCCGAGTAGGTAAATGATCAAAGAAATAATTTATGAAGTGTGAATGCTAGCAAAGTGCATAGGTTTGATCAATGATAATTTCAATCACTTTTCCTAGCATCCTGACAACAACTCTTTCATATAAAACTTCTCATGTTATAGTAGCAACCAATTCACATGTTAAGGTTCAAACAAAGAATTCTCTTGAAACTCAACAACCTATGTTCCCAGTCACCAAGCAATTGTAATTCAACTTATTCAACAGAGTCTAAGTAAGAGCTCCACATACTCAACCATCATATAGTCTTCTATGATTGCAAACATTCACCGCATACACATGAGCAAACCGTTTCAACCGGACACATACAAAGATAGGGGCTTATAATTTTGCCTCCCAACGTATTCACCTCAAGGGTGATGTCAACAATAATAACTCATGCTACCCATATCCAACTGGATATATGTGCCTAGATCTTTCCTCACCACATGATGCTCGCCAAAAGAGAAAAAAAAGGAATAGAGAGAAAAACTTTGACTCTTGCATGAAAGTAAATACATAAAAGTAAAAGATTGGCCCTTCGCTGAAGGAAGCAGAGGTTTCCATGCGCTTATTTGTTTGTATGCTCAACCCCTTAGTGCAAAATAATGTCACGTTATATTGCCCCTTATGATAGAAACTTGTATTATGCAGTCTGTCGCTTTTATTCTTTGCCATCACAAGTTCGTACAATGCTCAATTTTCTCTTACACTCAATGATCTAACACTTTTAGAGGCAATTTTTATTGCCTTATTGCATGGATGAGAACTTAATTGAAGGATCTTGCTCAATCCTTGGGTATATATGGTGGGCTCTTGAAGATAATATTTGGGTTTAAGGGTTTTTTTGGATGCACAAGTAGTATCTCTACTTGGTGCAGAATTTTTGGCTAGCAAAGATGGGGGGCAAGCACCACATGTTGAAGGATCTATGGCAATATAACTTCTATGTGAATATGAACAAGCATAAATCATTCAGTTGTCTTCCTTGTCCAACGTCAACAATTTTAGCATATAATATTTTGATGGGGGCACACAACCACAAAAGATTTCCAAGATAGTGTATTTGCAAGTGAACGTTCTCTTCCTTATACTAATTATTCATGAATTGCTTGTATGATCAATTGTCGGTGTACAAAAGTAGGGGTCCCTTTTGTACCCCTTTACTTGTGCGTGGGCAGTCGCAACCACACGCCTGCGGCCACGGTTGGCGGAGCAGAGGAAGCGAAGACACAAGACTACCAGAGCAGCGCCAAGCCAAAAGCGCGAGAAGCAGAGGCACGAGGTGGGCTTTCCCCAACAAGAGCCTTGCCGGGGGAGCTTACGTATCCCTGGTAAGAGTCTTGCCGGGGTAACATGCCCAACACCAGCAGAGCCGCCACCCTTGAGCCTAAGAGTTCCGACACCGTCGACAATGTTGGAACCAAGGCTTGGGAGGAGCATGCATGGTGCCATGCAGATCTTTGTGGAGACAGAGAACATACAAGACCTGATGAGGACCAGAAGAAGGAAATCCCCCCGACAAGATCCATGCCGGGGACACCCGCGAGACCCCGGCAAGGCCCTTGCCGGGGCCTCGACAAGACCCTTGCCAGGGACATCTATGGGGTCGCAGCCAGGCCCCACCTGCCAAGGCTCCACCGCCGTTCAAACACAACAGTCAACCCGCCAACAAGGTAGGCACCTGCGTGGCAACGTGCAGCTTCCAGGGCAACTCAGCAAGAACCTGCGTGGTGGCATGCAGATCTTCGTGAAGACTCTGCCACCGCACCAACTCAGCAGCCAGGCAGCATGGCGCTGCACATCTAGTCAGCCTGGACGCACGTCAGAGGGAGACGAGGCGACGACGGATGAGACAAGCTTCCTTGACGTCCCCGATAAAGTGAGCGGGCACATCGACAGTGCATTAAATGCGTTTGTCCTATGGTGCCAGGCGATAGACTTGTCTATAGTACGAACTTTCCACCTCCTGTGTGCCACTTTGGCAACCCCCTTTGGCTATAAAAGGAGGCCCGAGGCATACTAGAGAAGGATTTAGACTTTTTGGACGCTGCACACTTTTTAGCTAGTCCAAGAACACCCGATAAACACAAACCAGCAGGAGTAGGGTATTATGCATCACTTGTGGCCCGAACCTGGATAAATTCCCCTGTGTTGATCTTCTAAACCCACTCTTTCCACAGCCCCGTGCCCACCAACCATAGAAGGGATACCCCGTGATCCCATAGGTGTCGTTTCCCCCGACATCTTTGGCGCGCCAGGTAGAGGGCGCAAGCTATGAAAATCTAGTTTTGGAGTCAACCTACCCACTCCTTCATTGCGATGGCTCGAGAAGAGAAGGTGATGTCAAACAGCCATGCTCTGGTGCCGTCCGCAGCCGCAACAACAATCCACGTGGCCACAAAAAGCTAAGTCACGCACAACCTTGAGCAATTATTCTTATTATAAGGTTATTTTCCTCGGAAGATCTTGCTCTTAGTACGGAAAAACTGCATGCAATGGGACCCTTCCTCTATTGGCAACACCCTTGTTCTGTTTCGAGTCCGCTCAACAGTTCAAGTGGCCGCGCTGAGAACGGCGAGGTGTCATGCCCGCTACTAGCAACGTCCTTGTTCTTTTTCGAGTCCGCTCAACAGTTCAAGCGGCCGCGCTGAGAGCGGCAAGGTGGTTTGTCCGGCAACATGCGCCCTGGCAGGCTGCTAAGGATCCATCCTAAAAGCGACATAGCATGGGTTTACGCGGCGGTGAACCTATCCTACTGGGCGTAGGGTGTATATGTACAAAGAAAGATCAATACAGGAAGATAGCATGTTTCATCGTAAAGTACTGCAGAGTTATATTACATAAATAATTTCTATGGTTCTAACTTAAGATAAAATTGTCTTGGTCATGAACTCGCAGCGGCAACGAGAAACGGGGTGGCTAGTCCCAGCGCTGGCCCTCCACTCTCTGGACTCCGTCGACGCAACTGACGATGGGCTCTATATGAACTCTGAGATCCGCGAGGTCCGTCCCTTCCGACATGCTCTCCAGACATCAGAGAAGTTGACGCCGGGGTTCCAGAACGCCACCTTGGTGAGTACATTGGTCAGGGCGCCCCGGCAAAGCCTCCGGGACTTGTTGGCCAGATAGGCTGCTCGATTGGAGCGGAGCCGCTCCAAGGCTTCGAGGACACCCTCGAAAAACAAGGTCAGCCTGGTATTGGGGCTCATGTTCAGCTCCTGGGAGTACCTGACATTCAGCATCCCCATGGCAGCCAGCTTCGTGGTGATCTTGCCGGCGACGTCGACGAGGCGACTGATCCAGAGGTTTACGCCCTTCGCGTATTCCTCGTGCTCGGTGGCGTCATTCCTCCACAGCTGCCTCTCATCCTCCAGGACCTTGTTCAGGGTCTCCTCAGGAGCCCCGGCCTCCGAAAGCTTCCCCTCCAAGTTGTCTAGCTTCAACTTCAGATCGTTGATGGAGTCGTTGGCCTCAGTGAGCTGCTTGGCCTTGTCGGAGATGGCGACCTACACATCCGCCAGAGTGCGGTTGTCCATGTCCTATCCTTCATCAGCGTCGAGACTCTCTTCTCCAGCTCCTCCCGCTCCAGCTCCAGCTCCTTCACCTTGCCATCATGGATTAGGGCCTGAGCATCGAGTGCCTCCTTGTGCCTCTGCTCCAGCTCCTGGGTCCGCTGCGCGACGAGTTCTTGACCTCCTCGTCCTTGCCGCGGAGCATGGCGGCGAGCGCCTCCTCACGAGCAGCAAGGTACTCCTCCTAGGAGTTCAGTAGGGCATGCTGCTGTTGCCAGGCAGCTTCGTCTGTGGCGGCCTGATTCTTCGCCACCTCCTGGGCCTTCTCGATATCGTCCTGCTTCAGGATGATCTCCCGCTTGCACTCCTCTAGCTCACCCTGTGCAGCCCTTAGTTCATCCCTGGCCTCGCCAAACCGGACCTGCATCTCAGCGACGCACTCCTCAAAAGCCGCCTCCGCCTTGTCCACTGCCTCCATACTGGATTTTACCTTGTCCTGGCGGGCACGGTGGAGCACCTGGAGCCTCTGAAAGTTGGTGCTCATGGCTAGGAGGAGCTGCTCCTCCTGGGAACTGCCGTCGCCCATGCTTGGTTCATCAACAACCTGGAGCCCGGCGGTGGCGAGCTATTCATCATCAAACACCTCCCCTTCGGCTGGTTCTCTAGTGCCCGCCGTCCCCGGGAGGTGGACCAACAAATCGTCACCCACCTTCAAGTACTTTCCGGGGCGGGGGCTGTAGGGGAGGAAGGATGGTCGTTGGTCATCTCCTCCTCGGAAGAGGCCTTGCCGGGTTCCCCGGCAGGCCCCTTTCCGGCTCCCCCGGCAGCGGTCTTGCCGACTCCCCCGGCAGGCCCCTTGGCGGCCTCCTCAGTGGCAGTCTTGGCGGCCTCCTCAGCAGCAATCCTGTCAGCCTCGGCCTCGGCGTCCTCCTTGATGATGGTATCAATATCCTCCTAGACCACCAAGGGAGGGACTGGATACCAAGAAGGAGAATGAGACGAGGACAAAATCAAGGTTCAAAGAAGAAGGAAAGAACAGGGACGAGGGGCAGGCCACTTACCCGTGCCGAGCTGGGAAGAAGTGTTTCCATCCCCGTCAACGTTCGTCGCCAGGACGGAGCCGCCGGCACCCAATTCCGCCTCCTCCTCCTCCGTGTGCATGGGCTCGGTGCTTGGTGCCCTTGCTTGGGACGCCTCTCCGGGCGACATGGTCTATGGGGGCAGTGTGTTGGGGTGGCCCTCAGTGGATCCTCCTGCCGCAGCTCTCCTTCTGCAAACTCGGCAAGGTCAGCACCAAGGATTCGTGTCCCTATGCCCGTCAACAAAGAGTGATTGATGAACTCACACTGGGGGCTGAAGCGGGGGCTGCTGTCCGGGCTGATCTCCACCACCATCGGTGTGTATGGAGCGCCAGCCGGGGGCTTGTCGCTCATCGAGGCCCTGGGCCTCTTCGCCACCCTATGGGCCAACTTCTCCGTGTCCCTATGAAGATAACATCAAGTCAAAGGAGGATAACACAGGCGTGCGGTCAGGAGATGATGGGGGGCGAAGTACTTACTCGTCCTCCCCCTCCTCCTCCACTGGCTTCCTCTTCCTCTTCAGGCTAAAGGACCCGAGGTCGAACTCGGCCTCCAGGGTGCTGTTCGAAGGAGGAGGCGAATGGGATGGGGTCCTGTGCCGCTTGGACGAAGAAGAGGCAGCCACCGTATTCTTCGCTGTCACCGCCTTTGCCGTCTTCATTGCTGCCGTAGCCTTCATTGCCCTCGTGTGGCGCACGGGCTGCTCCTGAGCCTATTGCCGCTGCGCGGTCCTGCCGGGCCGGACCGGCTCACCGGAGCTAGCCCGCCGCAGGACGCGTTTCTTTCCCGTGGCCGGGGGGTCATTCGTCTAGGCCTCCTCTTCGGCCGACTCCTCGACCACGTTTTCGACGAGGGGGGCCCCGGTGCCGGCGCTGCTGGCCTCCCCAGCAGACTTCACCCACCCGGCGAGCTCTTTATCCTTCGCGGCCGTGTCAGCCTTGTCCACCATGGTGCCGGCGTTGCCAGCCTCCTTGGCGAGCACCGCCTACGCCGCCCTGGCGGCGCTGTAGTCCAGCTCCTCCTTGGTGGTGTCGCGAATGAGCAGCGGCTCATCGCGGACATATTTCTCCGACAAGTTGTCGAAGAATGCATGCACCTCCTCTGCTTTTGGCTTGACCCAGAGCGGATCAAGGCCGTGCGCGTTGAAGTCCGGCATCATGGCAATGATGGTGGTCTGGAGAGAGTTGTTGCTCAATGGGACCACTCCCACTGGCAACCCAAACAGAGACGCCTTGGCGGTCTTGCCGGCCTTCTCGGCTCTACCGGTCCTCTCAGCCCTGCCGTCGTCACTCACCTTGAGCTGGAAGAGCCTCTAGCAAAAGTGAGCATGCCCCATCATCGTGAAGTTGTGGTTCAAGCCGGGGCGGAGCCTCATGATGTCAGCCACATTCCTATAGTCCCAAGCCGGCCTCTCCTTGTTGTGCAGTCGGGCAATCCGGCGGCGGACGAAATCAGCCCTGATCATTTCAAGGGTGAGCCTGGCCACGGTGAGGCAAGGGATCCTGGTGGTGGTGACCGAGAGCTTCTTGTCGTTGACGTCAAGGTCGCTCCAGTCCTTGTGGCGGATCGGCGGGCTCCAGCGAACCCGGCAAAACTCCCGTGGATCCTCCTCCTCGATCCAGCACCACTGGCTCCGCCACTCCTCCCACCTCTCCTTCTGGGCGCCCTCCGGATACGTGCCTTTCTCCTGAGACTTCGGGATCCAGGTCACGCAGCCGGAGATGGCGCCCCCTAACTGGATGCGGGGGTAGAAGTAGTGGCGGAAGAGCGTCGTGCTTGGGAGCACTCCAGCGAAGCCATCGCAGAGATGGGCGAAGAAAGCCATGCACGCCACGACATTCGGCATAAGATCCAGAAGATGGAACCCGTAGGTGTGCATGACGTCGTTGAAGAAGTCAGAGAAAGGGGGCAGAGCCCGCAAGAGAAGTAGACGACGAAGAAGGGGTACCGATTTGGGCCGGCCTCGGCGAAATCGGTAGGGACGACGCGTGTGGCAGGATGCCCCGTCGTCTTCCTCCCCCACAAGGGCTTGAAAAAGTCCCTGAGGTGGACCGCATCGACCGTCGAGGGGAAGTAGGTGTGCTGCATCCGAAGCACCACCAACTCGCTCTCCGGCACCTCCTTCTCCCCGGCATCCTTGGCCGCCCCCTTACCCTTGCCTGTCATGGGCGCCATAGCGACCGAGAGGGGGTGGAGGATTAAGGGCAATGAGGGCGCGGCGGAAGGAAGCAAAGGCAAGAGCAGGAGGAAGAAGAAGGGAGCGACGCTCTAAGATTGGGGAAGGCACAGGGGGTAAATGAGCAGTGCGCCTGCGGTTTTCCCTTTTTATGGGGAAGGCGCGGGCTGCCTCCTTACCATTTACCACGATGTGACACAAGCACGTAGCAACCACCCCATGCATGACCCCCACGTCACGCATTCAATGCGGGTCGAGGGGAAGCGCTACTGGCGAGGGAATTACTGCGGTAAAACTCTGCCATGCGTACTCGCGCACCGTTCTGGGCCTGGCCCAATAACGCTTCGCGCTTATATGTGGCCCAGGCCTGGGGGCTCTTGTTGGTGTACATAAGTAGGGGTCCTTTTTGTACCCCTTTACTTGTGTGCGGGCAGTCGCAGCCACATGCCTGCGGCCACGGTTGGCGGAGCAGAGGAAGCGAAGACACAAGACTACCAGAGCAGTGCCAAGCCAAAAGCGCGAGAAGCAGAGGCACGAGGTGGGCTTTCCCCAACAAGAGCCTTGTCGGGGGAGCTTACGTATCCCTGGCAAGAGTCTTGCCGGGGTAACATGCCCAACACCAGCAGAGCCGCCACCCTTGAGCCTAAGAGTTACGACATTGTCGACAACGTTGGAACCAAGGCTCCGGAGGCGCCTGCATGGTGGCATGCAGATCTTTGTGGAGACCAAGAACATACAAGACCTGATGAGGACCAGAAGACGAAAATCCCCTCGGCAAGATCCTTGTCTGGGACACCCGCGAGACCCGGGCAAGACCCTTGCCAGGGACATCTGCGGGGCCGCAGCCAGGCCCCCACCTGCCAAGGCTCCATCGCCGTTCCAACACAACAGTCAACCCACCAACAAGGCAGGCACCTGTGTTGCGACGTGCGGCTTCCAGGACAACTCAGGAAGCACCTGCATGGTGGCATGCAGATCTTCGTGAAGACTCTGCCATCGCACCAACTCAGCAGCGAGCCAGCATGGTGATGCAGGCCTAGTCAGCCTGGACGCATGTCAGAGCGAGACGTGGCGGCGACGGACTAGACGAGCTTCCTTGCGTCCCCGATAAAATGAGAGGGCACATCGGTAGCGCATTAAATGTGTTTGTCCTACGGTGCCAGGCGATAGACTTGTGTACAGTACAAACTTTCCACCTCCTGTGTTCCACTATGGAGACCCCCTTTGGCTATAAAAGGAGGCCCGAGGCATACTAGAGAAGGATTCGGACTTTTTGGACCCTGAACACTTTGTAGCTAGTCCAAGAACACCAGATAAACACAAAACAGGAGGAGTACGGTATTACGCATCACTTGCGTCCTGAACCTGGATAAATTCCCCCGTGTTAATTTTCTAAACCGGCTCTTTCCACAGCCCCGCGCCCGCCAACCGTAGAAGGGATTCCCCGTGATCCCATAGGTGTCGTATCCCCCGACACCAATATTGTGATTGTCAAGCTTCAAAACATTTCACTTTCTAAACCCAATGTGAAGCTACCACTAGGCGTGATATGATTTCAACTTCATTACATTCAATTTATTCAACAATTTACTCATAGGATATAAGTGAAGCAGAAGAGTAAATGACAAGCTACTCCAAATAGATATAAGTGAAGATCATGCGAGTAGTTAAATAGAATGGGTAGCTAATTGAGGACTCTCTCTTACTAAAAACTTTTAGATCTAAGTATTTTAATAAAACAACAAGAAAAACAAAACAACATGAAATTCAAAGAATAGCACACATCATGTGAAGAAATAAAAACTTAGGCTTAACGGATACTAACCGATAATTGTTGAAGAAGAAAGGTGGGATGCCTACCAGGGCATCCCCAAGCTTAGATGCTTGAGACCTCTTGAAATATTATCTTGGTGTGCATTGGGCATCCCCAAGCTTGATCTTTTGTGTCTCCTTAATTCCTTTTATATCACGGTTTTCCTAAATCTCAAAAGCTTCATCCACACAAAACTCAACAAGAACTCATGAGATAAGTTAGTATAAACCAATGCAAAAACCTTATCGTTCTCTACTGTAGAAAATCACTAAAATTATTATTAAACATTGCATACTAAATGCCTCTGCATATTTAATACTCCTATCCTCAAATAGAATCATTAAACAAGCAAGCATATGCAAACAATGCAAACATAACAGCAATCTGCCAAACCAGCACAGTCTGTAAAGAATGCAAGAGTATCAATACTTACCTAACTCCAAAAGTTTTGAAAATTTGCCAAACTGTAGAAAATTTATCAGAGCTTATTTTGCAAAAAGTTTCAACATTTTATCACATTCTGAATTTTCTAGGGAATTTTTGCAACATCGATAAACTTTCTGCTTTGAAACAGCAACATGTAGACTTGCAAAATAAGCATGGCAAAGGCTATACTTGATATTTTTATTGAAAATAAAGATTCAAAATATTATTTTAAATAACAGCAAGAAAATCTTTACAAAATAAAATGATTCTCCAAGAAAAACACATATCATGTGATGAATGAAAACATAGCTCCAAGTGAGGTTACCGATAATGTTGGAGACGAAAGAGGGGATGCCCTGGAGGGCATCCCCAAGCTTAGTTGCTTGGATATTCCTTGAATATTACCCTATGGTGCCTTGGTAATCCCCAAGATTAGGGTCTTGTCACTCCTTATTCTCCACATATCGACATCTCGCCCAAAACTTGGAAACTTCAATCACACAAAACTTAACGGAACTTTGTGAGATAGGTTAGTATGATAAAGAGCAAACCATTTCACTTTTGGTACTGTCAAAGACAAGATTCATAATTGTTTCCACACAATTCCTACTGTAGCATATCATTTCTACAATTTATATTGAGCAATATAAGCCATATAAATTAGAAAATAAGCAAACTATGCACTAAAAACAGAATATGTCAAAAACATACTTCTGATACTCCAACCATACTTCTGATACTCCAAAAATTCTGAAAAATAGGAAAACCTAGGAAATTTGTCTATTAATCTTATTCACAAATAATCAACATTTTATCACACTTCTGTTAAAAATGAGAATTGTTTTCCTGAGCGCAAATGTTTATGTTTTTCAGCAGGATCAAATCAACTATCATCGTAAGCCACCCAAAGGTCTTACTTGGCACTTCATTGAAACAAAAGCAATAAAACATGATTACTAAAGTAGCCTAATCATGTGAACACAAAAAAATAGTAGGTAAAAGTGTTGGGTTGTCTCCCAACAAGCGCTTTTCTTTAATGCCTTTTAGCTAGGCATGACGATTCCAATGATGCTCGCATAAAAGATAAGACTTGAAACATAAAGAGAGCATCATGAATCATAAGTTCATCTCTCATAATAATTTTGAGTAGAATCACAAATATATTCATCAATATAACCATCACATAAAGCATTCTTTTCATGATCCAAAAGCATAGAAAATTTATTAGTCTCCATATAAGCAATTTTATTCTTATTCATAATAGTGGGAGTATCATAGGAAACTCGAATACTATAAATTGTTCCCACATTAAAAGAGTAAAGTTAAGTAAAAGTATATTCAAAATTATGACAATAATTATCACTACTTTTTATAACATAAGTGTCAGCACAATAATCATCATACGTGGGAGGCGTGCAATCATCATAGCAAATTTGATCATTCAAGGTAAGGGGACTAAAAGATCATCTTCATTATGCATAGCATCCCCGAGCTTGGGACAAACATTATTTGCGGTAAATAAATTCTCAAACACGTCATTCTCATCGAACATAGCATCCCCAAGCTTGTGGCTTGGCATATCATAAGCATAATGATTCTCATCATTAATAGTATGAATAGCACCAAGGGTATAACAATTGCTATCATCATAATTTCCCAAGTTGGTGCCAAAAAGATTTCCATGATCATAAGAAGTAGCATTATCTTCCCAATCATAATTATCACAACAAACAATAGGCATAACAAAATCATCATCAATAGTGCTCTCAGACATTGTGCCATAAGACAAAGAAACAATATCATCATCAAGTGCATCATCTTCCACAATTATTTTTGATTCATTTTCATGATGCACAACAATAACAGGAGCAACATTATTTGGGAGAGATACCTTTTACCTCTATTTTTTCTTATTTTCTTCTTCTTCTTCTTCTTCTTCTTCTTCTTCTTCACCGCACCATGTGTTGGTTTAATTAAAATTTTCAAGCTTCTTGTTGAAGAGATTGATTGGATAGGATGCTCCTCCTCGTTACCTGATTCATCATAATAAACACTTGGAGGGTATTGGGAAATATTTTCCCTTTCATTAGTACTCTCTTCACATTCTATTTGTTTTCTTGTATTTAGATAGTTGAGAATATAAGGATTCTCAATGCAATTTACCGCACAAAACATATAAATTTCCTCTAGATCAAAATCAAGAAATCTCTCGAGATTAAATTTTGGAATACCCTCAGTTATACGTTTCATTTCTTCATATCCCAAAACAAGACTAAGCTCTTTATGACGATCAAGGGTAATCATCTTATCACACTTTTTGGACATGATTTGATCATGAAACAATTTGCATTGCAGATTTAAATGACCACGTTCATTGCAAAGTTCACAAGGATGGCGAAAAAATTAAATCTTTCAGCACAATCTTCTAGCCTCTCTTGCAACTTTTTAGTTTCTAAATATTTATTCTTCTTACAAAATCTATCTTCCCTTTTTGGTGTGCATTTGCATTCCCAATTCACTCTGCAAAAATTGACATGCTGATAAGAAACATTTTTGTCATGACTTGTGCAATCATCATTAGCATTTTGGATATTCAAAGAATTCATACTAACAACATTGCTATCATGCTCATCATTCAAATATTTTGTGCCAAACGATTTATTAACTTCTTCTTCTAACAATTGAGCACAATTTTCCGATCCATCATTTTCAAGAAAGATATTATAAAGATGATCAATAATATGCTGCAACCTCAATTCCATTTTTATGTAGTTCTCTTTTATAAACCAAACTAGTGATAAAACAAGAAACTAAAAGACTTTATTGCAAGATCTAAAGATATACCTTCATGCACGCACCTCCCCGGCAACGACGCCAGAAAAGAGCTTGATGCCAACTACACAACTTTATTCTTGTAGAAATGTGTTGGGCATCCAAGCGCAGAGTTTTGTAGGACAATAGCAATTTTCCCTCAAGTGGATGACCTAATGTTTATCAATCCATGGGAGGCGTAGGATCAAGATAGTCTCTCTCAAACAACCCTGCAACCAAATAATAAAAATTCTCTTGTGTCCCCAACACACCCAATACAATGGAATATTGACTAGGTGCACTAGTTTGGCGAAGAGATGGTGATAAAAGTATAATACGGATGGTAGAAATATATTTTTATAATCTGAATAAATGAAAACAGCAAGGTAGCAAATAGTAAATGGGCAGAAAAATGGTATTGCAATGCTTGAAAATGAGGCATAGGGTCCGTACTTTTGCTAGTGCAATCTCTCAATAGTGCTAATATAATTGGATCATATAACCACCCCTCAAAGTGTGATGAAGAATCACTCCAAATTTCCTATCTAGCGGAGAACATAAGAAGAAATCGTTTTTAGGGTACAAAACCACCTCGAAGCTATTCTTTCCGATCGATCTATCCAAGAGTTCATACTAAAATAACACCAAATAATTTCAGATTCATAATACTCAATCCAACAAAAAGAACTTCAAAGAGTGCCCCAAGATTTCTATCGGAGAAACAAAAGATGAGAACATGCATCAACCCCTATGCATAGATTACCCCAATGTCACCGCGGGAATCCGCAAGTTGAGTGGAAAAACACATATCAAGGGAATCAATATGATACCCCATTGTCACACGTGTATTCATATGAAAGACATATATCAAGTGCTCTCAAATCCGTAAAAGTATTCAATCCGGTAACAACGAAATCTCAAAGGGAAATACTTAATTCATCACAACAAGATAGAGATGGGAAAACACCATATGATCCGACTACATTAACAAAGCCCACGATACATCAAGATCGTGACATCTCAAGAACACGCCACAAAGAGAGAGATTAAACACATAGCTATTGGTACGAACCCTCAGCCCCGAGGGTGGACTACTCCCTCCTCATCGTGGTGGCCGCGGGTATGATGAAGATGGCCACTGGAGATGATTCCCCCCTCCGGCAGGGTGTCGGAATGGGTCTAGATTGGTTTTTGGTGGCTATAGAGGCCTGCGGCGGCAAAACTTCTGATCTAGGTTAACCACGAGGGTTTTCAGAATTTGGGAATTTATAGGGTAAAGAGGGGGTGCAGGAGGCCACCGAGGTGGGCACAACCCACCTGGGCGTGCCTGGGCCCCCAGGCGCGCCCTATTGGGTTGTGGCCCCCTCGGGGCACCCCTAGGTGCTTCTCTGGCCCACTGGTGGTCTTCTGGTCCATAAAAAATCCACAAAAAGTTTCGCCGTGTTTGGACTCTGTTTGATATTGATTTCGTGCTATGTAAAAAACAAGCAAAACATAGCAACTGGCACTGGGCACTGGGTCAATAGGTTAGTCCCAAAAAATGATATAAAGTTGCTATAAAATGACTATAAAACATCCAAGAATGATAATATAACAGCATGAATACTTCATAAATTATCGATACATTGGAGACAGATCAGCCCCCTCGGGGCTCCCCTCTAGTACTTCTTTGGCCCACTAGATGTCTTCTGGTCCAAAAAAACTCTCCAAAAAGTTTCGCTGCGTTTGGACTCTGTTTGATATTGATTTTCTACGAAGTAAAAAACAAGCCAAAAGCAACAACTGGCACTGGGCACTATGTCAATAGGTTAGTCCCAAAAAATTATGTAAAGTTGCTATAAAATGATTGTAAAACATCCAAGAATGATAATATAACAGCATGGAACAATCAAAAATTATAGATACATTGGAGACGTATCAGCATCCCTAAGCTTAATTCCTGCTTGTCCTTGAGTAGGTAAATGATAAAGACAGAATTTTTGATGTGGAATGCTGCCTAACATGTTCATGACATATCTGTTCTTTTGTAGCGTGGATATTTGGACTTCTGTATGGTTCAAAGCAATAGTCTAGTTTTGACATGAAGATTTCAATACTCAAGCATATCAACAAGAAACCATGTCTGTCAAAATATCCACACTAAAGAAAGTTATCCCTAGCCCATCATGCTCAATCATTGATCCATTCATGAATCACACTCGCATATTAGCTACATCCAATGCTCAAGTATGATGATAGTGCTCCCTAGTTGGTGCTTTATAATAGAAGATGGAAACTCAAGTAAAAATAAAATTTTTATAAAGTAAATAGAAAGGCCCTTCGTAGAGGGAAGTAGGGATTTGTAGAGGTGCCAGAGCTTAAAGCAAAAATTTGTAGATAAAAAATATTGAGAGGCATACTTTTCCCGTCAACGAAAATGACCGAGTAATTCTCAACACTTTCCATGCTAGATATATCATAGGCGGTTCCCAAACAAAAAATAATGTTTATTCCTTTTTCCACCATTCTTTCACAGTCCATGGCTAGCAGTATCCACGGGTGCCTTCCATACCGACACTTTCCAAGGAATTTATTATTTGACAACATAAACTAAATTTCTTTTTCATTTCGGGACTAGGCATCCCTATTAATGCCATACTCTCATGCAATGACAAGTGAATAAACACTCTTCTAGAGAATAACACATCTAGCATGGAAAATTTTGGCCACCCCCTGCCGCTTCATGAGCGGTACGAGCACACAAAAAAGGAAATTCATTTTGAAAATTAGAGATGGCACTTACAAATTTGCTTAGAATGACACAAAAATATCACATATAGGTAGGTATGGTTTACTCATATGGCAAAACTGGGTTTAAGGATTTTGGATGCACAAGTAGTATTTCTACTTAGTACAAGTGGAGGCTAACAAATAGATTGAGAAGCAACCAACCAAGAAACGAAAAATCACATAAACGAAAAATGCACCATAAGCAGGATGTAATTTCATTGCATAACTATTGACTTCCGTGCTTGCATAGGGAATCACAAACCTTAACACCAATATTCTTACTACAGCATAATTGCTCAGCAATATGACTCACATATCACTATCATCATACCTCAAAACTATTACAAAGAATCAAGTTTATTTTGCCCAATGAAAGTTTTTATTATATCCCTCTTGAATATCTATCACTTTAGGACTAGTTTAATATGTTGCTTTTGATAAGCTCAAACAAATTTAAGTGAAGAACATGAGCATAAAAAATTTCTTCTCTCAAAATAATATAAGTGAACCATGAGAGAATTTCTTCAAAAAATTACTAAATCTGAAATAGATCTAAGTGAAGCATGAGAGCATTTCTTCAAATATATTAAAGCACACCATTCTTAAAAAGATATAAGTGAAGCAATAGAGCAATTCCATAGCTCAAAAAATTTAAGTGAAGCACATAGAGCAATTCTAATAAATCATAGCATAATTTTGGCTCTCTCAACTAGGTGTGTCCAACAAGGATAGATGACAAAAAATAAATGAGAAACAAGCAAAGAATCATATAATACAAGACATTCCAAGCAAAACTCATGATATGTGATGAATAAAAATATTGCTCCAAGTAAAATACTGATGGTCGTTAGAAGAAAGAGGGGATGCCTTCCGGGGCATCCCCAAGCTTAGTTGCTTGGTTCTCCTTGAATAATAACTTGGGGTGACATGGGGCATCCCCAAGGTTAGGCTCTTTTCTCTCATTATTCCTTCATCCAACGTGATCTCACCCAAAACTTGAAAACTTCAATCACACAAAACTTAACAAAACCTTTGTGAGATCCGTTAGTATAACAAAGCAAATCACCACTCTAAGTAATGTTGCAAACACATTAAAATTTTATTTTTTGCATTATATCTACTATATTCCATCTTTACCATGGCTTATACCCCTAGATACCATCCATAGATTCATCAAAATAAGCACACAATGCAAAGAAAATAGAATCTATCAAAAATAGAATAGTCCGTAGTAATCTGAAAACTTCATATACTGATGTAACTCCAAAAATTCTAAAAATTTAGGAAAACATAGGCAATTTGTATATCCATCTTGTCTAAAAAATTCAGAATTTTATCAAGCTTATGTGATTTAAACAATTCTTATACTGGGTGCAAAAGTTTCTATTTTTCAACAAGATCAAATCAACTATTACCCAACATGATCCCAAAGGCTTTACTTGGCACAAACACTAATTAGAACATGAAAAACACAGTCATAGCAGTATCATAATTGTGCAAACAGTCAAGAATAGAAAGATAAAGGCAAAAATAGAATTTATTCATTGGGTTTCCTCCCAACAAGCGCTATAGTTTTATGCTCCTAGCTAGGCATAATGCATAGATTCAAGTATTGTCATCTTTGGTTTTTGATCCATAGGATGCCCTTATGATTGATTCATATGGTGGCTTAATTATTGTTCTAGGGAAGTGTTCCATATCCTTTGTTAGTGGAAATTGTAATTTAATATTCCCATCTTTCATATCAATCACGGCACCTATAGTGCGTAGAAACGGTCTAGCAAGTGTAATAGGACAAGACGAATGGTAATCAATATCAAGAACAATAAAATCTATGGGCACATAATTCCTATTTGAAAGAATAAGAACATCATTAATTATTCCCATAGGATTTTTAATAGTAGAATTCGCCAAGTGCAAATTAAGAGAACATTCTTCAATATTGGTAAGACCAAGCACATCACATAGAGATTTTGGAATTATGGAAACACCAGAACCCAAATCACATAAAGCAAAACACTCACAATTTTTAATCTTGACTTTGATAGTAGGTTACCATTCATTATGTATTTTCTAGGAATTGAAATCTCTAATTCCAATTTTTCTTCTAAAGCTTTCATCATGGCATCTACGATATGTTTAGTAAAAGCTTTATTTTGTTCATAAGAAGGGGGTGAATTTATCATGGATTGCAACAAATAAATACAATCAAACAAAGAACAACTATCATAATTAAAGGCTTTGTAATCCAAAAGAGTGGGCACATCACTAGTTAAAGTGTTGACCTCTCCAAACCCACTTTTATCAATTTTCTCAACAAGATTTTCAACCTCTGAATTATAGGGACGCCTTCTCGCTAAAGTTGACTCTTCTTCAGTCCCTTTATCATCAATTTTAATTTTACTAAACAAAGAACCAATAGAAGAACCACAAATCATTTTAAGATCTTCATCATTTTCATGAAAGCAATCACTAGAGAACGCTCTTTCTAAAAATTCTCATTTAGCTCTAAGCATAGTAGTTCTTTTCTTACTTTGATCCATAGAAACATATAAATATTTAATTGATTCATTGATATCAACCTTAGCTGGAAATTTTTTAATCTTGAGATTTTCTACGTCATGCGAAATTCTATCAATACTCCTAGATATATCATCAATCTTATTCAATTTTTCCTCTATCATTGTATTGAAAGCCTTTTGAGCATTGATAAATTCTTTAATATTATTATCAATATCAAAAGTGTTCCTATTATTATTGTAAGAAGAATTACCATAGGAATTACCATATTTATTATAGGAATTTCCTGGAAAAGGCCTAGGATTAAAATTACCTCTATAAGCATTGTTATTAAAATTGTTTCGCAAGACAAAATTTACATATATGGGATCACTATTTCGCTCAATCAAAGTAGACAAAGGCACATCATTAAGATCAATAGGAGCACTTTTACTAGCAACTAATTTCATAAGAGCATTGACTTTTTCACTCAACGTACTAATTTCTTCAACCGAATTAACTTTCTTACTAGTAGGTGCTCTTTCGGTATGCCACTGTGAATAATTTTCCATGACATTATCTAGAAATTTAGTAGATTCACCCAAAGTAATTTCCATAATAGTACCACCTGCGGTGAAATCTAAAAGATTTCTAGAAACAAAATTCAATCCCGCATAAAAAATTTGTATGATCATCCAAAGATCAAAACCATGAGTAAGACAATTTCTTAGCATCAATTTCATTCTTTACCAATATTGTGCAACATGTTCATGCTTAAGTTGCTTAAAATTCATGATTTGATCCCTACGGTAAATAATTTTCGCGGGCAGAAAGTACTTAGTAGTAAAAGCATCTTCACACTTATCCCAAGAATCGATACTATTGCCAGGCAAAGAAGAAAATCAAAAAATTTCACGATCCCTTAAAGAGAACGGAAATAATTTCAACTTCACAATATCATTGTCTACTTTTTTTTGCATATCACACAATTCTATGAATGTTAATGGGACGCGACATCCTCATTACGAGTACCATAGCTCTTTCATAAAAAGATTCAACAAAGCGGAATTATTATCACAAGACTCTGCACTAGTGGCGGGTGGAGCAATCAAAGTGCTAATAAAGTCATTACTATTGGTATATGAAAAATCACACAACTTAGTATTTTCTTGATACATCATGACTACGCAAGAAAGATTGCAAACAAAAACAGATCTGATGAGAAAATTGCAAATGAAAAAGGGGGCGAACAAAATGACAAATTTTTGTGAAGTGGGGGAGATGAAAACAAGAGGCAAATGGAAAATAATGTAAATTGCAACAAGATGAGATTTGTGATTAGCAACCTGGTAGATGTTGAATATGTCTCCTCAGCAATAGCGCCAGAAATTCCTTTTGATGTCGCTTGAAACTGCGTCGGTATTTCCCTAAAGAGGAAGGGATGATGAAGTACAACTACGGTAGGTATTTCCCTTAGTTGTGAAAGCAAGGTATCAATCTAGTAGGAGAACCAAGCAACACTATGTAAACGGTACCTTCCCACAAAGAAAAAATACTTGCAACCCGACGCGCATGAGGGGTTGTTAATCCCTCTTCGGGTAACGGCACCAGAAATTGTCAAGTTGACGGGATAAAATTTGTGTAGATTGGATAAATAGATCTCGATAAAATGCGAAAGAAAAGATGCAAATAAAAAGTGCAGAAAGGTATTTTGGGGTTTTCGAATAATAGATCTGAAAATAAAAGCAAATAAAAATAGATCTCAAAGCATATGATAAAGAAGACTCGGGGGCCGTAGATTTCACTAGTGGCTTCTCTCAAGAAATAGCACACGGTGGCTAAACAAATTATTGTTGGGCAATTGATAGAAAATAGAATAGTTATGACGGCCGTCCAATATGATTCTAGCCTGTTGTAACTTCCGGCCCATGACGCCTTTCGGCCCATATGAGGCCCTTTGTAACTCTTAGCCCATTAACAACCTATGGTGAAATTGGCCCGTAATGAACAATGTATCCCTTTATTCCCATTAATGGCCCATTAGTCCATCGGTCGTTTCCAGCCTGTGTTAACTTTTGGCCTTCTAAGGGCCCATTTATTCTTGGGTGCATTTCCAGAATTAGATTACTTATGGTCCGTTACTGGCATGTTCTGCTTGTGGGCCAAATTCAGCCTGTGGTTACAGTCGGCCTGTTTGTGGCCCGTTAACCCGCCGGGCTGTTTTCATAGCGTCATCAATTATGGCCTATTAACGGCCCATTATGGTGGGGCCATAAAACAAACGATTTCCACTCTAGCCTGTTTATGACCCATTTTGCGGTTCGTTGTTGGTCCACGAATAGTACGGGCCATGTTTGGCAAAATGATTATACGACCCGTAGAAGGCCCATAGATGAGACGACCCATAGAAGGCCCATAGATGAGACGGACCGTAGAAGGCCGATGGATCCTACGCCCCGTAGAAGGCCCATGGATCCTACGGCCCATAGAAGGCCCATGGATTGTACAGCCCATGGAGGGCCATGGTCACTACAACAGGTAGCAGGACCATGGTCACAATAGTCCATGTGTTGCCATGGTTATTGTGGCCTAGTTATAAAAATAGGTTATTGTGGCCACTAGAAAAACGCGGAAAAAGAACTACAGTGACTACAAGCAAACAACTAAACAAGATAATAAGGAAATAAATAAACAAGCAACCAACGCTAGGCTATTATGGCTATTACACATATTACATCCACTGGGCATCAAAGTTTGCCACCAGTGCAAATATAGGGAGCAAAGCAACATATTACATACACTGGCCGTCTAAATTGTCCACCAGTGCAAATAAACACGACAACAAAATAACTCCGTAGCGGAAACAACTTCAGAAGAGCTCAACAAATGTTATCCTGGGTATCCATCATGCTGGTAATAACCTTAGCAATCTTATTAGCTTTGTCCTGTTTGGTGCTAAAATCCTCCAACGCTTGTTGTTGCACCAATAAGTATGCATATGAATGCTCCAGGGACTTCCACAGTCCTTCCGCTTCTTGTCGCAGCACAATTGATCGATGTCTTTCAGCTTATAGTTCAGACTCAAGAAACCGAACAGATTTAGACGGGTTTGAATAGCTTGTGCAAGCAGTAGTGGCCACTAACTCGAATAGTAAACCAAGAGAGGACTTTGGGGTTGTCTCACTATCTTCCAGATAGTTTTCCTTAGTTCTTTTATCAGCTTTGTTGGAGACCAACAAGGATGTCTTACTATCCTGAACATTATCTTCATTACTTCCTTTACCATTGCTTAATAAGGCACTCTTCCCCAGTATTCTGTCAGCATTCTAAAAGAAGAAACAAGCAAACACATAACAGGTTTAGCATGTACTAGTATATGAAACTCATTTCGGTGAACCAATTCATTAGTAAGGTGGACAGGATTAAACTACCAAGTCTTCTATTGCCAAGTAGTACATAGTAAAAGCATCAAACAAACATATATCTATGTCCTATGGTCACTTCATTGTCTTGCCAAATCAAAATAGAGACACAGCTCAAATCATATCAGTTTAAGACAAAAGCAGCACCGAAAGAATACAAAGCGTGGGAAACTACACAACACACCAAGATTTCAGATGGGTACCACGGGTCTACATGTACAACAACACTATTGGCTCTATTGTGATGCTAGTAATGTGCATGATATGAGAAGTCAACTTATACACAATTGAAATTGAAATCAACAGAGCTATTTATAAGAGCAAACATGTTAAAGAAACATGTTTAAACATGCCTGTTATGCCATTGGAGTTTTGATTGGATTCTTAAATTTAAAAATAAGTTTGTATGAGTAAATATAGTGATACAAGAGCAAAGCAGTATGCACGATAGCAATGGAATCTTAAATGAGAACAATTGTTCTTCAGGTTTAATCACTTGTTCTACATGAACAAAGTACAGTAAGACATAAGAATATAGTACTTAAAAATAGAAAATGAGCTCATAGACCTTACCACATTCTTGGTTCGGGACTAGTACAGAACAAGGCGTTCCCAGTCATCGTCTAGTAAATGTGTCTCAGAGAATGTAAGGGAATTTGATGAGTTTCTTTGCTAGTGAAGTACGTTTACTTTAGGTAATTCCGATACTGCCACCAAGCATTCTTGAAGATAGAAGAGGTATTAGCATAGGTTACCTCATCCTGAGTTTCCAAATTGGTCCTTCCCTATAGAGAAAAATGAGTAAATTTCCTGTATTATAACCATCATGGAGGTAGAATGTATGGGACAAAGCAAAGTAATTGTCGTGAATAACATTAATTACACATAACTCCTGGACAAACACCTGCAACTGGCATTTTCCTTCATCTTTAGTATAATATTTCCATGATGGGAAGATGCACACATAGGATTTAACAACGTCAAATGCCATAGATGCTAAACTACGACTGGCTGGTTCTGCTTCGTCCATAGGAATAGGTGTACTAACTGGTGGAGTTGGGGTTCGCCGTGGTAGTACTGGCGCTTTGGGCACTGGAGCTGCCTTACTAACTGCTCTTGTTTGGGATCTCTGTGGTGGAGATGGTGCTGTGTCAATAGGACCTGGGTTACTATCTGCTGGGTTTGGGGTTGGATTGGGTGAAGCTGGTTCTCTGTCCATTGTAGCAGGGGTACAATCTGCGAGAGTCTAGGGTATGTGTGGTAGGGCTGGTTCCCGTGCATGTACAACTAATAACCCACAAGTACAGGGGATCGCTACAGTATTCGAAGGTGGAGTATTCAACCCAAATTTATAGATTCAACACAAGGGGAGCCAAAGAATATTTGAAGGTATTAGCAGCTGAGTTGTCAATTCAACCGTACCTGGAGATTAATTATCTACAGCAAAGTGATCAGTAGCAAAGTAGTATGATAGTTTTGACAATACTAGCAGCAGCAACGGTAACGGTAAGAGTGATAGCAGTAGTTTTCTAACAAGTGCAATAGTAATGATAGTAGTAGTAATTTAGCAAGAAAATATAAGATAAATTCGTAGGCATTGGATCGATGACTTGTTGGATGATACTCATCATGAGACAGTTATAACCTAGGGCGATACGACACTAGCTCTAGTTCATCAATATAATGTATGCATGTATTCAGTAAATAGTCATACATGCTTATGGAAAAAACTTGCATGACATCTTTTGTCCTACCCTCCCATGGCAGCGGGGTCCCATTGGAAACTAAGGGATATTAAGGCCTCCTTTTAATAGTGAACCGGAACAAAGCGTTAACACATAGTGAATACATGAACTCCTCAATCTACGATCATCACCGGGAGTGGTCCCGACTATTGTCACTCCGGGGTTGCCGGATCATAACACGTAGTAGGTGACCATAACTTGCTAGATCAGATCTAGAACATAGATATAATGGTGATAACATAAACGGTTCTGATCTGAAATCATGGCACCCAGGCCCAAAGTGACAAGCATTAAGCATGGCTAAGTCATAGCAACATCAATCTTAGAACATAGTGGATACTAGGGATCAAGCCCTAACAAAACTAACTCAATTACATGATGAATCTCATCCAACTCCTCACCGACTAGCGAGCCTACGAATGAATTACTCACTCCCAGTGGGGAGCATCATGGAATTGGCGATGGAGAAGGGTTGGTGATGATGAAGAACAAAGATCCCCCTCTAAGGATGTGCCTTAAGAGATGGCAAATGAATGTTTCCAAGTTAAAATTGTTGATTAGCAAGTGTAATCATGTGGTCTTCCTTTTAGATGAGTTGGAGGAATGGAGGCCCTTGTTTAGAGAGGAGTTCAATTTCAGGAAAATTGTGAAGGCCCATTTGGAAAAGCTTTTGCACCTGCATTGCATGTACTGGAAAAAGAGATGCACTATCAGGTATATTAAGGTTGGGGGTGAGAACACCAAGTTTTTTCATGCCATGGCCACTGAGAGGCACAGGAGAAATTCAATTGCTAGTCTTAAATTACCTGATGGCTCTGTGGTCTCTGACCATGATCAAATGGCTGGAATTATTTGGAGCCGTTTCAAGAACAGAATGGGCACTTCTAGAGGGATTGCAATGGGTTTTGATTTAGCATCTCTAATAATTCCAGTGGATGGCCTGGATATGCTTACTAAGCCTTTTGAAAAAGAGGAAATGGATGATGTGGTCAAGCACATGCCTGTGGATAAAGCACCTGGACCTGATGGTTTTAATGGTCTATTCTTCAAGAGGTGCTGGCACATCATATCAGCTGATTTCTATGATCTGGCTCATGCTTTTCATGAGGGGACTGCAGTGCTGGACAACATTAATAGTTCTTTCATTACTCTGATACCCAAGAAACTATCACCGGAGGAAGTGGGGGATTATAGGCCTATTTCTCTAACAAGCATGGGTCTGAAGTTCCTTTCTAAGATGGCTGCCAATAGGTTTCAGAGGATAATTATGAAATGCATTCATAAGAATCAGTATGGTTTCATTAAGAGCAGAACAATTCAGGACTGCATTGGTTGGACCTTTGAGTATCTGCATCAATGCCATCAGTCAAAGAGGCCAATTGTGATCCTCAAATTGGACTTTGAGAAGGCTTTTGACTCTGTTGAGCATGAAGCTATCTTCCAAATCCTAAGGCACAAAGGTTTTAATGAAAAGTGGATACTATGGATGAAGCAGTTACTTGCCACTGGTACTTCTTCTGTCCTTTTGAATGGTGTGCCTGGGAGGAAGTTTGTTTGCAAAAAAGGAGTTAGACAGGGGGACCATGTTTCTCCTCTTTTCTTTGTGATAGCTGATGATCTTCTGCAAACAGTGATCAATGATATGTTCAGCAAGGGGATCCTAAAGTTACCTATTCCCTGCCATGACCAAGACTACCCTATCATTCAATATGCCGATGATACTCTGATCATCCTCCCTGCTGATAGGCAACAACTTCTAGCACTGAAGGATATGCTGTTGGTGTTCTCTCAGTCCACAGGTCTTGATGTCAACTACCATAAATCTTTTATCATTCCTATAAATGTTGAAAATGCAGTCATGACTGAGCTTGCTTCTGCTTTTGGATGCCAAATTGGAAAGATGCCTTTTACTTACCTTGGTCTGCCTGTGGGTACTACAAGGCCAAAGATGGTGGACTTTATGCCTCTTGTGGATTGTATGGAGAGGAGAATGACTGCCAGCTCCTCCTTCCTTAATTAAGGTGAGAGGCTCCAGTTCTTAAATTCTGCCTTGTCTTCCATGCCAATCTTCTTTATGGGCAGCCTGGCTGTTCCTGCTGGAATCCTCAAGCAGTTGGAAAGAATTCAAAGGCAATGTCTGTGGAGAAAAAATAGGGAGGAGCCTGCTCCATCTCTTGCTGCTTGGGATTTGATTTCTAGACCAAAAAACAAGGGTGGTCTTGGTATTTTGAACCTGGGTGTTCAAAACGTGGCTTTGCTTCTCAAGCATGCTAGTATCTTTCTCAACAGGAAAGACCTACCTTGGGTGTCCTTAATTTGGGACTCATATTATCATGATGGCATGCCCCAGGGAACAACTTCTTGTGGCTCTTTTTGGTGGAAGGATATTTTTAAGGTCTTGCAGAATTTTAGGGACTGCTCCTGGGTGCAGGTCAATGCTGGGGACACTGCTCTCTTTTGGTCTGATAACTGGAATCTTGGCAATGAAGTTTCTAGCTTGCAGTCTAGATTCCCAAGATTATTCTCTTTTGCCAAGGATCCATGGATTTCTGTTAAGGCCATCTTCAATTCAATAGACTTGTACCAACACTTTCACCTACCTTTGTCTGCTCAAGCTTTTGATGAGCTAAACTTGATAAGAAATATGTTGGTCTCCCATACAAGAGATGACACTTGTAAGGATTTATGGTTCTGGCAGGGCTCTTCAAAGGTTTACAAACCTAAGCTGTTCTATGGTCATGTTTTTCAGAATGAAACATTCAACCACTTGCTGTGCTGGATCTGGAAATCCTCTTGCACTACCAAGATCAAGGTTTTTGCATGGATGCTCATCATGGATAGACTCAACACTAAGGATATGGTTGATAGAAGGCACTGGCACATGGATGATGGGGTTACTTGTAGGCTATGCCCCCTTCAAGTGAGAGAAACCAGAGACCATCTCTTCTTCAACTGCAATTTCAGTGTCAGAGTTTGGAATTATTTGCAGATCGATTGGTCGTCTGGAACTTCAATGTCTGACCTAGTCATCCAGGCAAGGAGAAGTTTTGATAAGCCCTTTTTCAATGAAGTAGTGTTTATTGCCTGCTGGAATATCTGGATCATCAGAAATGCCAAAGTGTTCAGAGGTGAGAGCGCAAGTTTCAACAAATGGAGAGGAGCTTTCAGGCATGATATTACTCTGATGCAGCATCAAATCAAATCGGGATACAAGGATGAGTTACTCAAGTGGATTTCTTTCTTGCCACCTTAAGTTTTAGCCTTTTCTTTTTTATTTTGTTTTTCTCCTCTCCTTTCGGTTACCTCTTGTAATCATGTTGTTGTAACTGTTGTCTGGCTTTAATAATAAAGTTTTGATATGCTGTGGGGGTTTTCCCCACAGTTCACAGTCAAAAAAAAGATCCCCCTCTCCGGAGCCCCAAACGGACTCCAGATCTGGCCTCCAGATGAAGAACAGGAGGTGACGGCGGCTCCATCTCGTGGATCGTGATAATTATTTCTCCCTCATTTTTCTAGAAAAATAGTATTTTATAGCATCAGTTCCAGGGTCTGCGGGGCCACCAGGTGAGGACAACCCACCTGGGCGCACTAGGAGAGAGGCGCGCCTTGGTGGGTTGTGCCCACCCAGGTGCCTCTCTCCGGTAGGTCTTGGCTCCAGAAATTCTTACTTATTGTATAAAAATTCCTCGCAAAGTTTCATTCCATTCCGAGAACTTTTATTTCTGCAGAAAAACAACACCATGGTAGTTCTACTAAAAATAGCGTAAGTCCGGGGTTAGTTTCATTCAAATCATGCAAATTAGAGTCCAAAGCAAGAGGAAAAGCGTTAGGAAAATTAGATATGTTGGAGACGTATCAACTCCCCCAAGCTTAAACCTTTGCTTGTCCTCAAGCAATTCAGTTGATAAACTGAAAGTGAAAAAGAAAAACTTTTACGAACTCTTTTGCTCTTGTTTGCACAAATAAGCTTAAACAACACCGAGGTTTTTAGCCAACATTATTACTAACCATTCCGACAATAACTCTTAAAGATTATATTAACTCATATCAATGACATAATCAGCTAGCAAGTAATAATAAGGTATCTCAAACGGCAACACGTTGTCAAAACAACCATCATATAATATGACAATAGTGGTATCTCGCTAGCCCTTTTTGAGACCGCAAAACAGAAATGAAGTGCACCTCCAAAGTCCGAGCAGCGACTAAACATTGTAATTCATGGTAGAAAAGATCCAGTCATGATGCACCCAACATTAGCTACACACAATGCATAAGTCATGACAGCTGTGGTCCCTGGTTCTAGCGCTTGTTTTAGAAGGTGATGACAGAACATAACAGTAAATAGATAGTCCCTTCGCGGAGGGAAGTAGTGATTTGTAGAGGTGCCAGAGCTCAAGTTTTTAAAATAGAGGTAAATTATATTTTGAGACATGCACCCTTTTCATTTACTTCACGACTATCAGTTATCAATATCTTCCATGCTAAGCACGCTAGTGGCAGTTCCCAAGTGATAAAAGTAAATGTTTTGACTCCATTGGGAGTTTTTGTTTGATTATTTGAGAGATTAACTATTTTTCTGTTTGCAATTTGGGACTGGGCATCCCTATTACCGTCCTTTGCTCGTGCGATGGCGAGTGAATAAACACTCGACCTGAGAATAACCCACTTAGCATGGAAGATACTGACCACCTCTTGTCGTTCCATGAACGACCCAGGCACACAAAAAGGATATTTATTTAGAAGTTTTTAGAGGTGGCACATGCAAATTTACATAGGACGGCAGGGTAATACTGCATATAGGCAGGTATGGTGGACTCATCTAGAATAACTTTGGGTTCAAGGTTTTTGATGTACAAGCAGAATTCCCACTTAGTACAAGCGAATGCTAGCAGTTAGATTGAGAAGAGGCCAGCTAGAGAGCAACAATGGTCATGAACATGCATTATGCATAAGTAAAAATGGACACTACCATGAGTAGGATATGAACACCATGAACATAAATATCACAGAGGCTATGTTGGTTTTGATTCAACTACATGCATGAACATGTGCGAAGTCAATCCACTCAAACATTCAGAGGAGGATACCATATCATCATACTACATCACAATCATTTTAACGCAATGTTGATATCCAAGATAAATCATTATCCACTCCTAGCAACTTATGGATGGCATGAGAAACTATAATCCCTAATTGTCATTGCAAACATGTTTAATCATAATGGGCTGAATCATGGATACTAGGTTAAACGTATTTACACAAACAGAACAAGTCGAGTTCATACCAGTTTCTCTCTGCCATGACTAGTTCATTGAATATCGTCATTATTACCTTTCATTTGCATGACCGAACAATATGAAAATAATAATAGTGCAAGAGTGCCATGGACTAAACTGGAATCTGCAAACATTTTATTCAACATGAGAAAACAAGGTAAAATGTGCTCTTTATTAGATCAACAGTTATTCATATGTGTCGGTGCACAAAAGTAGGGGCTCTCTTTTGTACCCCTTTACTTGTGCGCAGACAGTAAGAGCTGCGCCTAAGGCCATACCCAGCGGGGCAGAGGAAGAAGAAGTACAAGAATACCAGAGCAGCGCTCTAGCTATGAGCACGAGACAACCAAAATAACGCCAAGACCAGAGACACAAAGAGAAGAGGGCGAGGTGGACTCCCTCGGCAAGGCCCTTGCCAGGGCGGCTTCCGCCGCCCCGGCAAGAGCCTTGTGAAGCAACTTGCCCAATGCCAATAGAGCGCGCCACCCTTGAGCCCAAGGGTTCCAACACCACCGACCACATTGGAACCAAGGCTTGGGAGGCATGTCCATGGCGGCATGCAGACCTTCGAGAAGATCATAGGCACACAAGATCAGATGAGGATCAGAAGATGACGATCCTCGGCAAGATCCTTACCGAGGAAACCCATGAGACCCCCGGCAAGATCCTTGCCGGGGACGACCGCGATGCCACGGCAGGACCCTTGTCGGGGCCCCGACAAGGCCCTTGCCGAGGACACCTGTGGGGCCATAGCCAGGCCCGCATCTGCCAAGGCCCCACCGCCATTCCCATGCAGCTGCCAGCCCAACCAGCCGGGCAGGCACCTGCGTGGCGATGCGCGGCTTCCAGGCCAACTCATCAAGCACCTACGTGGTGTCATGCAGATCTTCGTGAAGACCCTACCACCACGGCATCTCAACAGCCAACCAGCTTACGTGGCGTTGCATGCCTCGTTGGCCCGGACGCGCGTTGGAGCGAGACGGAACGGCGACGGATGGGACAGGCGTCGTTACCGTCCCCAATAAAGCAACGGGACACCTAAGGAGCACATTTAATGCGCCTTGTCCCGTAATGACAGGCGATAACCTTATACATTGTTTACCTTTCCACCTCCTGTGTGCCACTATGGCGACCCCTTTTTTGACTATAAAAGGAGGCCCGAGGCGTACTGGAGAAGGATTCGGACCATTTGGACTACGCATGCACCGCAGCTAGCTCGGAAGCTCAAGAACACTCAAATATACACCAAAGCAGGACTAGGGTATTACGCATCCTCGTGGCCCGAACTTGGGTAAACGATCCTTGCGCTGGCTACTAGACCCGCTCTTTGCACAACTCCGCGCCCACCAACTGTAGAAGGGGTCCCAGTGATCCCATAGGTGTCGTTCCCACCGACATCTCTGGCGCGCCAGGTAGGGGGCACAGTTGTGAAAATCTGGTCTAGTTGGCACAGCTGTTTCGTCGTGGTCGTCGCCCCAAGGAAGAAGACGACCGAACGAGCGACATCATTTGCGGATGCAGTAAACGCTTGCACGGTGACAGAAAAGCTAAGTCATTCGAAACTTTGAGTAATTCTGTTATGTATAAGGTTTTTTTCCTCGAAGATCGTGCTCTTGGTATGAAAAGCATGCGCACGATGGGGGTCTTCCACGATTGGCAACGCCCTTGTTCTGTTTCGAGTCCTCTCTACAGTTCAAGCGGCCGCATCGAGAACGTCAAGGTGGCCTTCCCGCTATTGGCAGTGCCCTTGTTCTGTTACGAGTCCGCTCAATAGTTCAAGTGGCCGTGCTGAGAACGGCAAGGTGGTTTACCTGGCCGCATGCACACCCGACCAGTTGGGAGGATCCGTCCGCGAAATGCCGCACCCTGGGTTCACCTGTTGGCAAGCCTATCCAGTTAAGCATAGGGTGTACATACAAAGAACGATCAAACAGGGAAATAACATGCATCGTTTCAGGGTACTACAGAGTTATATTACATCAATTGTTGCTACAGTTCTAACTAAAGATAAAAATTGTCTTGGTCATGGACCTGCAGCAGCGATGAGAAACGGGGTGCCTAGTCCCAGCGCTGGTCCTCTAGCCTCTGAACTCCGTCGATGCGGCTGATGACGGGTTCGATACGCTCTTCGAGCGCCATGAGGTTCACACCCTCCGGCAAGCTCTCCAACGCGGCATCGAAGTCGAGGTAGGGGTTCCAGTACGCCACCTTGGTGAGGACCTTGGTCAGGACACCCCGGCAAAGCCTCCGGGCTTCATTGGCCAGGGTGGTCGCTCTGTTGGAGTGGAACTGCTCCAGAGCCCCAAGAATGCCCGACGAAGAGATTCAGGAGACCACTCTCCCTGGCAAGGAAACAAGTCGCGACTGGATTATGTACTTTGACGGGGCTTTCTCGCTGCAAGGCGCCGGTGCTGGTGTGCTGCTCATCGCACCCACCAGAGAGCACCTCAAGTATGTAGTCCAGATGCACTTTCCCAGGGAGATGTCAAGAAACAACACTGCTAAATACAAGGGGTTGCTTGCCGGTCTGAGGATCGCGGCAGACCTCGGAACCAAGAAGATCATCGTCAGGGGTGATTCGCAGCTTGTCGTCCAGCAAGTTAACAAAGATTACCAAAGCCCATTGATGGAGGCTTACATAGATGAAGTGAGGAAGCTGGAAGAGTGTTTCAATGGTATACTAGCGGTGCATGTTCCTCGAGTGGAGAACGACATCGCCGACTACTTGTCAAAACGCGCTGCCTACAAATTGCCTATGGAACCAGGTACTTTTGTGCTTCGATTAACTCAAACATCCGTTGAACCATCAACAGGGCAGAACAAGCGAAGAAAATCAGGCCCCAGCAAGTACTTTCCCACCAAGCTCCCAGGAGCCGCCGGCAAGGACGTTGCCGTGGACGCTGGGCCTGCCATGGGGCAATAGACTCCGGCAGGGCGTCAAGCCCTGGCCGTAGAGATAGCCGCTCCCATGGCAGAGGAAACACCTTTATCCCTTGTCGTTGAGCCTTAGGCTCCGGCATGGGCACAACATATCGTCCGATTCCTCCAAACAGGGGAACTTCCTGAGGAGCAGGAAGACGCGGAAAATTTAGCCCGTCAATCTGCCATCTATCAGTTTGTCCACGACGTTCTGTAAAGAAAAAGGCCGAACGGTGTGAAATTGAAGTGCATTCCCCGGGAGGAAGGACTGGAGCTATTGGCAGAGATCCACAGAGGCATATGTGGCTCCCACATAGGGTCAAGAGCCCTTGCCGACAAGGCGTTCCGGCAAGGGTTCTTCTGGCCCACCACTCTCCAGGATGCAACGGCCTTAGTAACCAAGTGTGAAGCGTGCCAGTTCCATTCAAAGAAGCGTCATCAACCAGCTCAAGCTCTCCAGACAATCTGTCGGGGGTTGGGTGCGACATATGCCAAAGGATGGCTTATCATGGTGGGGGCGAGTAGAACGTCACCAGTGCCTGGAAACGGGATGAGGCGTAGACATGCACGCCGGCGAATCATACCCAGCTTCAGGGCTCTCCGGGGAGATAATACCCCTACTGCTGCTCTGCGGGGTCTCCGCATGATCACTATGGCAAAGTGTTTACACGATTGCTCCTTGAGTTGTTTCCTGGAGGTAGGAGAGGGCAAGGCTAGCTCTCTCCCTCCTATATGATCTAGTCTAGAGCTAATGGATTCCAACCCTTTGCATGGGTTCCCTGGGGGTTTATATAGGCCTACCCCCCAGGGGTACAATGGTAATCCGGCTGGACGCTGGCCCAGCCGTCAGTGCCTCCGGCCTCCGTCTTCTCCGCCGACTGCTGGGGCCCGCCAACTGGCTAGGTACGGAACCGATAGGCCGCGTCCGCCGCGGGCGGGTCTTGCCGGCTGCTGATTACTGTAGCCGTGCTTCTGATGCCGCGGGCTTGGTCATGGAGTCGTGGCAACAGCCCCGCCGCCTGGTGGGCGATCACTATTGCCACTCTCCGTCACATCTGATTAATGGCGCGTGGGCCTCGGGGGGGGGGGGGGGGGTCTGGCCGACTCTCGGGGGCCGACTGGTGGTGCACTTGCCGTCACCTGGTGTCCCACTAGCTGGTGGGACCCGCTGCCCCAGGGTCGTACAAACAAGCCGTCGTGGGCGGAGGATTCGGTCCTTCGGCGCTGATGTCAGGGCCGGCACGACAACAGTGCCACGCCGCATGGAGATCTCCCCGGGTATGGCATGCTGTGACCATGCCTGCCCCTGGTAAGGGGCGGGAGCGGGCTTTATTGTAGCCACTCCCCGGTCCTGTCCCTCCCGATGAGGATATGGGGTTTGTTGGAGTCGCGGTCCGGCTCCCCAAGATCGGCTTCTTGGGAAGTCGGCAGTCAGGAGTCGGCTTACCCTGAAGTCGTTCCTGGGACTCGGACGCGAGTGGCTAGTCGGTTGCCTTGCCGCCGACTTCTCTAAAGGCGGCTCTATGTCCTGGGATCTTGAGGGGCGCAGCCTGCCCCGATGTCTTGAAAGGTTCTGGGGCTCGGGTTAGCCTACTCGTGGCCCATTACTCCGACAGTAGTCCTCGAAGCTGATGAGGCGCCGCGGACGATCGGCCGAGAAGCCTCAGCAGTTTCTCTTTCCGGGTGCTCGACACGTGGTTCTTGCTTGATTTCCGCCGGGCCGACTAGAAGGAGCCGGACCCGCCCAACTCTGACTTGCATAGTACTTCGAACGCCATGGCGGGATCCAAGTAGCGTGCTGGCCTAGCTTCCAGGCCACCACCCGTTCTGGGCCCGTCACGTGGCAATGCGCGGCCGGGCCAGTCTGCCAGCCTACGTGCGTGACGGGACAGGCCCGTAGGAGGGGCCCGCCATTACCGTGCCTCGGCGCTCGAGCGGATCCGCTGTGGCCCGAGCGGACGGTTGGGATTCTTCTGAAGTTACTGCACGCAGTAACTTTGTTGTGGAAACATGGGGGTCATGGGGTCGTGGGCGCAGTAAATCCCACGACCGCCCCCTCGGCTTCGCAGCCCATGAGGCTATATGTAGGGGGAGGAGGGGGGCGCGGCAGAGCACGCGCGCCCCTCCTTCCCACTACTCCTTGCTCTTCTCCTTCTTCTTCTTCCTCACTCTGCCGCGCGCCCAAGCTTTGCCGAACACTGCGGCGATCAGCTCGCGATGAGTTCTTCTTCTGCCGCCGCGCCTCCCTCGGTGCATTCCGGCACCTGGGACGGCTCAGAAGTTCACGACGACCACATCGAGTTCCTCCGCAAGACTCGTCGGCTCCCCAGCGAAGATTACGTGCGGGTGCGTCTTGCGCCGAGGGAGGAGATTTCCCCAGCGCCGGAGGAGGGCGAGTGGGTCATCTTCCGCTCGCACTGCCTACGCGGATTGGGGCTGCCGGCGAGCAGCTTCTTCCGCTCTTTTCTGGAGTTCTATGGCCTCCAGCCGCACTACCTCACGCCCAACACGGTGGTGCTGCTGTCCGCCTTCGTGGCCTTGTGTGAAGGCTTCCTCGGAGTCCTCCCCACCCTCAGGCTCTGGGGGGAGTTCTTCTACTCCAAGCTCGGCACCCAGGCTGCAGGCGTGCCGGCTCAATGCGGCGCGTTCATCGCCGGGCGGAGATCGGGAGCCGACAACCCCTTCCCCACCATCAAGCTGATAAAGTCGGTGAAGATGTGGCAGCGATCGTACTTCTACGTCAAGAGCGTCTTTGCGAGGGGCGATTGGGTCAACCTGCCGGCTTTCGAAGCCGGCCCGCCGGCTGGGAGACTGCCCAACTGGTCGTACCGGGCCAAGTTGCTGACGACTGCGGGAGCCGGCGCCGTCGCGCGACTCTGAGTGCTGACGCAGTCGGAGGGCTTGACTGGTCCAGACCTGCTGGCCGCCTTCGTGGCGCGCCGAGTTCTCCCGCTCCAAGGTCGCCCCCACATGATATGCCAAATGAGCAGGCACCGTGACCCGAGTCGGATGTGCACCAAGGACATGCCTCACGAGGAGGTGGCCTACATGGTGAACTACCTCTCGGACAGCAAGCTCCTGGAGGACTGGCGGTTCGGCAAGGAGCCGTACTCCCGCGCCAACCCCCCACCCACAGTGAGTTGCCTTTTCTTTCTTTCTTTGGATTGTCTTCTTTCTTGCCGAGTTTGTTTTGTGCGGCCTGACCAGTCGGCTTTGGTCAGAATCCCCTCCTCCATCCACTAGCCGGCACCACGAGGCCGGCCCGCGAGTTCCTTGCCGACCGGGCAGAGAGCGACGTCGACGACCCTGATCTGGGAGCGGCGGCTTTGGAAGACGACGCGGAAGGAGGAGGCGGCCCGCGGCTCGGGGCCAGCCTAGAGGACTGGCCTGATGATGATGAGGAGGTCGCCCCCCGCCATCGGCCAGGAGCCAGCCACCCCGGCGCAGGCTCTTCTGCCACGCCGGGTACTCCAGGCGGCAGGAAGAAGTGTAGGGCCGCGCCGACCTTGTTCGGCAGTCAGCCGAAGAAGCCTAAGAGTTCGACTGCGGTGATCCGGCGGGACGAGGCGGCTGGGAAGGCCATCCGCTTCTGTAAGGAAGTGAAGAAGCCGCCACTGGTCTTCGCGTGAGTATTCTGCCTCAATGCTTTGTTCTTTCTTTGTGGCTTTGTCTGAGTCTTTTACTTGCTTCCCTTGCTTCAGGGCTCCCCTCACTCTTGAGAGGGTCGTCGCCGCCTCCGTCATGGGGTCAGCGGAGACGTCCGCCTCCACTCGGCGGATTGACCCCGCCACCGACCTCCGGGAGGCGATGGAGCAGAATGCGCAGGAGCAGCGCAACGAGGAAGAGGCCGCCCGCCTGGAGAAGGTGGAGGCCAATAAGGCGGAGGCCTCCGCCAAGAAGAAACTGGCCGAGGCCGAAGCCGTCGCCACGACGAAGCGACAGGCTGAGGAGGCCGCGCACCGCCAATCGGCGGTGTTCATCACCCTGCTGAACTCTGCGTCGCCGCCTCCGGAGTTCACGGGGCAGATTGGGGAAGCCGGCGGCGAGAACCCCATCCTGGAGAGGGAAGGCGGCGACTCCTCCACACCGGACATGATCGTTCCGCCGCCACCTCCGCCGCCGTCTAGGGGCGCGCAAGGAGAACAGACGGCGGACCCGCCGGTGCCGCCGACTGAAGATGAGGCCTTGGCGAGGCTACTCCTTCAATTCGGCTCGCCAACGCGCCGCCGTCTTGAGAAGGCAACTTCGGCGCCACGCCCCCTGGAGACCGGCACCGCCAGCTCGGCGATCCCGGACGCCGAAGTGACGAGCGTCGCGCCCATTGGGTGGGTGCGAGGAGGCGGCACAGGGCCGCTGAACCAGGCGCTTCTGGACGTCCAGACGATGCTGCGAGCTGAGGGCGACGCGATCCAGAATTGCACCAAGGCATACCTGGGGTCGCGAGCAGCCGTCCGGGTATGCTTTCTCTTTGGTCCTCTTTTTTTTCTTGTTCCTCTCTGTGGGGGCACGCCAATGCACCCACTAGGTGTAGTCCCCGAGTTTCGGGCCGGCTGCTGAGCAGGCGGCCCGGAACTCCAATTGGTGAGTTCCGGGTACTCACTTTTGTATGAAATATTTGTCGCAGGACTACCACAACCTCCGTGTTACTGCCTTCAACCGCAACGTTGAAGAGCTGGGCAAGCGGACCGCCGACTTGTCGGAGAGCCGAGGAGAGTCCTTTTTCTTCTTTGCGGGGGCGCGCTGGCGCACCCGCAGGCTGTAGTCCCCGAGATTCAGGGCGACTGCTGAGCAGTCGGGCCGGATCTCCCCGGCGACCTTCTTTTCTGATGACTTAACGCCTTCTTTCTTCCTTCTCTTCAGAAGCCAACGCTGTTCTTCAACAGCAGCTGAGCGAAGCCAACTCCGCGTTGCGCGCCAAGGGGGAGGAGTGCAGCAAGCTCACCACGGAGCGCGATCTGTTGGCCACTCAATTGGCAGAGCAGAGGGAGCTGCTTGCGAAGACACAGAAGGAGGCAAAAGAGGCGAAAACTGCCCTCCTGGCCGAGTTCGCGAGCGAGCGCTCCTCCTGGACTGACAAAGAGGCAATGCTGGCCTTCGGCTTCCATGAGATTGAAGACATTGTTGATGGTGAGTTTCGTTACTTTCTTTCTTCGAGCTGCCGATTATAAATCATGCCGACTCCCGGTTTTTGACTTGTTTCTTCGTTTGTTCCGTCTTGGCAGACTTCTTCCCTGGGCACTCGTAGGCCGCCATCCAAGCCATCGGGGCTGACCATGAAGGTCGGAGGGCGAAAGGTGCAGAGATCGCCGCCGACGCCCCCCAAACCCTTGATGAGCATATCCTGAGCATCGAGGCTCGCCTTCGGCCGACTCACCGGATGCTGCGCCGGCTTCAACGTGTCAGCGCCCAGGCGATTGCTGCCCTATGGCCGGACATGCAGGCTCCGCGCACCCCCAGTCGGACTGTCGACTGGCTGGAGGTCGCGGCTGGTCCTCTTGAAGCCTGGAAAGGTTCCTTGGCCCGATCTGGAGCACGTCGGGCCTTGGAGTTCGTCAAGGCGTGGTATTCGGTGCTGGACCTAGAGCGGCTAGCCACACTCCGGTTAGAGGCCCAGCCGGAGCTGGCAGCTGCAGAAGACGCCCTCGTCAAGCGTGCTGCGGCGATCGTCGAGTACATCGACACCAGCATCTTCGTCCCCGAGCGGTCTGAAGACGGCGAGGAGGTACCGCCGGAGTGGTTTGGGATGAACCCAGACTACGGCGAGGACTCGGTGGAGGTGATCGGTTCCAGCGCCGAGGAGGAAGGCGAGGCGGAGGACGGAGGTGAGATGGAAGAACCAGAAAACAGAGCGGACGGCCAGCCTCAGCTCGACCGTGCCTCCAGCAACGAGCCGCGTAAGACCGAGCCGACTGCCGTTGGGGGCGATCGAGCCGAGACTGCCCAGCCGGCCGCCCCAATGCCTGACGCTGCCGTCTCCTCCGAACTTCTGAATCCGTTTGCCACATCTTAGGCTGCCGCCTTATCTTTATTTTATCTGCTTTAGTAGTCTTTGAAGAACTTGTTAATTTGCACAATTCCACCCACGGGGTGTATTTTGAATTTCTGCTCGAAGATTCGGCCAAGGGCCTATGCTATGTAAATATTTATCCGAATTCTATCTTTTCTTGCTTATTGCTCTTTTGGCCTTTTTCCTTTGCCGCTTTCCCTTAGTTTCCTGTCTTGCCAGTCGGACAGCCGCTCTGCGGACTGCCGTTGGATCAAATGCTTGGCTACTTTGGGAAGGCAAGTACTTAGCCGTTTTAGAGTTTTTTAGCAAGTTGAATAGAAGGCGGTGAGCCGACTGCTTAATAGTCGGTTTGCAAAAAGAAAAAAGGAAGGCTGGAAGCCGGCTTTAAGCTATGTTCTATGCTTTGAGTCCTTAGCCATTTTTCATGTGAACGCCCATTCTACCTTACTCCTACCCACCGTACAGTTGCTCTGCGAGCTGCGGCTTCTGACAGGAGACGGCTTAGGCGTCACACACTAATTGTCCGGCTACAGGAAGCATTTCATAGTGCAAGGCGGCAAGTCCCCGGGCCGACCTGTCGAGCCCGGTGCCCAGCGGCAATCAAAGAGTAACATACCCGTAGGCATAACTTTTATCATATAGACAAAAGATGGCACTCCCTGGGCAGCCCGAAGTCTTGGTACTTTAATACAAAAGGTAGCATGGTACATACTGCATCAACTGTAAAATCTTCGGAGGAGATTTGCATTCCATGGCCGGTCTGTCTCTTTGCCGGAGTCGTCCCTCTTGCGTGCTCGGGGCTTCTGAGCGTCAATTAGGTAGTAGGAGTCGTTTCCCAGCACTTTGCTGATGATGAAAGGGCCTTCCGAAGGTGCCGACAGCTTGTGCTGGCCGGCTGTTCGCTGGATCAGTCGGAGCACAAGGTTGCCTTCTTGAAAAGATCTCGGCTTGACCTTCCTGTTGTAGTATCGGCGCAGGCTCTGCTGGTAGATGCTGGACCGGCTGAATGCCAACAGCTGGCCCTCTTCCAGCAGATCGACGCCGTCTTGACGTGCTTCTTCTGCTTCCTCCTCGGTGTACATGGTGACTCGCGGGGAGTCGAACTCTAGGTCCGTTGGGATGACGGCTTCAGCACCGTAGACGAGGAAGAAAGGCGTGAAGCCAGTTGACTTGTTTGGAGTCGTGCGCAGACTCCAGAGGACGGCTGGCAACTCATCGAGCCAGTAGCCAGCCGAGCGCTCCAGAGGCTCGACCAGTCGGGGCTTGATGCCGGACAGGATGAGGCCGTTTGCTCGCTCCACCTGGCCGTTTGACTGTGGATGGGCGACGGACGCTAGGTCCAGTCGGATGCCCTGTGTTGCGCAAAAACGGGCCAAGGCGCCTTTGGCAAAATTTGTGCCGTTGTCGGTGATGATGCTGTGTGGTATACCGTACCAAATTGTGATATCGGAGATGAAAGTCATGGCAGTCGGACCATTCAGTTTCTTGATTGGCTTCGCTTCTATCCACTTGGTGAACTTGTCCACTGCGACAAGTAAGTGAGTTAAGCCACCTCGTGCCGTCTTGAATGGTCCCACCATGTCTAGACCCCAAACTGCGAAAGGCCAGGCAATGGGGATGGTCTTGAGTGCAGAAGCCGGCTGGTGCGGCTTGGAGCTGAACTTCTGGCACCCTTTGAATTTTTGGACCAATTCCTTGGCCTCTTCTAAGGCAGTCGGCCAGAAGAAACCGTGTCGAAAGGCTTTTGCGATGAGTGCTCTTGAAGTCGCATGGTGGCCGCACTCGCCTTGATGGATGTCTTTGAGAATTGCCTGGCCATGCTCTGGCTCTACGCAGCGCTGGTAGACACCAGTGACGCTGCGCCTGACCAGCTCTCTGTTGACTATGGTGTAGGCTGCCGCTCGGTGTTGTACTTGCCGAGCTGAGGTCTCATCAGTCGGCAGCTCTTTATTCACCAAGAATTTGAGGATGGGCTGGGCCCATGAGGGTGCTGCTATTTCTTCGACTGCCAGAACTGCGACTTGGACGAGGGCAGCTGGGTTGGGAGGCGGCGGGTTGGAGTCAACAACTGCTTGCTGGGTTAATGAAGTCCCCAGGCCGACTGGCGCGGCTCTTGGGCCGAGTTCTGGAGTCTTCAAGTCCGCCGCCGCAGTCCCCGGGCCGGGTACTGCAGTCCCTGGGCCGGCCTCGACTGTGGCGGCTTTGGAGCCATCTGCCAAAATCCCCGTACCGTCTGCCGGGGCTCTGGAGTCGGATTCGACTTCTTCGGGAGGAGCCGGCACGAAGATGGAGTCTGATTCTGGTGAAGGCTTGACAAACGGCTTGAGGAGGCATTGAAGGGCGACGCCGGATGGTACTGCTTGGCGGGTAGAGCCGATTCGTGCCAAGGCGTCTGCTTGGTCGTTGTCGTTTCTTGGCACATGGAGGAACTCACACCCCTCGAAATACCCACTGAGTTGCTGCACGAGGAAATGGTAACTCGCAATGTTTGCATCTTTGGCGTCCCAGTCGCCAGATGACTATTGGACCACTAAGTCCGAGTCGCCATAACACAGGATCCTGCGAATGCCAAGTTCTTTGGCAAGCCGGAGCCCGTGAATGAGCACCTTGTACTCAGCGACGTTGTTGGAGGCGGCAAAATGGATTTGCAGTGTGTATTTGAGCTTGTCGCCTTTAGGGGAAGTGAGGACGATGCCGGCTCCCAAGCCGGTGCGCATCTTGGAGCCGTCAAAATGCATCCACCAATGAGTGGAGTCGGGCGCTGGAGGTAGGTACTAGGTCTCAGCCCAGTCGACGAGAAAGTCAGCCAGTGCTTGTGACTTGATGGCGGTGCGGGGCTGGTAGTGGATGGTGTAGGGAGCTAGCTCTATGGCCCACTTGGCCACTCGGCCAGAAGCATCTCGGCTTTCGATGATCTCGGCAAGTGGGGCCGTGCAGACCACAGTGATTGGATGCTCTTGAAAGTAAGGCTTCAATTTATTGGCGGTAAAGTGCACGCCATAGCACATCTTCTGGTAGTGGGGGTAGTTTTGCTTGGAGTCCGACAGTACTTCGCTCAGGTAATATACCGGTCTCTGGACAGGTAGTGCCTTGCCTTCCTCCTTGCGTTCCACTACAATGACCATGCTGACTACCCGGCTGGTGGCGGCGATGTACAGGAGCATAGGTTCCTTAGGAGTCGGAGCTGCCAGAACGGGTGGAGTAGTCAGCATCTTCTTCAACTGGAGAAAAGCTTCGTCCGCCTTGTGGTTCCATTCGAAGAAAGTGGTATTCTTCATGAGTTGGTATAAGGGGAGAGCTTTCTCGCCCAGCCGACTGATGAATCGGCTGATGGACGCCAAGCAGCCGGTGAACTTTTGTACGTCCAGCAGTCGGCTGGGTACCTCTATCCTCTCAATGGCCTTGATCTTTACAGGGTTTCACTCTATGCCGCGTTCAGAGACCAGGAAGCCAAGGAGTTGGCCGGCTGGTACTCCGAAGACACACTTCTCAGGGTTGAGCTTGATCTGGAATCGGCGTAGGTTCTCAAAGGTCTCCTTGAGGTCTTCCAGCAGCGTTCCACGCTTTTCCGTCTTCACCACCACATCGTCCACGTAGACGTGGGCGTTTCTGCCGAGTTGCTTGAGGAGGCACTTCTGCATGCAACACTGAAAGGTGGCGCCGGCATTCCTCAAGCCGAACATCACGGTGAGGTAGCAGAAGGCTCTAAACGGCATGATGAAGGCGGTCTTCAGTCTGTCAGCCGGGTTCAACTTGATCTGGTAATATCCTGAGTATGCATCCAAAAAGCTCAACAGCTCGCATCCGGCGGTGGAGTCTATCACCCGATCAATTCTTGGTAGAGCAAACGGGTCCTTGGGGCAGGCCTTGTTGAGGCTTGTGTAGTCAATACACATTCGCCACTGCTTGTTCTTCTTCAGTACCAGGACCGGATTGGCTAGCCACTCTGGAAAGAATACTTCCATAATGAAGCCGGCCGCTAGGAGCCGGGCTATTTCTTCTCCGACAACTCTTCTCTTCTCTTCTGATAGGCGGCGCAGGGGCTGCCTGACTGACTTTGCATCAGATCGGACATGTAGCTTGTGCTCGGCGAATTCCGTCGGTACACCTGGCATGTCTTTGGGGGACCATGCGAAGATGTCCCGATTTTCACGGAGGAAATCGACGAGCTCACCTTCCTATTTTCTGTCGAGGTTTGCGCCTACGACAGCGTACCTCTCTGGGTGCTCCGGATCCAAGGGTATCTTCTTTGTCTCCTTGGCCAGCTTGAACGAACCCTCAGCCTCCGACTCCTTTGGGTTAGGTGATACCTCTGGTTGCTTGCCGGCCATTGCCACAACCCGTTCAAGGAGCCGCTTCTTGGCCGCGATCACCAGGGACTCGGCTAGCCGACTGCTCTCAGCCGCACAGACAGACGACTTCCGGTAGTCGCCGGCTATGGTCAGAATCCCCCTGGAACTGGGCATCTTCATTTTGAGGTAGGCGTAGTGGGGGACCGCCATGAACTTGGCCAAGGCGGGTCGGCCAAGTAGTGCATGGTATGGGCTCTAAAGGTCCACCACCTCAAACCAAACTGACTCTCGGCGGAAGTGATCTTTGTCTCCAAAGAGGACATCCATCAGGATCTTGCCGATTGGTGAGCAGAAAATCCCAGGAACAATGCCGTGGAACACAGTCCGGCTATTCTGAAGTTGTCTCTGCTTGATTCCTAATTTCTCCATGGTGTCCTTGTACAGGATGTTAATGTTGCTGGCTCTGTCTATCAGAACTCGCGAGAAACGAGCAGCTCGTCTATCCGTGGCAAAGGTGGCATCCAAGACCAAGGCATAAGAGCCCGTACTCGGCATCACCTCTGGGTGATCAGCCCTGCTCCAGCTGATAGGCTTTTCGGACCAGTGCATGAACTCTGGCGTCTCCGACGCTACTGCATTCACCTCTTGTCGCTGCAGCCGCCTGCTGCGTCGATCATCAGCCATACTAGTAAATACCACGTAGGCTCTGTGTTCTTCGGGGTATTCGTCTTGTACTACGCCGACAGCCGGCTGCTGGGGCGGAGGCGGCGGCGGCTGCCCAGCAGGCGGGGGAGGTAGGAGGCCGTCTCCTTTGGCGATCCTGGTGAGCCAGTGGCACCTCCGGGTGGTGTGATTCGACGACTTCGCGCCCCTCTGGAACTTGCAAGGACCATCCAGGGTTTTCTCGTATGTGAAGGCCGGCAACCAGTTGGGCTTGCCACTTTTCTGTCACTTGGGTGAAGGCTGCCCATCCGGCTGCTGGGCTTCGACTGTCGCAACCTGCCGGCTGCTGGAAGCCGACTGCAGGGCCTTGCGCTTGTGGTCACTCTGCTGTTGCCGCCGACTGGCATCTCCCGCCGGAGTTCTTGGAGCTTGAGGGGCCACTTTGCCAGTTGCGCTAACTTGAATCTCCGCCTTCATGGAGGAGTCAACCGTGGCATACTTGTCTGCTATGATCAGCAGCTCATCGAGGGTTTCTGGCTCGTCGCAGAGGAGCTTGTGCTTGAGGAGGGTGCCTTCTCTGCACCCGGCGGTGAAGTACTAGATAGCCTGCACCTCGTGCACGCCCTCGCAGGAGTTCCGAAGCTCGGCCCAATGCGTGAGGTAGTCGCGAGTCGACTCGTCGGGACCTTGCATGCATAAGGAGAGCTGACGAGGCTTGGGAGGACGCTTGTACATGCTGGTGAAGTTGCGGATGAATGTTTCGGTGAAGTCGACCCAGCTGTTGATGCTGCGGGGCTTCAGGTTGTTCAGCCATGTCCGGGCCGTGCCCTGGAGCATGAGCAGAACGATTTTACGGCGACACGCTTGTTGCCGTTCGCTATGCTGACAGCCGTGGAGTAGTTGACTAGCCAGTCTTCCGGCTTCACGGATCCGGTGTACTTGGGCGTGTCTCTTGGGAGCGTGAACCCTTTGGGAAAGGGCTCGTCTCGAATGCGGGGCCTGAAATAAGGCGGACCCAACTCGTCTTCTTCTTCTTCCAGCGCTAGGGATCGGTGAAGCCGGTCGATCCGATGGCGGGCATCATTTTCCCCGACTCCCTCTTGGCGGCCAGGGCGGTCGCCAAGAGTTGGATGATCAACAGGCGGCGGGGAGACTCGCCTTTCCTTGCGGGGAGGAGGAGGCGGACAATCGTCCCTGCGTTCTACTACTCTCGGGCGGCCGTCTCGGTCGCGCTCTATGGTCATGTGAGTCCGACTTTGGCTGACAGTTGGATCCTTGTCCTTTCTTCCTCGGGCGCCGCCAGTCGGCGTTCGAGACGTCGTGCCTTGGTCTTGGCGAAGGTCGTCATTTTGCTGCTGCGGCGCCTCTGTGCGGCAGCCGGCCTCATTCTGCGCGGCAGCCGCGTCGAGGAGCCGCTGGACTCGCTCCATCATCAGGCGGCACTCTTCGCCCTCGAAATTGTCCTGCTCGTCCGCCGCCGCCTGGGCGGCTCGAATGTTCTCCGCAGGTGTAGCGTACACAGGATGACTTGCCTCGAACAGGTTGGCGATGGCTACGCTGCGCTGCTAGACCGTGCCAAGGCGGCTGGGCCCAGCTGGGGTTGGCGAGCCGCCAACAGCGTGATCCATCTCTCGCTGGTAGGCTTCTGAAAAGCGTCTCATGCTAGCCAGCTTCTTCGCACCTTCGACCAGCTGCGGGCGGCGCGCCTCCAACGTCTTTGCGTCAGCGTCGTCCAGAATGGGCGCAGTCAGGTCTTGTACTGCCGCGCTAAGTGGGTCATGCGCTCCTCCGCCGGGGAGCTCGTCATGACTGATGACGAGCACCTCGGTGATGGTGCTTCTGCCGCTCTCCGCACGAGGGAGAGGCTCGTCGTAGACCACCACATTAGTGGGGAACGCGTCGAGCGACGCGGTATCGGGGTCGACCAGCATCGGGTCAGTGGAACCTACAGACTCCAAGTCCACGGCAGGCTCGCCGGCGACGTGGAGTTGATCGAGGAGGCCCGCGAGGAGGCTCTCGGAGCCGCCCGTGCCTGCGTCGGATGCAGGTTCGTCGGAGATGCGAACCTTGCCGACAAGTTCGGCAAGGTGGCTAGCTGCACAGGCGATCTCAACGCCGTGTAGCGCGTCGGTGCAAACTCCGTCTGGCGTGCCTGGCTGGCTGCGCTCGCCAGGGAGGAAAAGGGTTCCTGTCCAGAACAGGTCTCCGGACGACGGGGCACCAGGCCCCACGGTGGGCGCCAGATGTCGGGGGTTGGGTGCGACATATGCCAAAGGATGGCTTATCATGGTGGGGGCGAGTAGAACGTCGCCGGTGCCTGGAAACGGGATGAGGCATAGACATGCACGCCGGCGAATCTTACCCAGCTTCGGGGCTCTCTGGGGAGATAATACCCCTATTGCTGCTCTGCGGGGTCTCCGTATGATCACTATGGCAAAGTGTTTACACGATTGCTCCTTGAGCTGTTTCTTGGAGGTAGGAGAGGGCAAGGCTAGCTCCCTCCCTCCTATATGATCTGGTCTAGAGCTAATGGATTCCAACCCTTTGCATGGGTGCCCTGGGGGGTTTATATAGGCCTACCCCCCAGGGGTACAATGGTAATCCGGCTGGATGCGGGCCCAGCCGTCAGTGCCTCCGGCCTCCGTCTTCTCCGCCGACTGCTGGGGCCCGCCAACTGGCTAGGTACGGAGCCGACAGGCCGCGTCCGCCGCGGGCGGGTCTTGCTGGCTGCTGATTACTGTAGTCGTGCTTCTCATGACGCGGGCTTGGTCATGGAGTCGTGGCAACAGCCCCGCCGCCTGGCGGGCGATCACTATTGCCACTCTCCGTCACATCTGATTAATGGCACGTGGGCCCTGGGGGAGTGTCTGGCTGACTCTCGCGGGCCGACTAGTGGCGCACTTGTCGTCTCCTGGGGTCCCACAGGCTGGTGGGACCCACCGCCCCAGGGTCGTACAGACAAGCCGTCATGGGCGCAAGATTCGGTCCTTCGGCACGGTTCTGGGGCTCGACATACTAGTCTGCCGTTTTGTTGTGCCAAATAGGGTCATCACCGACAACGGTACGCAGTTCACGAGCCGCACCTGCATGCAGTACATCCAGGACCTCGGCAGCAAGGTCTGTTTTGCTTCTGTTGCACACCCACGAAGCAACGGCCTAGCTGAGAGGGCAAATGCTGAAGTATTGCGAGGCCTCCGGACCAGAACTTTTGATAGGCTACATAAGTGCGTACAGCGCTGGATTGATGAATTGCCAACGGTTCTTTGGTCAATCAGAACGACACCAAATCGAGCCACTGGCCAGACCCCTTTCTCCCTCGTTTATGGGGCAGAAGCAGTTCTCCCCATGGAACTCATGCACGGGACACCTCGAGTGCTCACTTATGATGAGCTTGAGAAAGACCAGTTGTGGCAAGATGACGCAAGGCTCCTTGAGGAAGATCGTCTTCGGGCGGCTGTGCGAGCAGCATGCTACTAGCAAGCCTTGCACCACTACCATAGCCACAAGGTTCGTGCCCGAAGTTTTGAGGAAGGTGACCTTGTTCTTCGGCACGTTCAGTCGGACACGAATTCCAACAAGTTGACGCCAAAGTGGGAAGGCCCTTATCGGGTAATACGAGTCACCAGGCCCAGCGCAGTCCGCCTGGAGACCGAAGATGGTATTCCAATGAGCAACTCCTGGAACATCGAACATCTTCGCAAGTTTTATCCGTAAGGCGCGGTTGCTGGACCGCCCGGCAAACCACCTTTTGTACAAGCCTTGCTGACAAGGCATGTAACCCTTTGTACAAAGCCAGGTGTAGACCCTGAGCATAAATAAATGAAGCGGTAGCGCCCTAAGTTTTAGCATGCATGCTAGGTTGAGTCTCTCTCTGTGTTAGGGTTGATAGTGCTTGGCGGCGACTAACACTTAGCATAGAGGTCGAGTATGCGTCTTTCTATTCCTTCCTGTCCTTTTTGGTTCACAGGGTGCATGGACACTTCTGCTGAGCCGTTTGGAAGAAAGTGAGCAGGCCGACGCCCTGACTTCGACGAGCCAAGGTTGCCGGGTGCTGCAGGTCTAAGGATCCGATCATGGCAAGCCAAGGTTGTCGGGGGCTGCGACTTCAGATATGTCTTTTTCTCCCACTCCGTGCCTCCGTATGAAACTTGAACGTATGAGACTTCGCTCGCTCTCATACCATCTTGTTCCCTCTGTCCCGTGTCCGAAAACCTTACTTTGGGCCGGAACTTGGTTGTAGTGCGATGGGAAGGAGACGAGCGAAGGGCCTAATCCTACTCAGCCCCTACCTCCGCCAAGGGCATGAGTTTAGCCGTGCTATAGAGCATAAAGACGGCAAGGCCTGTTGCCAGGGTACAATGTTTATCTTAAGATAACGAGGACTCATTCCTTGGTGTGGCCTTCGCCCACGCGCAAACAAAACCCGGCAAACACCCTTCTCTTCATTAATACGTTGCTTACAAGTACAATTCGTACAGAATGCATACATGAGCAAGGGGGTTACAAGATTTAAATCTGACAAAGGCCCATAGGCTTAAAAATTAAAAAGAGATAAGATGCCCGTAATCCCTTTCTTGTCACTCTCCTTAGAGAACAGAACAAGATCGCGGAAAGGCAAAAGAAGGGCGACGGGCGAGAAAGTTATAGCAGTAAAACTCGACCTCGCATGACCACGCACCGTTTGGAGCCTAGCCCAACAACGCGTCGCGCTTATGTATGGCCCAGGCCTGGGGGCTCCTATCGGTGCACAAAAGTAGGGGCTCTCTTTTGTACCCCTTTACTTGTGCGTGGACAGTAAGAGCCGCGCCTACGGCCATACCCAGCGGGGCAGAGGAAGCAGAAGCACAAGAATACCAGAGCAGCGCTCCAGCCAGGAGCACAAGACAACCAATACAACACCAAGACTAGAGACACAAAGAGAAGAGGGCGAGGTGGACTCCCTCGACAAGGCCCTTGCCGGGGCGGCCTCCCTAACCCCGACAAGAGCCTTGCCGGAGGAACTTGCCCAATGCCAACAGAGCGCGCCACCCTTGAGCCCAAGGGTTCCAACACCACCAATCACATTGGAAGCAAGGCTCGGGAGGCACCTCCATGGTGGCATGCAGACCTTCGAGAAGATCATAGGCACATAAGATCAGATGAGGATCAGAAGATGACGATCCTCGGCAAGATCCTTGCCGAGGAAACCCACGAGACCCCCGACAAGATCCTTGAAGGGGACGACCACGATGCCATGGCAGGACCCTTGCCGAGGCCCCGGCAAGGCCCTTGCCGAGGACACCTACAGGGCCATAGCCAGGCCTACGTCTGCCAAGGCCCCACCGCCGTTCCCATGCAGCTGCCAGCCCAACTAGCTGGGCAGGCACCTGTGTGGTGACGCGCGGCCTCCATGCCAACTCAGCAAGAACTTACATGGTGGCATGAAGATCTTCGTGAAGACCCTACCACCACGCCATCTCAGCAGCCTGCCAGCTTACGTGGCGCTGCATGCCTTGTTGGCCCGGACACACGTCGGAGCAAGACGGAACAACGACGGATGGGACATGCCTTGTTACCGTCCCCAATAAAGCAATGAGACACCTAAGGAGCACATGTAATGTGCCTTGTCCCGTAATGACAAGCGATAAGCCTGTACACTGTTTACCTTTCCACCTCCTGTGTGCCACTATGGCGACCCCTTTTTTGACTATAAAAGGAGGCCGAGGCATACTGGAGAAGGATTCAGACCTTTTGGACTACGCATGCACTGCAGCTAGTTTGGAAGCTCAAGAACACTCAAATATACACCAAAGCAGGACTAGGGTATTACGCATCCTTGCGGCCCGAACCTGGGTAAACAATCCTTGCGCTGGCTACTAGAGCGCTCTTTGCACAACTCCACGCCCGCCAACCGTAGAAGGGGTCCCAGTGATCCCATAGGTGTCGTTCCCACTGACAATATGAGATCCACTCAACATTATCATTGTGGTTTTCTCCTCGGTACAAATCGAACAAAAAGAAAAGAAATTTAGAGAAACACACTGAAATATTTTTGGAGTTTTTGGTTTTCTTGGACAAGCAAATAAAAGGGAAAAGCAAAAACGAGAAAAACTATTTACACGGGAAAGCTCCCAACAAGCAAGAGAAGAACAAGGAAATCTTTTTGGATTTTCTTTTTAATATTACTACTAAGCATGCATAGAAAGTAAACTAACTACAACTAATTTTTTGTTTTTTCTAAAAAAATTCAAACACACAAGAAGAAAGCAAGAAAAATAAATCTAAACATGGATGGTACAATGAAAAAGTGTTAACACCGGCAATAGGAATAATTGAACATGGATGTAATGTTGGTGAGAAACACGTACTCCCCCAAGCTTAGGCTTTTGGCCTAACTTGGTAGTCGGTCAGAAGCCTAGATAGTAGTTGGGGTACTGAGGAGCAGGCATCCACTAATCCCACAGCTGAGGATCCTCCTCTGCCTCTGCAGCAGCCTGATCGTTCCGGTAGGTGATGATGTGTGCAGGCATAATCCTATATTTGCCCCTGGCAACACGATCAAACAAAGCAGGAACATGCAATGGAATAATATCAAGAGTGATAACGCTGAAAACCAGGTTATATGGAATAGGGATGTTAGGAGACTCTTTATTAGTGAAATGGTGGTGATCCATGGCAACGCGGTCTAGGTAAACTTTGGTCAGAGGGTAATCATGATGTCATATCTCAACATTAAAGTGAGCTGCCAAGCGAGTAGCAAAAACCCCACCATGTATTTCACCCTTGGATTTATTAATGTGGAGGCGATGAGCCACAATAGCTCCCAAGCTATAAGTGATGTCGCCCTCCAGTGCACGACGTAAAACATCAAAGTCTGGTGCGTTGAGCGCACCCACTTTTTTCCTAGCAAGCAAATACTTAGCGATAAATAAAGCGAAATAGTGCACTACAGGAAAGTGTATGCTAGTGGCAGTGACGTCCGACACCCCTCTCTCATCTCCCACTGTCAAGGTACGATAAAAGGCCTCAAACTCCGCCTGCCTAGGCTCGGCTAAGCTCCCATTAGAAGGGATCATCCATATGTTACAAAATTGTGTAAGTGGTATCTGATGGTTTTCAGCATATAAATCAAAACTCACTTCAGGGGGATTATTCCTAGGAAGGAAAGTAAAACTTTGAACAAAGATGTTCATGAGGATTTGGTGCTATTCACACTCATCTGTGATGAAGTCGGTGAGGCCGGCATTAGCAGCATATTATCTAAATTCCTGAAGGATTCCAACCTCTTCCAGGAACGGGGTGTGCAGCCATTCACATGGCCGTACTTCCGCCAACCTCCGAGGATAGAGATCACTATCATATGACTCCCCAATAACACCCTTGGAGTTCTTCTTAGAGCCAAACTTCTTAAAGATATTCATGATTTTCCTATGAACAAAAATTCTGAAATTTATTAGCCCACAAAATTTTCTCAATGAAACTTCACAAAAATGATACCAACTACTCATAGGGACACATAGAGGCCATAACAAGCATTCAAACTACTTAGAACACTAAGAATTCAACATGCAAGCTCATCTACAACAGCACCAAGAGTATCTAATTATTCAAAATAAAAACCACTAAATAAAAACTAATTGGACAAATGGTGGAGTCTCATACCAAGCAACAATCCCTTGAAATAGTTTCGGAAACGGAGCTTCGAGCAAAGAGATCGAAATTTGCGGGTTTGAGAGCAACTACACGGGAGAGAGAGCAATGGAGATTTTTTTGGAGGTGATTGATGATGTGGTGTGAAGAGATAAGTGAGGGGGCCAACGTGGGGATCACAATCCACCAGGGCGCGCCTGGGGGTCCTGGCGCGCCCAGGTGGGTTGTGCCAACCTGGTGCACCTCCATCTGATGTTATTTGCACCAAAAATTCAGAAATATTCGGAAAAAATCATATTAAATTTTTAGGGCATCCTGAGAACTTTTATTTTTGGGTCATTTTTTTGAACGGGAAAGTCAGAAAACAGACAAAACATGGCATTTTATTTTATTTAACTAATAAAAATAGAAAACAAAAGGTAGGGACAAAAGGTAGTGCTTATTAAATTCATCGACTTCATACCGCTAAAAAATGATCCATTAATAAGGTTGATCAAGTCTTATTAACAACCACTTTCTATTAGCATGAAACCGAAGAACTTTTGTAAATCACTAAGTTACCTCAATGGAGATATGAATGTCCCCAACAATAAGCATTTCATATTTCTTTTTGACAGTAGGTAGAGGTATTTGAAAACTTCCAATAGTGATTGTCGGAGATCTTTCAATAACATAAATACCATTCACTTGGAATTGTTTCTTCGGAAAGTGCACCGTATGCTCATTACAATTGATATGAAAAGTAACCTTGCTTTTATTGCAATCAATAACAGCCCCTGCGGTATTCATGAAGGGTCTACCAAGGATAATCGACATGTTGTCGTCCTTGGGCATCTCAAGTATAACAAAGTCAATCAAAATAGTAACATTAGCAACAACAACGGGCACATCCTCACAAATACCGATTGGTATGGCAGTTGATTTATCAGATATTTGCAAAGATATTTCAGTAGGTGTGAGTTTATTCAAATCAAGTTTTTAATATAAAGAGAAAGGCATAACATTAACACCAGCTCCTAAATCACACAAAGCAGTTTTCACAGAATTCTTTTTGATGGAGCAAGGTATAGTTGGTATTCCCGGATCTCCAAGTTTTTTAGCTACTCGATCTTTAAAAGTATAATTAGAAAGCATAGTGGAGATTTCAGCTTCCGGTATTTTTCTTTTATTAGTGATGATGTCTTTCATATACTTTGCATAAGGAGGCATTTTCAAGATATCAGTCAAGTGAGTACGCAAAAAGACTCGCCTCGGCATTTTAGCAAAACGTTCAAATTCTTCATCTTCATTCTTTTTAGTTGACTTGGGTGGAAAAGGGATAGGTTTTTGAACCCACGGTTCTCTTTCTTTACCGTGTTTTCTAGCAATGAAGTCTCTTTTATCATACCTTTTATTCTTAGGTTGTGGGTTATCAAGATCAACTGGTGATTCTATCTCAGCATCATTGTCTGGTTCTTTATTATTTGTTTGAGAGTCTTCATGAACATTAGCATTATCTTTTTCATTATCACTAGGTGAATGTTCATTACCAGACTGAGTTTCAGCATCACAGATAGAAACTTCATTATCATTATCAGGAGGTTTTTCTATTTCAGGTTCACTAGAAGCATGCAAGGTCCTATCATTTTTGTTTTTCTTTCTAGAAGGACTAGGTGCACTAGTGTTAGCTATTTGCGAGTCTTGTTCTATTCTTTTTGGATGTCCCTCACGATAAAGTGGTTCCTGAGTTGTTTTACCTCCTCTAGTTGCAACTCTAACAACAAAGTCATGTATATTATTATTCATTTCATCAAGCAACTCTCTTTGAGATTTAGCAACTTATTCTAACTGAGTTTGAACCATAGAAGCATGCTTTCCAACACCTCTAACATCATTTGATATTCTAAATAACAAGTTACTCCAGCGAGAAATCACATCAGAATTGTATTTCAATTGTTTCATAACATTTGCATTGAAGTGATCTTGTTTTCTACTGTAGTTTTCAAACTCATAAAGGCATTGGCTAGGATACATATTGTGAGTATTATCATTATCATTGAACTTCATAAGAGAATTTTCCTCTACCACCTTAGGTAGTGGTGGTGTATTAAGCCATGTATTTCTTCAATAGGTGGTAAATTTTTAATGTCCTCAGCTTTAACACCTTTTTTCCTTCATAGATAGCTTTCCCTCTTGCATATCTTCAGGACATAGATATAATTGTGACGACCAGATAATTAGGCCACACTAATCCCATGTTAACGATGCCACATCACCTCGGTTACTGTTGTTAAACTCACATTGGATCAAAACTATTCAAATTCAAATTTGAATTTTTGTCAAACATCAAATGTTTTCAAACATTAAACCAAAATGTTCAGATTGTGCCAAATATTCCAAAGGTAATTATAGTGAAGAAAGCACATGTTTAGAAAATGCTAAAATGCTCTAAAATAAATAAAACAAAAAATGAAAAAAAACCGGCTCCCCATGGGCCTCGGCCCATCCCACCCAACCGGCCAGCCCACCCTGGCTGGCCCACCTTGCCCCTGCTTAACCACTCCACCCCGTAAACCCTAGCCCACTACCCCACTACCCTTGATTCACCCTCCCTCGTCTCCCCGCCCCCGTGTGTGGATCTAGATCAGGGTGGTGTACCCGCGCTCGCCGCCTGACCGACGCCACGCCATCACCGGACCTCACCGCGCTGTCCCCGACCTCCTCAACCATGCTACCCCGATCCCGCTGCCCTCCCCGTCCGCCCCCCTATGAGCCGCTTGTCAGTGTCAAAACCGGCGGATCTCGGGTAGGGGGTTCCGAACTGTGCGTCTAAGGTCGATGGTAACAGGAGACAAGGGACACAATGTTTACACAGGTTCGGGCCCTCTCTATGGAGGTAATACCCTACTTCCTGCTTGATCGATCTTGATGAATATGGGTGTTACAAGAGTTGATCTACCACGAGATCGTAATGGCTAAACCCTAAAATTCCAGCCTGTCTGACTGATTATCCGGATCTCCTTCTACGGACCTAGCCCTCTAGTTTATATAGACACCGGAGGGATCGAGGGTTAAATAAGGTCGGTTACAGAGAAAGGAATCTTCATATTTGTACACCAAGCTTGCCTTCCACGCCAAGGAGAGTCCCATCCAGACACGGGTAGAGTCTTCGGTCTTCGTATCTTCACAGCCCATCAGTCCGGCCCATGTCTAATAGGTCGGACGCCTGAGGACCCCTTAGTCCAGGACTCCCTCAGTAGCCCTTGAACCAGGCTTCAATGACGAGGTGTCCAGCGTGCAGATTGTCTTCAACATTGCAAGGCGGGTTCCTCTTTCCGAATACTCCAGGATAGTCTTTAGACGCAATGAACGTGTCCGGATCTGCAACACAAGTACAACACACAGCCACAAAGACTATAATATTACACGAGTCCAATCCGCTGACAACCTTTTGTAATGTGACATTACGTCTGCTTGGTTATCATTTCGAACCGTTTTCTGTCTGCCGTTCCACGTTTCAAGACGCGGTTTTAATAGGCACGTCTTATCGAAGCAAAGATCGCGTCCCCTTATTGTGGGATTCTCATCAATACAGGTGTGGGTAATATAACCGTGCCGTTTACACATCCCTTGGGAAAAGGCGAGTTTTAAGGCGAGTGGGAAGGTGCCTGATATTCACTGCCTTTATAAGGAGATAAGGATTCCCTTTCTTAACCCACGCCTTGTCTCTTTCTCTGTCCTTCCATTCTCGAGTTCCAGCACCCAAGTCCTCGTTCTTTCCGTCTGAAGGAAGCACTCAGCCATGTACGGATCCATAGGGCAAGGCAAGTGGATGGCCTCCTCCGTTAGGGAGAAGGACATCACCAAGCTTCCGGAGGCCAGGTATTTGGCAGAAGAAATCGCCCACTTGCTTCCAACCAAGGGGCAAATTGTCCCCACCCCGAAGCCCAATGAGAGGGTGGTGTTCATCCCTCATTTCGTCCGCGGGTTAGAGTTTCCTCTCCACCCTTTCGTCCGCGGGCTTATGTTCTATTACGGGCTAGATTTCCATGACCTAGCCCCAAAATCCTTCTTCAACTTCTCGGCATTCATTGTCTTGTGCGAGGCCTTCCTCCACATCCAACCCCACTTCGGATTGTGGCTCAAGATCTTCAACGTGAAGCCGAAGGTGGTGGATGGCCAGCATGCGGAGTGCGGAGGCGCCATGGTGAGCAAGATGCCCAATGTCACATGGCCCAAAGGTACTTTTGTGGAGACCGTCAAGGAGTGGTAGAAACTATGGTTCTACATCACAGAGCCCCACGACACCACCTGGGCCGCGGCTTCCGAATTCAACTCCGGAGCTCCAGTGCGGCTCACCTCCTGGATAGAGAAGGGCCCAAATTGGTCTTCTTCAGACGAACTAATAGCATTGCAAACACATCCAAAGCATGGTGGATAAAGACATCATGATCGTTGACGTGATCTAGGTGATGCTGGTTCGTCAGATCCTCCCATGCCAAAGCCAAAGCTGCCCCTTATGGGAATTTGACCCGAAAAAGCACCAAACCTTGGAGAGGCTCTCTAGAACCACTCACGAAGATGCCTGGAAGTTGCTCTTTAAGGGCAACCAGACGCTGCCCGTCGTAGACTCGGACCGCAGGCACAATATTACCCATTCTACCAATGCGGTAAGCCTTTCACGTCTCCAGACACATCCTCTACTTGCTTGTTTCAAGGAGGATATCTAAACTTTATTATTATTGATTTTTCAGGTATGGACGGAGAGGGCAGAGCGGATTCACTATTCGGCTCCGCTGCCCTAGGAACTAGTCATCCCGCTCCTGGCGATGATTCTGGTGCCGGGGCCCTATAAGGCGCCGGAGAAGAAGGCCAAGGGGGTCTGGAGTGGCCCCCACCGCTTCAAACGTGTCGTCCAAAGACAAGACACTCTCCTCCACAGCCAAAGAAGATGACAAGGAGAAGGAAGAAAGCACCTCTCCCCTTGATGGGGGGAGGAAGAAGAGGGAGGCCTCCACAAATCTGGAGGTGGAGGCGCCCAAGAGGGGGAAGGGTCCCCCTGTGGATAACTCCACGTGGGACGTCGACAGCAGCCCGGAGCGATGCCCCGAAAATAAGCCTCTGGCCTCGTCGTAAGTACTAAAAACCCGCATACATCCATACATCCAGCCTCTCTTACTTCATGATATTAACATGTTTAAATGATGTAATTGGAGTCTGGCCCACGGCATCTCCCAGCGATCCTCATCAAGAGGTTCGTTGGATTCGAAGGCGATGGCCAGCGAGTCACTGCCAGCCGCTCACTCTCCCACGGCCAAGGGCGACGATGAGGTGTTGTCCCAAAGGACCTTCCCAGGCCAGGGAGAGGTTCAGGAGGCCGCCAGGGTGACGTCTGAGGAAGGAACATCGGCCGCCGAACACATGGGGGAGCAGACCCAAATGGCGACTGGGGATGGGGGCCTTGCTCAATTCGGCCCCTAGCCAAATACAAGTCCGGGGACCTATACGGCTCCGGAATCCGGCGGGCAACCTCCTTCGAAATAAGGGGGTGTGCCTATTCTGCCGGTGACCTCTATCCAACCAGAGGCACCGGATAATCTTATGGAAAGACAACGAGGCGCTTCCATTGTGGATGAACACCATATCCTTATGGGTACGGTGATTGAGAGCATTCAATCCGTCAAGAGCGGACTAACCAAAGCCTGGAGCAACCTGCTGACAGGTTTTGAGGTAAGCGACGCAAAAGAGAAAATCCCAATATAGACAGTAGCCCCTGAGACACTATTCGGTGTTCGGAAAGAAAAGCCGAATAGAGGATCAATTTATTTTCGCAGGAAACTAACTAAATATGTCTTATATGAATAAGCAGGCGTCATTGCTGGCCGCGAGCTCACACACTGCCGAAGTCTCCAGACTAAAGCAGAGACTGGAGCGGGCTGAGGAGGAGCTCGGACAAGCGAGGAAGTAGCTAGAATAAATAATGTGTATTGACTGTAGTGCCATGATATGTGTAGGAGCGGCGACCGTGGTCGAGGTCCTTAAAGAGGCCCTAGCCCAGGCCGAGGAGGAAGCTGCCAAGGAAAAAGCCGCCCGTGAGAAGCAGGAGGCCCAGCTTGGTGAGGTCCAGCAAGAGCTCAAGGATGCGTTGAAGAAATGTGAATCCTTGGAGTGTGATGTTTCAGCTCGAGAGACCGAACTCGCTATAGCCCGCCAAAGCGCCAAGAGGCCTGGATTGAGGCTGAGGGCGCCCTCCACGAGATCCAGGAGGGCAAGAAAATCGTGGCGGGTAAGGCGTTTATTATGCAAAGCAAATATGTGAAGAAGAGGTATCTCTTACTAACCCGGATTCGAAGTTCTCCAAGGGCGTTTGCGGATCTACCGTGCAGTGTGTCTGACGCTACAGAGTCCTTCCGAGCCGAAGAAGGGAGCTCTACGTAGAAGCTGTTCTGGTCGCAATATCATGCGCCAGAACATCCAGTGCCCTTTAGTGATCAGCTTAAACAACTGGTCGAGCTGCATAGGGTGGCCAAACTGGCCATGAAGGATTTAATAATCCGGCTGTGTCCTGCCGAAGCTATACCCGGCAGCTACGTTGGGCTCATGAAGCGGCTGGTGAATGCCTGCCCTCGGCTGGACGTTGTCAAGTGGACGGTCTGCATCCAGGGCGCGCGCATGGACTTCGCCCGCGTCAAGGTGTGGTGGGCGAAGATAGACGCTGTCAAGCTTACGACCGGGGGACCATCCAAGGGCAAGGAGCACCGCACACCCGAGCGGTATTTTGAAGACGTCCTAGAAGGGTCTTGTATTGTGGCGACACAATGTGCGCAAGATATTATTTTCGAATGAATACATTCATGTTGTCTCTTCCTTGTATGATGAAACAAAGTCGTTATGTAATATAATGTTTGTTATTTAAAAAATTTCACCTCCTGTGCGGCCGTGTTGTATGAAATCTGAGAGTTGGCTAGTCGTCGGCTTGTGCCCCCACGTAGGAAGTACGGGGGTGTACGAGATGTAATCTAAACACTCTTGGTCCAATTGTTTGGTCCTTGAACAAAGTGTTTAGCGCGACGAACCAAGCAATCGGACTATGCAGCTTTAGCACCCTCACTTAGCCATAGGAGTTTGACAATAAAAATATAGGCGCAGCCCCTAGTATCCGAACTAGGATGCTGTAAACACCTGATCAGGTAAGTACCGATCCCTCACGTAATGCGGAAAAAATCTCTAAAGATTTGAGACCTCCGAAGAGCTGACCGGCTCTCGCCGCATCATGGCAATCATTTTTCGGCTTTCTCTATTGAGGTGCTCCTTCGGGTGAACCAGGGCACAATCGCTGTAGTTCTCCCCTTACTACCCTAGCCGATATAATGGAACATAAGGTAGCAAGCACAGGAGCCGGGCAACCCAACTATTGACCAAAGACATGTTTCGGAGCCAATGCATATAGTGCTAAATTCAGGGTGCCAAACTAGACTGTAAAAAGTGTTCGGACTTTGTTGCCGTGTTGTGAGGCGCTATGAAGCCCCTGGCAAATTGAAACGTACCAAAGTGTACGGGTACTATTTGATAAAGTTATCAAGAAAGAGAAAGAAGAAAGTGTAGTAAGCTAAAGCCATAAAATTTGGGCCGCAAACTGTTTCCATTATCATTTCATTAGTGGTTAAAGCGCATCTATTCAAGTAGTGCAATAACCAGAAGGCTATTTGATATGCCTTAACCAAGGGAGAGCTGCGTGTGGGTCCTGAAAACAGGTGAGGGGATCGTTAAACAAACCACCTAAAAATTCCCAGTACGTCCATGCTTATTGTCGTCTTGGTGTATTTATCCTTCGAAGAGAACCGATGGTCAAGCCGCAGGGAAGGCCTGTGAAAAAGAAATCTAAAAAGGAGAAAGAAGGAAATAGTGAAAGTACGTGTGTCCAGGGCGGTCGAGCCGTATTGTGGATGACAAGCTAGTGATGCCTCCATCCATGCCCATGGTATTTTGAGTGCGTAGTTATGTACGTGCGGTACAATTGCCTCCACTTGGTCGGGACTGGGACAGAGGCGAATTGCTAGTCAAGCTCTTGATGAGCTGAGCTGTCCTGCTACAGAATAGTCCGAACTCTCTTGACAGTCTCCGGGAGCTCGGCCTCCGAATTAAGGTTCTGCTTGAAAAGGCCGCTTTGTACTTCTGCTGCTAAGGCAGCGGTGTGCTCCTCGGTGCGGAGGGAGTGTTCCGTGTTTCCATTAACTGTTATGATGCTGCATGGTCCGGGCATCTTGAGCTTGAGATAAGAGTAGTGTGGCACTGTGTTCAATCGAGCAAATGTGGTTCATCCGAGCAGTGTGTGATAACTGCTGCAAAAAGGGACGATATCGAAGATTAACTCCTCGCTTCAGAAGTTGTCCGGAGAACCAAAGACAACCTCTAGTGTGATTGAGCCTGTACAGCGTGCCTCTATACCTAGTATGACTCCTTTAAAGGTAGTCTTTGTGGGCTTGATCCGTGATGGATTGATGCCCATTTTGCGCACTGTATGCTGATACAGCAGGTTGAGGCTGTTGCCACCGTCCACCAGGACTCGCGTCAAGTGGAACCCATCAATTATTAGGTCCAGGACCAGTGCGGCTGAACCGCCATGACGGATACTGGTCGAATGATCCCGACGACCAAAAGTGATCGGGCATGATGACTATGGATTAAATTTTGGGGCGACTGGCTCTATCACGTAGACGTCCCTGAGCTCGCGCTTGCGCTCCCTCTTGGGGATGTGGGTAGCGTATATCATGTTCACCATTTTGACCTGAGGGGGAAACTACTTCTTGTCCCCTGTGTTCAGTGGCCGGGGCTCCCCGTCGTCGTCCTCGCTTTGTGATCCCTTCTCCTTGCTTTCGGCACTTAATTTGCCGGCCTGTTTAAAAACCCAAGAATCTCTGATGGTATGATTGGGTGGTTTGTCTGGGGTGCCATGGATCTAGCACGGACGGTCGAGTATGCGTTCCAAGCTGGATGAGACCGAATTGTTATTTTGGAACGGCTTCTTCCGCTGACCGGACTTAGAGCCACTGAATCCGGCATTGACCACTGTATCATCGGTGTTGTCATTGTTGTTGCGATGCTTGTGTCTGTTGCGTCGAGATTTGTTGTTGCTATTGCTGGCTTCGGAGGTGCCGGAGTTGCTTGCATTGTTTTTACTACGAGCCAGCCAACTATCCTCACCTGCACGAAAGCGGGTCATGAGTGTCGTGAGGGCTATCATGAACTTCGGCTTTTCATGGCCGAGGTGTCGGGCGAGCCATTCGTCGTGGATGCCGTGTTTAAAGGCCGCTAGGGCTTCGCCATCCGGACAGTCGATGATCTGGTTCTTTTTAGTTGGGAACCTAGCCAAGAATTTCCTGGCTGACTCTCCGGGCTGTTGAACTATATGGCTTAAGTCATCGGCACCTGGTGGCCAGACATATGTACCTTGGAAGTTGTCATGGAAGGCGTCTTCCAAATACTCCCAGCTGCCAATAGAATTTTCGGGAAGATTGTTTAACCAGTGGTAAGCTGGCCCTTTGAGTTTTAATGGAAGGTATTTGATGGCGTGGAGATCATCACCGCGGGCCATATGGATATGGAGAAGAAAATCCTTAATCCACACAGCGGGATCGGTTGTTCCATCGTATGATTCAATATTCACAGGTTTAAACCCTTCTGGGAATTCATGCTCCATTACTTCGTCAGTGAAGCAAAGAGGGTGTGCGGTGCCTCTATATCGGGCCACATCGCGACGTAGCTTCCATGGAGTCCATCTGCGGTTTTCGGCCCGTGCATGACTAGGCTTGTCACGTACGCATAGATAGCCGTCTTCACGTGTTGGGGCACGTCCTCGTGATCCGTACATTGACCTGGTATGTCCTGCTCTATTTTCCAGGTCCTCCCGAAGGTCATATGTATAACCACGACCTGTTTTATCTCTACCTTTACGATGAGGCAGGGCGGGCTGTTGTTCGGCTTGAGTTGCTGTTTTATCCCGACCACGTGGCGGTTGGTCAGCCGCATTGCGCGATGATGGTACGGGCTCCGGTGCCTCGTCGTTGAACTGGGGTAGCAATTTGCACTTCGGGTAGCTTTTGGCTGGGCGCTTGAGGCTGTATTCTTCGGCTGCTAGGACATCGGTCCATCTATCATTGAGCAGATCTTGGTCAGCTTAAAGCTATTGCTGCTTCTTTTTCAGGCTCCTTGTAGTGGCTATTAGCTGGCGCTTAAAGCGCTCCTGCTCGATAGGTTCCTCAGGTACGATAAAAATCCTCGTTGCCGAGGCTCACCTCCTCCTCGGAGAGTGGGAGATAACTACTGTCCTCCTAGTCTTTGTTTGTGGCATGTTCATTAGGGCTAACTTGCCCATCTTCCCGATAGTCCTGTTCGACAGTTTGTTCGTCGGGATCTTCTCTGTCTTCGGCATCATCCGAAGTGTTATCGTCTCCCGTGCTGGTGTTGCTGTCTTTGCGGTGGTGTGATTTAGAGCGGCGCCGCTGATGCCGCCACTTTGGTTCTATCTTAGGAGGTTCATACTCAACTAGATTCTCTTTGTCTTCGCCGCTGTTTAATTTTGGTGTATCCACCATGTATATGCGTCATATGAGGAGGTGGTCGTCCATCATCCGGTGAACGGAGGGTTTTGGGCCACCTCTTCTCCTACATCATCGTTCATACCGTAATCGGGCATGGCGGTTAAGTCCTCAACAGTGGCTATGAAGTGGGCGGTGGGTGGGAAAAGAAATTCTCCTTCGTCAGCCTCCAGCTTGAACTGATATAATTCGGCCGAGAATCCCCCGCCAAGGATAGTGCTCTTAACGAGTTTAACACGTCGCCCAGCGAGTGATGGAAGATGTCCGCGGAGCTAAATTCGACGATCGATGACTGATCAAGCTGGATGTACGCGGACGCACAAGGTTCGGAACCTATAGCCAAAGGTGAGTCCATGGTTCCGGTGACACAGATGTCACTTGAAGTTAGGTCTGTGTGTGGCTCCACCGCCGCTGAGTCTGCGGCTTCCGCGGTAGGGTTGAGCTTCCCGTCCTCGGATGGCGCGATCTGCTCCAGATCTAAGGCCAGAGAAGCTATAGGTACTATCTCCTAGGTATGGTCCGATGATAGATTTTCGTCGTGTTCATCATGGTGGGAGGGAGCAGCTGCAGTGGTCTCGAATTCGTCAAATATCAAGTCTCCGAGGATATCCGCGACGTAATTCAAGCTTCCAAATCTGACCTGATGGCCAGGGGCGTAGCTTTCGATCTGCTCCAGATGGCCAAGTGAGTTGGCCCGCAGTGCGAAGCCGCCGAATACGAAGATCTGTCCGGGGAGGAAGACTTCCCCTTGGACAGTGTTATTTTAGATGGTCGAAGGGGCCATCAAACCTTTTGACGACAGCACAGTGGAACTCTCAATGAAAGCACCAATGTCGGTGTTAAAACCGGCGATCTCGGGTAGGGGGTCCCGAACTGTGCGTCTAAGGTCGATGGTAACAGGAGACAAGGGACACAATGTTTACCCAGGTTCGGGCCCTCTCTATGGAGGTAATACCCTACTTCCTGCTTGATTGATCTTGATGAATATGAGTACTACAAGAGTTGATCTACCACGAGATCGTAATGGCTAAACCCTAAAATTCTAGCATGTCTGATTATGATTATTCGGATCTCCTTCTACAGACCTAGCTCTCTAGTTTATATAGACACCGGAGGGATCTAATGTTACATAAGGTCGGTTACAGAGAAAGGAATCTTCATATTTGGAAGCCAAGCTTGCCTTCCACGCCAAGGAGAGTCCCATCCGGACATGGGTAGAGTCTTCGGTCTTCGTATCTTCATAGCCCATCAGTCCGGCCCATGTCTAATAGGTCGGACGCCCGAGGACCCCTTAGTCCAGGACTCCCTCATTGCTACCTCCCCACCTCTTGCCCCGCCAGTCCCGCCGTGTCCTGCTCCATTGCTGTTGCTTGCCGGGGCGCCATGACTGTCCCGTCGTTGCGTCGCGCTGCTCACCTACTAGCCCTGCCGCCGCTTGCCTGCTACTGCTGTCGCCGCAGCCCTCGCGCGCTGGTGCCCGCCAGGCCACGCCCACCCTAGGGTCGCTCGCCCCGCTACCATCACCGCCGAGATGTCCTCGCCTGCGCGCGTGCGCTCGCCCCCCTCTGCTCACCACTCCAGCTCGCCATCGCGCCTAGTGCGCGTGGCCTCGAGCGCACCCATGCGGTGCTTCCCTCACGCTCGTCGCCACACACCCCGAGACGCCCGCAGCGACGACCACGTCCGCCGTGCCCGACCACCTCCTCCTACCACCGCATGGCTACTGCCCCGGTGCCGCTGCCGACCGCGCCCACTGCTCGCACCCTGCGGCCACCGCAGCCCGTCTTGGTCACTTGCCATCTCTACCACTTAGCCTCGCTGCACCTCCCTGCTCTGGCCGTGGCCACGGCTGCCGACGGCAGGACGCACACCCGCTCCCTTTGCCTGCTATCCCATAGTGCCCTGTCGGGCGAGCAAGCGCCCGTTGCCCGCTTCGCCCGACGCCCGTATCTGTGCGCCCGTTAATGACCGCCCCGCTATGGCCTCTAGGCCACTAACCAGCGGGGCCGAGCCCCGGCAAAAATAAAAAATATAGAAAAATATGAAAATGAAATAATTAATTAATCAATTAATTAAATGATGATTAATTAACTTAATTAAGTCTATTAAAATTAAAACTAATCAAGTTTAGTTAACCTAATTAACTACTTAAACTATCTAATCTATTAATTAGAACTAATAGACTTTGACAGACAGGACCCACCCATCAGTTTGACTAGTCAACGGTCAAAGTTGACCGCTGACATCATGTTAACATCATCGTTACTTCTTGCCGGTAGACCCCGAGACCATGGTTGAACCAGTGATCGAGTACTTCACCTTCGCTGGTCCGTTTCTATCTACAGAGCAACCAGTCAAGCCCCCCCTTGATCAACCCGGCATCGCCTATTCCTTCTCTCTACTGTTTGCATTAGAGTAGTCTAGCATGTTGCTATTTTCGGTTAATCCTATTCTGTTGCATAGCCTGTCACTGTTGCTACAGTTGTTGATACCTTACCCGCAATCCTAAATGCTTAGTATAGGATGCTAGTTTATCATCTGTGGCCCTACATTCTTGTTCGTCTGCCATGCTATACTATCAGACCGTGATCAGTTGGAAGGTGATCATGAGTACATACTTATATACTTAATACATGATACATGTGGTGACTAAAGTTGGGTCGGCTCGTAGAGTACCCGCGAGTGATTCACGGATTGGGGGTTGAAAGGACATACTTTCCCGACGGCCCTCTGTGTGGATCTTTGTGGCGGAGCAACAGGGCGGGTTGGGACCACCTACGAGAGAGGTGGGCCTAGCCCTGGTCGGCGTCAGCGGTTACATCAATTAACATGCTTGACGAGATCTTGGTATTTGATCTGAGTATGGCCACTGGCCTATACGCACTTACCAACAACGCGAGAACAGTTATGGGCACTCGATGCCGTGGTATCAGCCGAAGCCTTCTTGACGTCAGCGACTGAGCGGTGCACATCGATTGGACTGGAATGCCTGCTCTTGTATTAGGGAGGCTAGGCATGCTTCCGGCCTCCCACACAACATGCAGGTGTGCTATGGGTGATGGGCCCAGACCCCTACGTGCTTAGGATTTAGACCGGCGTGTTGACCTCTCTGTTGTGCCTACGTGGGGCTGCGATGTGTTGATCTTTCGAGGCGGGGCATGACCCAGGAAAGTGTATCCCGCTAGGGGGATCGAGCATTTTTGGTAATGTGGTGCACCCTTGTAGAGAAGTTTATCTATTCTAATAGTCGTGTCCCTCAGTAAAATGATGACACGGAGTCGTACCTTGACCTTATGAGAACTAGAACTGGATACTCAATAAAACACACCCTTTCAAGTGCCAAATACAACCCGGTGACTGCTCTCCCAGAGGGCGACGATGAGAGGATTGTCGGGTACGATTATGCTATGCAATGATACTTGGTGAACTTACCATCTACTCTCTTCTATATGCTTCAAGATGGAGGCTGCCAGAAGCATAGTCTTCGATAGGACTAGCTATCCCCCTCTTATTCTGCCATTCTGCAGTTCAGTCCACATACACTAGCCATTTCATTGATAGAAATGCATATGTAGTGTAGATCCTTACTTGCGAGTACTTTGGATGAGTACTCTGTAACACCCCAGATGTAAAACTTCCAAATTTGGCAATGTATCCAGCCTTGTCATGTTCAATACCATGTGGTTTTCCTCTTTGTGGGTTTCATTTTGGGTTTGCTTTGTTTCCCATTGCTTTGTATTTTCATTACTTGTCATATTTCTCTATGCCATCTTATGTTGCATCTTGGTCATATCAAGTATAGCTTTGTGCTTGCCATGTTGCATTTGGTCATTCATGTTGTTGCCATGAGCATCATGTGCATTACCCTTGTCACCCTCTCAAACCATTGAACCATCACTTCTCCTTCCTTCCCTTTTCTTCCATTCTTTGCAAGTGCCACTTTGCCTCCACCATAAAAGTTCATCTTTTCACCAATTCTTTAACACCATATACCTAGCCCCTCTATCAAATTTCATCTCAATTGGAATTTTTTTGGTTAGCGTTTAAAATGGTTCAAGTTTGAATTTAATTCAAACTTGAATTATTTTACTTCCTTTAAAAATCTCCAAACCACTTTTATTAAATAGAGAACATTTTCAGGATCATGAATATATTTTTATATTTCTCTAGCTCCTCTCATTTCCCCCCTGCACTTTCCTTTTTGTATTTCTGTCTGAAGAAATGGGAAAGAAAGTAGCAGCAACAGGGCCTTCCCAGCACAACCACTTTGGCCTTTTCTCACACCCGGCCCAGTCATCCACCCTCACTGCGGCCCAGTCAGCCCACGCGTACAGGAGCTTCGTCCTCCTGTACGGCAGGCCATCCAGAGCAGCCACGTCGGCACGCCAGATGATTTGATGACCGGAGCTCGTCGCTAGACCCTATAAAAGACGGCCCCGTTGCCCTAGGGTCTCCCCTCGACCGATCCCCCTCCTCTTCTTCCCTCTCTGCCGCCTAGGTTAGCGCCACGTGCCTTGCCGTCGCCCTGCCCACCATGAACCTAGCGAGCAAGAGCTCTCGGTCGGGGTGGCCGTCCACGTCACGTCTCCGACCCACCTGTTGCCATGTGGAGGACCATCAAGTCCCTCTACGTCCGCTGCCTCCACGTCCGCGTCCACACGGCCTCGGGTTCAACCTCCACGACGTTGTCTTCTTCCTCTTATTCCAGGTCAGAAACCCGCCAAGTTCAGAGCTGTGTCACCCCGTCTCCATCACGTATCCAGCCACTTCTTCACGTCCTAGGTGAGCTAGGTATATCCCGTTTTCCCCGCTGCCCTTCTCGTCGTCGTTTTCTTTCGTACAACGACGTAGCGTTCGTGCGAAGTTCGTGTCCTCCGTGCTCTGGCCATAGGCGCAGTATTTTTTTGTTTGGGGCTCTCTTGTTCTGGCACACGCACTCCCCTGCAAGCGAAGCCTCCACCTTATCTTGTGTGCACGCCTCTCCCGACGCACGCGCATGCGCATAGCCGCATCCTCACGCACGCCGAGCCATGCACACACACGTTTGGCATCGAGCAAAAGCCACCATGGCTGAAGCTCGCGAGCTTCATGCTCACGCCACGCACATTCCATCATTGCTCCGCTTGCACACGTGCGTCCTCACCCCATTCCCGCAGGCCCGCCGCTGCTCTGCATCATGAGCCGTCGCCTCCTAGCTCATCACCGCCGGCGCCGGTGATCGCTGTGTTGCCATACCCAAAGGCTCGGCCTTCTGGCACTGAGTCAAAAGAGGCCAGGCGCCCATCACATTGGATACCCACCTCCTCTAGCGCAGTGGTCAACGTTCCTTTGCCTCGCGTGGGGGACCTGGGTTTGAGTCCCAGGCTCCACACATTTTTTGTTTTGTTTGTTATGGCCTTTTTATTTCTTTCACTGGGAAGCTTTGGCCCCACTGTGATCCACACACAATCACATGCCCATTGTCATACACCAGTCAGCCACTAACCCCCCTCCTTCTCTTTTATTTCTTTTGTTCCAGCGAGTTTCCATTTCTGGAAATATGCCATATTCCATTTTGGGCTGGTCCATTTCTGGACCTTTCCAAATACGGAAAATGCCATTTCTGTTTATTTCCTTTTTAGGCAGGTTTCAACTTAGAGCATTTGTGAAGATTATTCTATAAGAACCCCAGCATATTATATATGTTTTTGGGCTAGAAAAATCCAATGAATCTAGTGGTGGCATCCATTTCTGCATTTGAGCATGTTTGCACACATGTAATTTTGCATCATGAGGCTGTTTTGTCATTTTTGTGTGATTTATTTCAATCATGCTATGTAGGTGTTTGTCCCTTGGTTAGTTTCTTTTTCTTGCCTGCTACATGCTAGTATGTATGCCATGTCTCCTTGTGCACTTTGATGAGTGAAACAAGCATGCAAAGTAGCTCTCGTAATATTGCTGTTTTCAGGGACTTAGAATTTCACTAAGTCTTTTCCCTACTGTTATTTTTTATGCCATGCATTCATGTTGCTATAGTGGGATCCATGCTTCTTTTGAGTATGTTCAGTAAGGATAATTTGGACATATGGCTATGCTCTATCCATCCATGCCCCTGTTCGCATTTATGGAGTGCCCTAGCATGACTCAATCTTGCTCTACTTTTGCTATAAAATGTTCATGGCAGATTGTTTATGTGTTAATCAATTTTGCCAAGGTTGTTGTAGTTGATCCATGCATGCTATGAGCTTGTTCTTGCCTTGGTTAGCTTCATGAACATGTCTTGTTGCTGGTAGTATGCTTAGCTTGTCATGAAATGCCTTGTGTTGAGTGCATCGAGCTCGCGAACATGCCTTCATAATTCTGTTGATGCCATGTCCAGTTTTCTGCCAAGTCTAAATCTGTTAACGAAACTTGCTATGTTTACATGGGTTCCATCATATTTTTTGTGCCCTTTTGGCTTATGGTCAGTAAGGGACTTTTGTTCTATGCTTTGAGTAGATTCATGCCATGCCTTTGTTTGCTATGTTCTGTTCCTGTAGCATGTTCTTACCTTGCTCTAAACTTTGCTTCCCGATGTTAATTCCAGACATGTAAGTATTTTCACTAAGTCTGTGAAGCTGATATCTTTTGCACTTTTGCCATGCTTGTTTGAACCTCCTATTGTGTGATTTAGCCGTAGCTCAGTGTTCATCTTTTGTCAAGCATCTTGAGTAGATCACTGCCATGTGTTTTGTTGCTATGTTAAAGTGCAGTAGCTTAGTTTCTTGTTGCATTTTAGATGGCATCGTGCTGTTAATCGCAGAATTGTGCCATTATTGTTTTGCTTGCCATTTCCAAACCGTGCATCCGATTCCGGTGATCTTTATCTCGATTTCGACCAAAATCAACTCATCTTTCCAGCGGCGCACTTGGTTTGCCAAGTTGAGGCCTGGTTCAATATTTTCCTTTCGGAGCACGCATATGCATTGCATATCACATCCCGCATATCATGCCATGTTTTGCATCATGTTGCTTGCGCACTGCACCGTGGTTGATTGTGGTTTCCTTTGCTTGTGTTTTTGCCTTGGGTAGAGCCGGGAGACGAGTACGTGATCGAGGAACCCGTTGAGTATGCTTACGAGGATCAAGCTTACGTCAACTCGGAGAACTTTGCAAGCAAGATGACCATACCCTTGAAATCACTTCTATCTTTGCTTGCTAGTTGCTCGCTCTATTGCAATGCCGCGATACCTACCACATGCTTTATCATGCCTCCCATATTGCCATGTCAAGCTTCTAACCCACCTTTTCCTAGTAAACCGTTGTTTGGCTATGTTACCGCTTTGCTCAGCCCTCTTATAGCGTTGCTAGTTGCAGGTGAAGATTGGAGTTTGTTCCATGTTGGAACATGGTTATTGTTGGGATATCATTATTATATCTTGTTTACTTTAATGCACCTATATACTTGGTAAAGGGTGGATGGCTCAGCCTTATGCCTGGTGATTTGTTCCTCTCTTTCCGCCCTAGTTTCCGTCATACCGGTGTTATGTTCCTTCATTTTGCGTTACTTACACGGTTGGGTTATAATGGGAACCCCTTGACAGTTCTCCTTGAATAAAACTCCTGCAGCAAGGCCAACCTTGGTTTTACCATTTGCCACTTCCCTTGGGTTCCGCGGACTCAAGGGTCATCTTTATTTTAAACCCCCAGGCCAGTGCTTATCTGAGTGTTGGTCCAAACTAGAGTCCTTTGCAGCGCCCCCTCGGGGAAACTCGAGGTTTGGTTTTAGTTGTATGGAGCTCTCATCCGGTGTGCCCTGAGAATGAGATACGTGTGACTCCTATCGGGATTTGTCGGCACATCGGGCGGCTTTGCTGGTCTTGTTTTACAATTGTCCAAATGTCTTGTAATCGGGATTCCGGGTCTGATCGGGTCGTCCTGGGAGAAGGAATATCCTTCGTTGACCGTGAGAGCTTGTGATGGGCTAAGTTGGGACACCCCTGCGGGGTTTTGAACTTTCGAAAGCCCTGCCCGCGGTTATGGGCAGATGGGAATTTGTTAATTTCCGATTGTAGAAAACTTGGCACTTAACTTAACTAAAATGAATCAACAGCGTGTGTAGCTGTGATGGTCTCTTTTCGGCGGAGTCCGAGAAGAGAACACGGTATCGTGTTATGCTTGAACATAAGTAGCTTTAGGATCACTTCTTGATCTTTATAGATTCTCGACCGTGCTTTTCTTCTCTTCTCGCTCTCATTTGCGTAAGTTAGCCACCATATATGCTAGTGCTTGCTGCAGATACACCTCAGCACCTTTCCTACCCATAAGCTTAAATAGTCTTGATCGCGAGGGTGTGAGATTGCTGAGTCCCCGTGACTCACAGTTTACTTCCAAAACCATATGCGGGTGCCGATGATGCCAGTACAGGGGATGCGACCGAACTCAAGTGGGAGTTCGACGAGGACTCAGGACGTTACTATGTTTCCTTTCCAGACGATCAGTAGTGGAGCCTAGTTGGGGCGACCGGGGACCTATTGCATTTGGGGTTGTCTTTATTTTGGTTCCATAGTCGGACCTTGATTGTATTCTGGATGATGTAATGCTATATTTATGTATGGTGTGAAGTGCCGATTGTAAGCCAACTCTCTACCTCTTTCTTATTCAGTACATGGGATTTGTAAAGATTACCCCTCTTGCGACATGCCTACTATGCGGCTATGCCTCTAAGTCATGCTCCGACACATGGGAGATATAGCTGCATCGTGGGTGTTACAAGTTGGTAATCAGAGCCTTCCCCGACTTAGGAGCTCCCTGGTTGATCGAATCGCTGGCGTTGTTGAGTCTAGAAAAATGTTTTGAGTCTTATAGGACTATATATATCGGAGAGTAGGATTCTTTTTACTCCTCAGTCCCTTCGTCTCTCTGATGAGGCTTCCTGACGTAGAGTCTTGACTCTTCTCTTCTCAAATTTCATGAATTTTTTTTAGGATCACGCGGGTATCTTGGAATCGTTTCGATGGTTTTGTGATGAGAACATTGTTCTTGGTGCCTCCTGACATGTAGGGGTTTGTGGCAGTGTCCCGGGGAGTTGAGCTTCGAGGTGTTGTCGTCACAATTTTATCATTGCAGTTCTGAATACCGGAGTTTCGTCGACATCGAAAATCTCCTTTATGCAGTTGTTAGTGAGATAACCTCGACGCCACCCAGTACTGGGGCGGGAGTTCAGGAGTATTGCCATAACTCGTATAACGGATGCTTTTCGAAGGTTGAGGTAAATGATTTCCGAAGGTTTCTTGGTTATATGTTGAAGGATGGATACAGCTGGATGTAGGATTTGCTGGTTTTGGGTGAGATATTATGCTTCCCCTCTATCCCCAACACCTGATTGCATAACCAGAAAATTTCAGGAGTTTCATAGATGGGAATTCATGTAGCTCTAGTATTTCTTCCGCAGATATTTGGTTTGTGATTGGGTAATTCTTACCAATTATTTGTTCATGTCCGTACCTTGTTGTTTTATTCATCTATCTCTATCTAAGTGGCTTCTCAATTTATGGAAGTGTGATCATTTACTTTGGAATTCATTCGTTCATTCTTGTTCGAATGTTAAGGCTACATGTTGCAATTGCGATCCATTGATTCAGCTTGAATATATGTCTTGCAAGATGCTAACGGATGTCAACCTCGTGAGGATGGCTCCTCCAACGCATCAGAATCCATAACCTCCGCCAGCACCACCACCTCCGGAGGCATGGCAAGCTGTCATGGCCACCACCAACGCCAACACACAGATGCTTATGCAACTCTTGCAAGAGTGTAACCAAGGAAATCAAGGCCATGTCAACAATCAAGTTCAATTTGCTAACCTCAACCAGTTCCTCGCAAACCAGCCGAAGTCTTTCAGTAACCGTGTCGAGGCCACAAACACTGACGATTGGCTTGTGGATATCTGCAAACATTTTCAGTGTAGCAATGTCAGGCCTGGGGACTTTGTCAAGTTTGCTTCGTTCTAACTCAAAGACCAAGCTGCTGAGTGGTATCAACAATACAAAGATTCTATAGGAGGTCGTGTGATTACCTGGGATGATTTCCGCCGAGACTTCAAAGCTCATCACATTCCTCAAAGTGTTGTTGAGAGTAAGCGCAAGGATTTCTACAATCTGAAGCAAGGCAGCTTGTCTGTTTACCAATACAACGTCATGTTTCAGAGGCTCGCTCGCTTCGCCAAACAAGACGTCCCTGGCGAGAAGAGCATGATTTATCAATTCAGAGGTGGCCTTTGAGAAGATCTGCAACTAGCTCTCGTGCTTTTTGAGCCGAAATAGTATGATGAGTTCTACAACATGGCACTAAAGCAAGAGGCTACTCAGCTCAAGTGCGATGCTTCTAAGAAGAGAGTCAGGGATGCAACTCCTTCTTCTTCTTCAACTCAAGTGGCAGCTAAGCAACAAAAGTACTAGTTGCCTCCTCCTCCTCCGTTCCGTCAGCCTTACCAGCAGAAGAGTAAAGGTGGCAATGGATCTTCCCACCCACCCAACTCAGGCTATCAGAAGAAACCATAGTCTCATGCTCCAAGGGCAAGTTCTCCTTATCACCGTCCGCTCCCAGAGGTTATGTGCAACAAGTGTCAGCAGAAGGGGCACTATGCGAATAAATGCTTCAACTAGAGGCGCCTTCCGCCTCATCGTCCTATGAGATCTCCAGCAATGCAGTGGTCAAGCATAATCCCAAGCATGTAAAGGTTAACATGATGAACGCAGCTCAAGCAGAGGACTCGTCAGAAGTGATCATGGGTAACCTTCCAGTTAACTCTATTCCCACCAAAGTTCTCTTTGATACTGGTGCATCGCATTGTTTCATTTCAAAACCTTTTGCATCAAAGTATGAGTGTGATTATCAACAATTGCCTAGAACTTTATCAATTGTGTCCCCGGGAAAGCAAATGTCAGCTAATATCTACGTCCCGGGTGTTTCTATCGAGATGGGTGACTAAAAATTTCTGGCTTCTCCAATTGTTCTTGGTGACTCGGATATTGATCTAATTCTCGGCATGGACTGGCTTTCTAAGCACAAGGCTCAGCTTGATTATACTGCCAGGTAGATTCAATTGACACACTCTTCTAAGGATGTGATCATCTTTGCCGTTCTTCATGATACCATTCGACTGTTTTCTCTCAATGAGAAAGGCGAGTTGAATGACATCTCTCAGATTCCAGTCGTTTGTGAATATCAAGACGTCTTTCCAAAAGAACTTCCAGGAATGCCTCCTCATCGGCCAGTTGAATTCGTCATCGATCTTGAGCCTGCCATAGAACCAATTTGCAAACGTCCTTACAAGCTTGGACTAGAAGAGTTGAAGGAGCTGAAGAAACAACTCGATGTACAAGAGCGTATGGGTCTGATCCGACCGACTTCTTCTCCTTGGGGTTGTGGTGTTCTTTTTGTCAAGAAGAAGGATAGCACGGACCGACTTTGTGTCGACTAATGTCCATTGAACAAGAAGACCATAAAGAACAAGTACCCACTTCCTAACATCAATGAGCTATTCGAACAACTCAAAGGTGCCCAAGTATTCTCCAAGCTTGACCTCCGTATGGGCTATCATCATATTCGCATTCGTGAACAAGATATCCCCAAGACAACATTCAGAACAAGCTATGGTTCCTATGAATACAGTGTCATGTCTTTCGGCCTTGTCAATGCTCCTCCAATGTTCTCTCGCATGATGAACTTCATCTTCAACCCTTACACAAATGACTTTGTCTTGGTGTATCTCGATGATATTATGGTCTTTTCCAAGAACAAGGAGGATCATGCCAAGCATTTGAGATTGGTGCTGGACAAACTCAGAGAACATCAGTTCTATGCGAAGTTTTCAAATTGCGAGTTTTGGCTCGATGAGGTTCTCTACCTTGGGCATATCATCCCAGCCAAGGGCATAGCTGTTAATACTGAGAAGGTTTCTACAATTGTGAATTGGGAACTGCCTCAGAATGTAAAGCAGCTCCGCAACTTTCTTGGGCTTGCAAGCTATTGTCGAAGATTTGTTGAGAATTTCTCTAAGATTGCAAAGCCTCTTTCCAACCTCCTCTAGAAGCATGTGAAGTATGTCTGGACGCCTAAATGTGACATCACTTTCAACACCCTCAAAGAGAAGTTAGTCACAGCTCCAGTTCTGACTCCTCCTGATGAATGCAGACCATTCGAAGTTTTCTGTGATGCTTCCCTGCAAGGTATCGGTGCTGTGTTAATGCAAGAGAAGAAAGTTGTGGCCTATACCTCTCGCCAGTTGAAGCCCAATGAAAAGAACTACCCCATTCATGACCTCGAGTTGGCAGCAATTGTCGATGCTCTTTTAACATGGAGACATCTCTTGTTGGGAAGGAAAGTGGACATCTTCACGGATCATAAGAGTCTCAAGTACATCTTCACTCAACCCAACCTCAACCTCAGGCAGACTCATTGGGTCGAAATGATTCAAGAGTATAATCCGAGTATTGAATATATTCCAGGCAAGGCCAAGCTCATTGCTGATGCTTTGAGCAGGAAGGCTTACTACAACAGTTTGATTCTCAAGCCCTTCCAACCGGATCTTTGTGAAGCTTTCCACAAACTTAATCTCCAAGTTGTTCCTCAAGGATTTCTTGCCAACCTCCAAGTCTCTCCTACTTTGGAAGATCAAATTCATGAGGCACAACTTCTTGATGCAATGGTGAAGAAGGTGAAGAATGGGATTGCCAAGAGTCAACCCAAGTACAAGTGCTATCGCCTTGATGACAAAGATACTCTATTCTTTGAGGATCGAATTGTTGTTCCTAAGGGTGATCTACGTAAAGTCATTATGAACGAGGCTCACAATTCACTCCTATCTATTCATCCTGGAAGTACAAAGATGTAGCATGACCTCAAGCAGTCGTATTGGTGGACTCGAATGAAGCGCGAGATTGCTCAGTTTGTGAATGAATGTGATGTCTGCAGAAGAGTGGAAGCAGAACACCAACGGCCAGCTGGTCTCCTCCAACCTATTTCCATTCCATAATGGAAGTTTGACCATATTGAGATGGACTTAGTGACTGGATTTCCCAAGTCCAAACGTGGAAATGATGCTATCTTTGTTGTCATCGATAAGCTTACTAAAGTGGCTCATTTTCTTCCTATCAAAGAATCTATTACAGCAGCTCAGTTGGCAAAGCTATGTGCCTCCAGGATTGTCTCTTGCACGACATTCCGCAGTTGATATCTTCAGATCATGGAAGCATCTTTACTTCTAAGTTCTGGGATTCCTTTCAGAAGGCCATGGGCACCAACATCCGCTTCAGCACAACCTTTCATCCTCAAACTAGTGGACAAGTCGAGCGAGTCAATCAAATTCTTGAAAATATGCTCAGGGCTTGTGTCATTTCCTTCGGTATGAAGTGGGAAGATTGTCTTCCATATGCCGAGTTCTCCTACAACAACAGTTTCCAAGCGAGGTCGGGCAAGGCCCCATTCGAGATTCTCTATGGCAGAAAGTGTCGTACTCCTCTTAACTGGTTAGAGACTGGTGAACGTCAACTTCTTGGCAATGACTTAACACAGAAGCTGAAGAAATGTGTAAAGTCATTTTTGAAAATCTCAAAGCCGCGCAATCGCGCCAGAAGAGTTACTATGATAGAAAGCATCGTGACTTGGCTTTCGAGATCGGAGACCATGTCTACCTTCGTGTCACTCCAATGAAAGGTACTCGTCGCTTCGGTATCAAAGAGAAGCTTGCCCCTAGATACGTGGATCCTTTTAAGATCATTGGCAAAAGAGGCGATCTCGCCTATCAACTTGAGCTTCCGTCTAACTTTGCAAATGTGCACGGCGTGTTTCACGTGTCTCAGCTTCACAAGTTTTTCAAGACTCCTGACCGCACCATCAACTTCGAAGAGATTGATCTCCAAGAAGACCTATATTATCTTGAGCATCCTGTTGCTATCCTTGAAGAAACCGAGCGCAAGACTCGCAATAAGTCAATCAAATTCCTGAAAATGAATTGGTCGCATCATTCCGACCGAGAAGCCACCTGGGAACGCAAGGACCACTTCCGTTCCGAATATCCGGAGTTCTTTCAGTCCTAGATCTCGGGGTGAGATCCTTTCGTAGTGGTGGAGTGTTGTAACACCCCAGATGTAAAACTTCCAAATTTGGCAATGTATCCAGCCTTGTCATTTTCAATACCATGTGGTTTTCCTCTTTGTGGGTTTCATTTTGGGTTTGCTTTGTTTCCCATTGCTTTGTCTTTTCATTACTTGTCATATTTCTCTATGCCATCTTATGTTGCATCTTGGTCATATCAAGTATAGCTTTGTGCTTGCCATGTTGCATTTGGTCATTCATGTTGTTGCCATGAGCATCATGTGCATTACCCTTGTCACCCTCTCAAACCATTGCACCATCACTTCTCCTTCCTTCCCTTTTCTTCCATTCTTTGCAAGTGCCACTTTGCCTCCACCATAAATGTTCATATTTTCACCAATTTTCTAACACCATATACCTAGCCTCTCTATCAAATTTCATCTCAATTGGAATTGTTTTGGTTAGGGTTTAAAATAGTTCAAGTTTGAATTTAATTCAAACTTGAATTATTTTACTTCCTTTAAAAATTTCCAAACCACTTTTATTAAATAGAGAACAATTTCAGGATCATGAGAATATTTTTATATTTCTCTAGCTCCTCTCATTTTCCCCTGCTCTTTCCTTTTTGTATTTCTGTCTGAAGAAATGGAAAAGAAAGCAGCAGCAGCAGGGCCTTCCCAACACAGCCACTTGGGCATTTTCTCACACCCAGCCCAGCCATCCACCCTCACTGCAGCCAAGTCAGCCCACGCGTACAGGAGCTTCGTCCTCTTGTACGACAGACCATCCAGAGCAGCCACGTCGGCACGCCAGATGATTTGACGGCTGGAGCTCATCCCTAGACCCTATAAAAGACGTCCCCGGTGCCCTAGGGTCTCCCCTCGACCGATCCCCCTCCTCTTCTTCCCTCTCCGCCACCTAGGTTAGCGCCACGTGCCTCGCCGTCGCGCTACCCACCATGACCCGAGCGAGCAAGAGCTCGAGCTCGGGGTAGCCGTCCACGTCACGTCTCCGACCCGCCTGTTGCCGTGGGGAGGACCATCAAGTCCCTCTATGTCCCCTGCCTCCACGTCCGCGTCCACACGGCCTTGGGTTCAACCTCCACGATGTTGTCTTCTTCCTCTTCTTCCCGATCAGAAACCCGCCAAGTTCAGAGCTGTGTCACCCCGTCTCCGTCGCGTATCCAGCCACTTCTTCATGTCCTAGGTGAGCTAGGTATAGCCTTTTTCCCCGTTGCCCTTCTCGTCGTTGTTTTCTTTCGTATAGCGACATAGCGTTCGTGCCAAGTTCGTGTCCTCCGTGCTCTGGCCATAGGCGCAGTATATTTTTTGTTTGGGGCACTCCTGTTCTGGCACACGCACTCCCCTGCAAGCGAAGCCTCCACCTGATCTTGCGCGCATGCCTCTCCCGATGCACGCGCATGCGCATAGCCGCATGCTCACGCACGCCCAGCCATGCACACACACACTTGGCATCGAGCAGAAGCCACCATGGCTGAAGCTCGCGAGCTTCATGCTCACGCCACACACATTCCATCGTTGCTCCGCTTGCACACGCGCGTCCTCACCCCATTCCCGCAGGCCCGCCGCTGCTCTGCGTCGTGAGCCATCGCCTCCTAGCTTGTCGCCGCCGGTGCCGGTGATCTCTGTGTTGCCATACCCAAAGGCTCAGACTTCTGGCACTGAGTCAAAAGAGGCCAGGCGCCCATCACATTGCATACCCACCTCCTCTAGTACAGTGGTCAACGTCCCTTTGCCTCGCCTAGGAGACCTAGGTTCGAGTCCCAGGCTCCACACATTTTTGTTTGGGAAACATTTGGAGATGGTGCGCTCCGACCGGTCGCCCGCTACCTCGTCCTCCTGTGTCGATGAGACCTGCATCCGCACCCTATCTGCTGCAGCCCAATCTCGCAGGCGAGGCCGCCATCCACCCCCGCATCATGCCCCTACCCCGCTGTAGCCTAATCTCACCGGCAAGGCCGCCGTCTACCCCCCGCATCGACCCTCTACCCGTGGCAGCCCAATCTCGCCGGCGAGGCCGCCGTCCACTGCACGGCCGGCGATTTCCCCACGTGCACGACACATCCACCCCCTACCTACACTCTTCACGCGCACGCATCCCCTGCCCCCTCCTCCCGGGCTGTGTTTGGGCAACCACAAGCTCCATCACCGGCGGCCAAGCGCTCCCTCGCCGGCCGCCATGGCTGCCTGCAGCCATGCCCAGATCCTCCCGTGTATACAAGTGTTGCAACCATCACCTAGAAAAGCTTCAATAGCCGTTGAAAAAAGCTTCAACCATAGACATAGAAAGCTTCAATGGCACTGCACAACAAGGGAAAGCTGCAACCGTTGTTGGATTTTGGCACTACCGGCAAATCTTTTTGCTACAACCATCACGCAGAGCTGCGACCTCGCAAAGGACGACAATGATTTTTTTGCTACAACCGTGGCAGGATTTTGCTACTACCATTGGAGGTTTTTGCTACATCCATGTAAAGCGGAGCTGCGACCTCGTGAAGGCGGCGACGGTGTTTTTGCTGCACCCGTAGTTTGATTTTGCTACTACCAGTGAAATTTTTTGCTACATCCATTGAGCTACAACGGGTGAGAAGCTACAACCATTGTGGAAAAAGCTACAACGGGTGAAACAAAAAGGTTCAACCGCCTGCAGGCGCCGACGTGCTGCACGGGGATGCTTCAACCATCTACGGAAAAGCTGTTAACGGACCTCGACGAAGCTACATGCAGCGACGGAAATTTCTACATGCGTCAATCTTTCTTGCAGGGACAAGAGAGAAGCAGATGTTACAACCGGTGCACATCGGAGCTACAACCGTCAACCCAAAATGCTACGACCGATGGCATTTTTTGCTGGAACCAGAGAAAGAATAGGCTTTGACGGACGTGCGTTATAGCTGCAACCATACTGAAAAATGCTACGTCCGGCAACCAAAAAAGCTACATCCGATTTTGAAAAAAGTTTCAACTGGATACGGGGTAGCTGGAGGTCGGCCACCGCACAGCCGAAAAAAGCTGCAACCGGCGTCGAGAATAGCTACTACCCGCTTTTAAAAAAGCTTCAAACTGAAAACATCTAGATAACAATGGCGACCGGCGATGACGGTGCTACGTGGCGGTGCTGCGATGGGCGCATGGCGAGCTACGACAGCAGGCCGGTGGCGACGCTAGAACCCTCATCGTGTGGTGCTGCAATCAGGCAGTGTGACACACGTCGAGATGCAAGGCGGAGCTACATCCGGCGAGCTGCGGCGGCCTCGGCAATCTATGACATGGACCGGCCCCCGTGAGCTGCGACATCGAGCAGGCCGGACGAGGTGCGACGGGGCGGTCGAGCAGGCCCGGCGAGCTGTGACGGGGCGGCCAAGGGCGCGCACGAGGAGGTTGACCTGCAGATTTCCTTTTTTCTCTCATGCAAGGAAGAAGAAGGTAAGGGGGAATCATTTTCTTTGGCGGGATCCAGCGGCCCAGGCGGTCGGATCCAACAGCTGCTGTGCAACCGGCCCGACAGTCGGGCCGGTGCACCGGCACAGATCGTTACCCTTTTTGTTTTGTTTGCTATGGCCTTTTTATTTCTTTCACTTGGAAGCTTTGGCCCCACTGTCATCCACACACAATCACATGCCCACTGTCATACACCAGTTAACCACTAACCCCCCTCCTTCTCTTTTATTTCTTTTGCTCCAGCGAATTTCCATTTCTGGAAATATGCCATGTTCCATTTTGGGAAGGTCCATTTCTGGACGTTTCCAAATACAGAAAATGCCAGTTCTATTTATTTCCTTTTTAGGCAGGTTTCAACTTAGGGCATTTGTGAAAAAATTTCTATAAGAACCCCAACATATTATATTTGTTTTTGGGCTAAAAAAATCCAATGAATCCAGTGGTGGCATCCATTTCTGCATTTGAGCATGTTCGCACACATGTCATTTTGCATCATGAGGTTGGTTTTGTCATTTTGTGTGATTTATTTCAATCATGCTATTTAGGTGTTTGTCCCTTGGTTAGTTTCTTCTTCTTGCCTGCTACATGCTAGTATTTATGCCATGTCTCTTTGTGCACTTTGATGAGTGAAACAAGCATGCAAAGTAGCTCTCGTAATATTGTTGTTTTCAGGGACTTAGAATTTCACTAAGTCTTTTCCCTGCTGTTATTTTTTATGCCATGTATTCATGTTGCTATAGTGGGATCCATGCTTCTTTTGATTATGTTCAGTAAGGATGATTTGGACATATGGTTATGCTCTATCCATCCATGCCCCTGTTTGCATTTATGGAGTGCCCTAGCATGACTCAATCTTGCTCTACTTTTGCTATAAAATGTTCCTGGCAGATTGTTTACGTGTTAATCAATTTTGCCAAGGTTGTTGTAGTTGATCCATGCATGCTATGAGCTTGTTCTTGCCTTGCTTAGCTTCATGAATATGTCTTCTTGATGGTAGTATGCTTAGCTTGTCATGAAATGCCTTGTGTTGAGTGCATCGAGCTCGCGAACGCGCCTTCATAATTCTGTTGATGCCATGTCCAGTTTTCTGCCAAGTCTGAATCTGTTAATGAAACTTTCTATGTTTACATGGGTTCCATCATATTTTTATGCCCTTTACTCTTATGGTCAGTAAGGGAATTTTATTCTACGCTTTGTGTAGATTCATGCCATGCCTTTGTTTGCTATGTTCTGTTCCTGTAGCATGTTGTTACCTTGCTCTAAACTTTGCTTCCTGATGTTAGTTCCTGACATGTTAGTATTTTCACTAAGTCTGTGAAGCTGATATCTTTTGCACTTTTGCCATGCTTGTTTGAACCTGCTATTGTGTGATTTAGCCGTAGCTCAGTGTTTATCTTTTGTCAAACATCTTGAGTAGATCACTGCCATGTGTTTTGTTGCTATGTTAGAGTGCAGTAGCTTAGTTTCTTGTTGCATTTTAGATGGCATCATGTTGTTAATCACAGAATTGTGCCATTATTGCTTTGCTTGCCATTTGCAAACCGTGCATCCGATTCCGGTGATCTTTATATCAATTTTGACCGAAATCAACTCATCTTTCCAGCGGAGCACTTGGTTTGCCAAGTTGAGGCCAGGTTCATTCTTTTCCTTCCGGAGCACGCATATGCATTGCTTATCACATCCCGCATATCATGCCATGTTTTGCATCATGTTGGTTGCACATTGCACTGTGGTTGATTGTGGTTTCCTTTACTTGTGTTCTTGCCTTGGGTAGAGCCGGGAGACGAGTATGTGATCAAGGAACCCGTTGAGTATGCTTACGAGGATCAAGCTTATCTCAACTCGGAGAACTTTGCAGGCACGATGACCATACCCTTGAAATCACTTCTATCTTTGCTTGCTAGTTGCTCGCTCTATTGCTATGCCGCGATACCCACCACATGCTTTATCATGCCTCCCATATTGCCATGTCAAGCGTCTAACCCACCTTGTCCTAGTAAACTGTTGTTTGGCTATATTACCGCTTTGCTCAGTCCCTCTTATAGTGTTGCTAGTTGCAGGTGAAGATTGGAGTTTGTTCCTTGTTGGAACATGTTTATTGTTGGGATATCATTACTATATCTTGTCTACTTTAATGCATCTATATACTTGGTAAAGGGTGGAAGGCTCGACCTTATGCCTGGTGTTTTGTTCCATTCTTGCCGCCCTAGTTTTCGTCATACCGGTGTTATGTTCCTTGATTTTGCGTTCCTTACGCGGTTGGGTTATAATGGGAACCCCTTGACAGTTCGTCTTGACTAAAACTTCTCCAGCAAGGCTCAACCTTGGTTTTACCATTTGCCACCCAAGCCTTTTTCCCTTGGGTTCCGCAGACTCAGGGGTCATCTTTACTTTAAACCCCCGGGCCAGTGCTCCTTTGAGAGTTGGTCCAAACTAGAATCCTTTGCAGCGCCCCCTTGGGGAAACTTGAGGTTTGGTTTTAGTTATACGGAGCGCTCATCCGGTGTGCCCTGAGAACGAGATACGTGCGACTCCTATCGGGATTTGTCGGCACATCGGGCGGCTTTGCTGGTCTTGTTTTACCATTGTCGAAATGTCTTGTAACCGGGATTCCGGGTCTGATCGGGTCGTCCTGGGAGAAGGAATATCCTCCGTTGACCGTGAGAGCTTGTGATGGGCTAAGTTGGGACACCCCTGCAGGGTTTTGAACTTTCGAAAGCCGTGCCCGCGGTTATGGGCAGATGGGAATTTGTTAATTTCTGGTTGTAGAAAACTTGACACTTAAGTTAACTAAAATGAATCAACATTGTGTGTAGTCGTGATGGTATCTTTTCGGTGGAGTCCGAGAAGAGAACACGGTCTCGTGTTACGCTTGAACGTAAGTAGCTTTAGGATCACTTCTTGATATTTATAGATTCTCGACCGTGCTTTGCTTCTCTTCTCGCTCCCATTTGCGTAAGTTAGCCACCATATATGCTAGTGCTTGCTGCAGATACACTTCACCACCTTTCCTACCCATAAGCTTAAATAGTCTTGATCGCGAGGGTGTGAGATTGCTGAGTCCCTGTGACTCACAGATTACTTCCAAAACCAGATGCAGGTGCTGATGATGCCAGTATAGGGGATGCGACCGAACTCAAGTGGGAGTTCGACAAGGACTCAGGATGTTACTATGTTTCCTTTCCAGACGATCAGTAGTGGAGCCTAGTTGGGGCGATCGGGGACCTATTGCATTTGGGGTTGTCTTTATGTTGGTTCCGTAGTCGGACCTTGATTGTATTCTGGATGATGTAATGCTATATTTATGTATTGTGTGAAGTGGAGATTGTAAGCCAACTCTCTACCTCTTTCTTATTCAGTACATGGGATTTGTAAATATTACCCCTCTTGCGACATGCCTACTATGCGGCTATGCCTCTAAGTCGTGCCCCGACACGTGGGAGATATAGCCTCATCGTGGGTGTTACATACTCACGGTTGCTTTGCTCCGTCTTTTCCCCTTTTCCATTCTTCCCGGTTGTTGCGACCAGATGTTGGAGCCCAGGAGCCAGACGCCACCGTCGATGATGACTCCTACTACACCGAGGGTGCCTACTACTATGTGTAGGCCACCGACGACTACGAGTAGTTAGGAGGATCCCAGGCAGGAGGCATGCGCCTCTTTCGATCTGTACCCCAGTTTGTGCTAACCTTCTTATGGCACCGTGTTTGACTTTATGTATGTACTCAAATATTGTTGCTTCCGTTGACTCGTCTATGATCGAGCACTTGTATTCGAGCCCTCTAGCTTGTCTTATGATGCTTGTATGACTTATTTATTTTTAGAGTTGTGTTGTGATATCTTCCCATGAGTCCCTGATCTTGATCATACACGTTTGCGTGTATGATTTGTGTACGATTGAATCAGGGACATCACAAGTTGGTATCAGAGCCGACTGCCTATAGGAATCCCTTTCCAACTCCTTGGCCTAAGTTGAGTCGAGTCATTGCAAATTTTTTACTAACATGGCTGTGTGGCTTACGAGCTCATGTCGCCATTGGGTGGTATTACGATCTTTTATTCCTCGACCTATACTCTAGGATTCTGATCTCTCTTCTATTCGGGTTAAATGATTTTACTAACTCTTACTCTAGGTTCTCGTAACTACTTCCTCCTGGAGAGCCCCTCACTCCAGATTATTACTTGGTGCTCCAGAAGATTCTGAAGATACTCTCCGATGTTCTCTCGAGACTTTGTGCCCATTGCTTTCACAATTCCCTACCACCAAAATATCCCTATGGATAACTACATACACCCGTCGTTCTTACTTCTATTCCCAGTTGATCTTGTTATTACGACATACCCTGAACTTCTCTCTATTGCTCCGAGAAAACTTTGTGCTTACTGCCTTGTAGTTCCTTGTCGCCTTAATACACCTACAAATTAATCCTCACACTTACCGAGGATTTGTTTCTCCCCAGTTATTCCTGTGTTCACAAAAGTCTTTGAAATGTATTCAATCTTTCGAAAATCCTCGGCAACCTATTGCTCTTGAAATTCTTGCTTTCCTGCATTATGATTAATCCCATAAGTCTGGTATCTTATTAGCATTCATTGTCATTATCACTTTGAGTCTGTTGATTCAATATGTTGTGAATGCCCGCAATCCTCAACCAGATCCTGAAATTCATCCTTCCGGCTCAGGCATCATTTTGAACATGAGCTGGTCCTCGATCAATCAAGTTGTCGTCGAATGTACACCTAAGTCTATTCAACTTATCCATTCTTAATTAGAGCATTTGCTTTTGATCCCTTGAATTGGAAATCATAATTCCTTTGCATGCCTTGAATTAGTCAGTTGTTTCTATAATATGATCTTCTTGCATTCTTTCTTCTTCTGGTTGGGTACCGATGCTCGCATCAGATCCCTTGTGGACCACCAAATCATTTGTTGGATTATAATCCGACCGCTCCTGCATATTCTCAAAACCTTGAGTCCTTCCCCTAATACATAATGCCTTTGGTAAATAGTATCCATTGCTCTTCTCAACCATGCTCTGCTTCGAGCATGTGTTAATTGATCCTAAAGTTCATGGTATATGTTCTAAGATTCCCCTATGGGTTGAACCTATGCCTTCTCTAAACCATGTGAACCCGAAAGTTTTCACGAGTCATACTCTTCAAGTGCATCGCTAGATAAAATTTCAACACTACAACTTCTTTGAAGATGAGAAGTGAATGAAAGGTTATGCATTAAAGAAGTGGGAGTCGACCTTGAACTTTGTGCTCATGCCCATGGACCCGATGTGGAAATTATCATGGAAGCTTCCTGCAAAATGTTTAATCATTTGGGTAATTCTTTCGGTGTCACTAAATTGTATCCCTTGCAGCTATGGTTCCGACTATGTTGTTCTTCTTTGATCCCATTTCTCAGGCAAGTGTAAGCATTTGTCTTCTGGGGATCCATACCCCAGTCCAACCTTTACTTTGTTCTACCATCAAGTATTACACTCCGGTATCTCGAGAATATCATGGAACTACATAACTTCTTATGGGTTCTTCATCCTGTTATTTCTCACCGATTCCAATTTTCCTGGGTTCTGGGTTGTCGTCAACCGAGAACACCAAATAGTGAATCGAGTCCGCACTCCGATTCAGTAAATCTAAGTAATATTTGTTGATTACGAGTTTAATAATCCTTCAAGTTATTCCTAGCCTGATCGGCTATATCATTATCGTGCTAAATTTTAATTGTGCTACCTGGTGCTTCTTCCCAGAGCACAATTTTCGACGATGAGCTAACCTTACGTCAATCTTCCTGGTCTTATCGTTTCACCTCGAACATCAAGCTTGATTCTGAGTTGGCGTAGTACCATTGGTTCCAATAACCTTTCGCTTCATCATTCCTTTGACTTGATGTCATCGCCGACCAATTACATCTTCATGAAACCTTTCGACAAATGTGTCGTGATCATCATCAACATTCTGAGCATTTCCAGGATATCAATCAAATTCATGATGGGAAATACCATATTTGCCCCTCGATGATTGTGTTATAAACGACAACATTCTTGCTTTCTCCCAATACAAATTTATTCATGTTATGGATGCAACTTGCTATCCAGCTTCTATGATGTTCTACCTTGAAGTGTTACTGCCTTTTTGTCAAGGATGTTGTCAGAGTTTCACCACCTCTTAAGAAATTCTTGATACAGTGATGCTTCTCGCCAACACCATTCTTTTCTTGGTCCCTGTGTTTAGTGAACTCTATTGTGAGAGTTTAATATCTCTAGCAACCCTATTGCTTCAGATTTAATGGACAATAATTCCAATTTGGTGTGCTGGTTGCTAAATCGCCATTCTGACGTTGGTCGTGCAACCCAGCCCGTATTTCAAGTGCACCTTTAAACCAATGTTTAACTATGGATGTTTTCCTCGAACATACATCGTTATATTATACCATTTGGTCTGACAAATATTATCTCCTTGTTTACATAATTGTGGAAATCCATCTTGTTGGAATTCTCGATAAATTGTCGCTGAGTCCATCATCCACATCCTCGTCTTCTCCTCGGTCTCTTATTTTCTTCCATAGTTCAATTCCCAAGAATCTTACAATGTCATCTCAACAAATTGTGTCGCACCTTTTTCTTCTCAGGCATCCTGAGGCTGAGGTATCCTGACACCAATCAGATCTGGATCTCGGTCAGATATGATGGCTTGGAACATATTTCCAAGAGTTATAACATTGGTCTTTAAATGACCCGGTAAGGTGATATCATGCCTAGCATCCCTGGCCGAAGGACCTATTGTTATAGTTCTTCCCCTTTTGCAAGGTTAACCATTCTTCCATGAGGAAATTGTAAGACTTATTCAATAAGTAGTTCCTGATTAATCCTTTGAGTATCCAAAGTCCAACCTTGCTTGAAGACCATGTCAATGCTATCTTGAAGCATGTTTTTGGTACTCCGATCTTCAATAAAAACATTTGAAGCGCAATGCTAAATTTTCTTTATCAATTATCCCAACACCGTTGTATGGGTAATTCCTCTCCCATTACCTAAATGGTTTACTACTTTGTGTCTTTTCATGGATATTATGCTCTGCTTGTCCCTGGGAAGGATATACCCCCTGAAATATGTGTTTAAACACATTGTCTTTTCAATTGTTTTATTTAACCTTTCATGTAATCTACTTAATTGAGAAGTGATAATTCCCTATTTAGGTAAGCACCTTGTTATACCACTTTGCAGTAACACCCTATTTCTATTGTTAATTACATTCCGGTAACCATCGATGAACGAGAACTTTGCCTATTGGTCCACCTCGTTTCAGCAAGCAGGAAAATGGTTCTCTTCGTCCCTCACCCTTGGTACCGACGTTGTTGCCACCCTAACTGGCATGTTATTCTCTGACATGCATTGCTATCATGATCGTGCAAGATGTCAGTGCCCTTCCTACATGTAACCCACATGGTGGGCCCATAACCCATAGTTCCATAGGATCGAAACTTGACTCTCCTGTACATCCCTGTCTCGAAAGTTAATCCTTGTGCTTGTCTTTGTGTGTAATTCACGATCCACCTTCCTAGTGATCTATTTTGGTATCAGATGCAATACTTATTCTCGTTGCTCTGGACCCCCTTTCACAGTTTGTTTCAGACATTGAATGATTGTCTATCCGTTTGAAAATTATTATTATACCTTATTACTTTGCTCTCGCTCTCTTGTCAAGTTTCAATTGAGAGTTACTTTTCGCCACCTTCCCCAATGTTATATACAAGATAAGCAACCTTGTAGAGGTCTATCCGTTCCAAGTTATCCCTTACCCTTTTCATATGTACGATGAAGATTCCGAAGAAAGGATGCCTACTTCATCATGATGACCTGGAGTAGAGAAATGAAGACATCAACGTAATGGATCGACAACTTCGAGAAGAGCAACCAAGATCGAGAACACCCATTAGAATTTCGTAACCAGTTCTCTTCCCCTCACTTCCCCTATTAAATCTCGGGACAAGATTTCTTGTAGTGGAGGAGAATTGTGATGCCTGGATAATTATGCTACAGTAATCCCACGTTAACGATGCCACGTCACCTCAGTTAATGTTGCTAATCTCGCGTTGGATCAAAACTATTCAAATTCAAATTTGAAATTTTGTCAAACATCAAAGTTTTCAAACATTAAAACAAAATATTTGCATTGTGCCAAATATTGCATAGGTAATTATAGTGAAGAAAAAATATGTTTAGAAAATGCTAAAATGCTCAAAAATAAATGTTTAGAAAATGCTAAAATGCTCAAAAATAAATAAAACAGAAAATGGAAAATAAATAAAAAGTAAAAACAAAACAAAAGAAAAAACCCTTGGGTCCCCACGGGCCTCGCCCCATCCTACCCAACCGGCCAGCCCACCCTGGCTGGCCCACCTGGCCCCTGCTTAACCACCCCACCCCATAAACCCTAGCCCACTACCCCCACTACTCTTGATTCACCCTCCCTCGTCCCACCCCCCCCACCCCGCGTGTGGATCTAGATCGGGGCTGTGCCCCTGCGCTCACCGCCCCGATCCCGCCACCGTTGCCTCGCCTTGCCGCCCCACTGATGCCACGCCATCGCCGGACCTCACTGCACCGTCCCCGACGTCCTCAACCGCACTACCCTGAGCTCGCTGCCCTCCCCGTCTGACCCCCTGTAGTTCAGTCCACATATACTACCCATTTCATTGAGACCAATGCATATGTAGTGTAGATCCTTGCTTGTGAGTACTTTGGATGAGTACTCACGGTTCCTTTGTTCCTTCTTTTCCCCCTTTTCCATTCTTCCCAGTTGCTGGGGCCAGATGTTGGAGCCCAGGAGCCAGACACCACCGTCGACGACGACTCCTACTACACCGAGGGTGCCTACTACTACGTGCAGGCCACCGGTGACCAGGACTAGTTAGGGGGATCCCAGGCAGGATGCATGTGCCTCTTTCGATCACTATCCCAGTTTGTGCTACCCATCTTATGGTACCTTGTTTAACTTTATGTCTGTACTCAGATATTGTTGCTTCCACTGACTCATCTATGATCGAGCACTTGTATTCGAGCCCTCGAGGCCCCTGGCTTGTATTATGATGCTTGTATGATGTAACGCCCCAGATGTAACATTCCATAATTGTAAATCCAACTCTGGCGTTTTCCGGCTAAGTTATATGTTATATCCTCCGTGGTTGGGTTTTGTCTTTCGTTTTGCATTTTGTTCATGTCATGCATTTCATCTCATGTCATCATGTGCATCTCATTTGCATTCGTGTTCATCTCATGCATTCTGTCTTTTTCCCCGTTTTCCATTTCAGAATTCGACACTCAGACAAGCACCCGTTGCACCCTTCAGATCTCGTTTCGTGAGTGGGAGAAAAACGTTCTCGGAATGGGCCGAGATTTGTCGAGTGGCCTTGGTACATCACCGCTTGTCAAATTTCGTTCCATTTAGAGGTCGTTTGATGCCCCAACGGTTAACTGGGTAACCGCGAAAAAACCCCTCTCTCTTTGCAGCCCAGCACCCTCCACAACAGCCCACTAGCCCATGTAAACCCCCTCCATGCTATCAGTCATTGGATCACGCTCCTGTGGGCGAAAACCGCACCTCATTTGGACTCTCCTAACTCCCACCATATATAAAACACCTCCCCCATCCAAAATTCGGAGAGAAACCCTAATCCCTTCCTCCTTCCTCGGTTTCCACGCCCACCAAACCAACGGCCGCCACTTGTCGCTGCCAGAGGCACCCTACCACCGTCGCCATGTCAGCCGGCCGCCACATTAAACACCTACCCCCGTCCAAAATTCAGAGAGAAACCCTAATCCCTTCCTCCTTCCTCGGTTTCCATGCCCACCAAACCACCCGCCGCCACTTGTCGCCGCCAGAGGCGCCTTGCCACCGTCTCCACGTCAGCCGGCCGCCGCCTGGGCCAACCCGGGGGCGCCACGCGTCCCTCCCCGGGTCAACCACCGCCATCCCTCCATGGCCCGTAGCCGGCCCGCACCTGGCCAGATCTGGGCCCGGAGGAAGCCCGCGCGCCGCCTCACTTCGTCCCGCGCGCCGCCGCCGTCCGCCGCCCGCTCACTGGTCACCGTGCCGCCGCACGCCGACTCTGCCCCGCCGCCTCCCGCTCGTCACCAGCAACCCTGCTCGCCGCCCCGACTGGGCCGTGCCCCGCCGCCCGGGACTCCGCCGTCGCACGCCGCCGCGCCCCGCCAACCGGATCCGACCATCTCCGCCGTCGCCGCCCTGTTGCTACCTCGCCGGCGACCTCCTCCTCCCCGCACGGGACTCCTCCTCGCCGGAGTCCGAGTCAACCATGCATCCGGGCACGTCTGACCCGCCCCGGACACGTCCGTCCTAACCCCCCCTCTGCGAGGTTGATTTTCTCCAAGTCCCTAAATTTCTATCTCATGTGCCCATCTTTGCCATGTCATAGCTCCATGCTCGTAGCTGCGATTTGCGCATATGATATATCGAAATGTTCATCTCATGATACTCTTCATGTTAGTGTCATTTGCATACATGTTACTATACATATTGATGCCTTAATCTTCGTTGCAAAAGTTCGATATGATGTTGTCTGCTGGAATTCATCATAACTTGCTGATTTGTCATTTTCATAGTATTTTGTGTGGATCCTTTGAGCATCATGTCTACATGTTTTAGGATCATCGTCATGACATCTTTATAGTGGTGCAAGCTTTGTAGTTTTATGAGCTCTGTGGTGACTAGCACAAGCATGCAAAGTAGGCCACATGATGTTGCTGATTTCAGACACTTAGTATTTCTACCAAGTCTTTTCCGGTTACATTATGTTGCTATGTTGGCTTGTCGCCACAAGTAGAAACATGCATGTTTTAATGAAGTTCATTAAGAGTGTTTTGAAGATATGGTTATGCTCTATCCATTCATGCCTCTGGTTGTAATTATGGAGTAGTGTAACTTGTCATTACCATGCTCTAATTTTGCCAAATATTATTGCTCGCAGATTGTTAACATGTAGTGCACTTTTGCCATGTGTTTCACTAGTGATCCATGCACCATATGAACTTGCTCTTTCCATGTTTAGCTTCATAAACGTGTTTTCTTACTGTTGGTTACCTTGTTATGCCATGCAATGCTTTGTCGTGAGTGGCATGAGCTTGCAAAGTTGCTATCATGAATCTGTTTCTGCCATGCTATGTTTTTCTACTAAGTCTGAAACTGTTCATATGACTTCCCATGTTTGCATTTCATGATGTCGTTTATGCCATTTTAGTATTTTCACCAAGTCTGAAACCTGATTGTCATTTGTATTTTTGCCATGCTGTTTTAGGATTGTTCTAGTGAGTTCTAGCAGGAGCTCAGTGTTCTTGATTTGTAGAGCTTCACTTGTACTTCGCTGCCATGTGCTTTGTTGCGATGTTGGAGTGCTGTAGCATAGTTTCATGATGCATTTTAAGTGCTACGATGCTGTTAAGCATAGTATTGCATTGTTCTTGTGTTGCTCGTCATTTGCAAACCGTGCATCCATTTTCGGTGATCTTTATATCGATTCTGAAATCTCCTAAACTTTCCAGTGGCATGATTGGTTTGCCAATTTGATGCCATGATCATCCTTCCCTTCCGGAGTACCCATATGCATTGCACATCATATCTTGCATTCCATGCCATGTCTTGCATCATGTTGCCTGTGCGTTGCACTATGATTGATTGTTGTTCCATTGCTTGTATTCTTGCTTTGGGTAGAGCCAGGAGACGAGTTCGTGAACAAGGATCCTATTGAGTACGTTTACGAGGAGCAAGCTTTCGACAACCCTGAGAAATTTGCAGGCAAGATGATCATTATCTTTGCTTGCTAGTTGTTCTCTCTATCGCTATGTCGCGCTAACTACCACTTGTTTATCATGCCTCTCATATTGCCATGTCAAGCCTCTAACCCACCTTCCTAGCAAACCGTTGTTTGGCTATGTTACTGCTTTTGCTCAGCCCCTCTTATAGCATTGCTAGTTGCAGGTGCCTTGCAGGTTGTTCCATGTTGGAACATGGATATGTTGGGGGTATCACAATATCTCTTATTTAATTATTAATGCATCTATATACTTGGTAAATGCTGGAAGGCTTGGCCTTTTGCTCGATGTTTGGTTCCACTCTTACCACCCTTGTTTCCGTCATACCGGTGTTATGTTCCTTGATTTTTGCGTTCCTAACACGGTGAGGGTTTATGGGCCCTTCTTGATAGTTTGCTTTGAATAAAACTCCTCCAGCAAGGCCCAACTTTGGTTTTACCTTTTGCCTAATAACAACTAAAACTTGCATAGGGACATTCTGGACCCTGTGGACTTAAACAACCCCCTGGGCCAGTGCTCCTCATGAGTGTCGGTCCAGACTAGAGCATTGTGCGGCGCTGCCCCAAGGCAACTTGGGTTATTTTGGCACCTGTACGCGTAGCTCATCCGGTGTACCCTGAGAACGAGATCGTGCTACTCCTATCAGGCTTGGTCGGTGCATCGGGAGGTCTTGCTGGACTAGTTTTTACATTGTCGAAATATCTTGTCCACCGGGATTCTGAGTCTGACCGGAGGGTCCCACCATGGAGGATTGTCTCCGCGGATCATGAGCTTGTCATGGGCTAAGTTGGGAAACCCTTGCATGGTTTAAACTTTCGAGAGCCATGCTCACGGTTATGTGTCAGATGGGAATTTGTTAATATCCATTTGTAGAGAACTTGACACTTGACTTAATTAAAAGACACCAACCACGTGTGTAACTGTCGTGGGATTGCCACGGCAGATGTCCTAGTGTGAGGACTTTTTTGTGGAGCCATCGCACTAGGTTAGCTTAAAGGGGTTAAATGGGACAAAGGACACGGAGGTTTTATACTGGTTCAGCCCCTTGCGGTGAAGGTAAAGGCCTAATCCAGTTGTAGGTGGTATTGCTCGATTTCGATTACCAGGGAGCGAATATGATTGACCTAGTTCTCGATTTGTTGTTTGTCCCTAACTCACCGCAGGGTCGTCCCCTTATATACACAGGTTGACGCCCGGTGGCTTACAGAGTCCCGGCTGGCTTATAAATGTATCCGGCTCGGTGACCTAATTACAACTACCTTATAACACAAGTCACATACATATAGCGGTTTACACCTACGGGCCTTAAGCCGCCTTTGGGCCTTTGGGCTCTTCATAAGTCATTCTCATGAACCGCCATCTTCAAATTCTTCCCGGGCTTTGTCCTATGAGTTACCAGGTGTATAACCCGGCCCCTGCTGGGCGGGTTAACTCAGTAGCTATATCCCCAACATTAGGCCCCAGGTTGATTTGAACTTGTTCACATCAATCTTCAACACTTAGGAAAATTCCTTCTTCATTACCTTCACGAGAACTTGTAAATCACCGTGACGTCGTCCTCTAGAATTATGATAACCCGCGGTGACGTCACCTTTTGTTAATTTTACACGAAGCCAAAATATTAAATGCATCTCCTCATTTTTAATGAATCTCCGAAAATCAAGGCGTCTATGCTGTCAAATATCCGTTTTTGGTCTCCTCGATTCCCGCGCTTGTCATTTATCCATTTGCCTTATAAATAGAGCCGGGGGTCTCTTTTACTTGCCCCTTGTGCCTCTTTGTCTTGCCTTCTTCCTTGCGCCGCCCTAGCATGCGAGCTCTGCCGCCGCCGTCGACCTTCATCTCTGCTCCAACATTCGCCGTTGCATCAACCTGTTTGGATTCAGATCTCCTCCGCGCATCTCCGCTGCTCCACTACCCTGGTTAGTTCTCCTTCTTCCTCTCCTCCTAGATCTGTTAGGGTTTACACGAGTTCATGGAAGTTTGTCGCTATTCTTCGATGTTCTTTGCTATTCTTTGGTTTAGCATAATCACTCAATTCAAACTTAATACCTTTCTTGTGCGGTAATAGCCATAGTTCCCTTTTTCATCATCAGAGAATCTCTTTTTGAAATAAAAAATCCGATCTGGACCTTATGAACTGCTCAAGCACCAATATTTAGGTCTGAATATATTTTCACTTCCTGATACGCGGTAGATCCTAAATTGTAATATCAATCTGTCAAACCTATTTTTCATCACTTGGCAATTTTTTCATCTTCAATTCTATACCTTTAATATCTGTACAGGCGGTTTAGCTCAGAAAACAATATCCCGCCAGGTACCATTAGTCCCCTCTTAAACCACCAATAGCTCATATTTGTAATTGGATAATGCTAATCTTCAACTTAACACTTATGCATGCTCCATCATTATCTGCCTCTTAACCTCCAGTGATTTAACCATGAACCTTAAACCGGCACAAATTTTCTTTCAGATCATTGAACAAATGGCCAAGTCCTTTTATTCATGTAACTAGGCTCAATCTCGGATTACAGAGGAAGAGCTAAACGGGTGTGTTTCTACTGGTGCTTTAGCTAAAAAAAGTTATTCACTAGAGGTCCCCTGGTTTAGAAAATCCTCCTGAACCCAAGGATGGGGAAGTGGTCGTCTTTTTTGACCATCTGAGTCGAGGGTTCAGCCTTCCCGGATCAAGATTTTTCCGTGATGTGCTTCATTTGCTCCAGCTTCACACTCAAGATATTAGACCTGACTCCGTGTCCAATATTTGCAATTTTCAAGTGTTTTGTGAAGCTTATCTTCAAGAGGAGCCCACGGTTTATCTGTTCAGAGATTTCTATTATTTGAACTACCGTACTGAATTTGTGGACGGGCACAATACTGAACTTGGCGGGGTATCAATTCAAAAGAGAAAAGATGCCAGCTTCCCTCATGCTAACCATCATAGCCACCCCAAAGATTGGAATCAGACTTGGTTCTACTACCGAGATACATCTCCAACTGGGGAAAATCCTCTACCGGGTTATAGTGCTCACCGGCTTACCAACACAGATCCACTCCCCCAAAGACTCAGTGCAAAGGAACAGGCCAAGTATGCACCCCATCTTTCAAAACTCAGAGCCTTTGTGTCAAACGGTTTAACGGGCATTGATTTTGTCCATTGCTGGGTGTCTTGGAGTATTCTTCCCTTAAGCTGCCGCCCCAGGTTAATGTGTGAATACACAGGGGACGTGAAAGGCCCTCAATGCCACACTGATATTCAGCTATCCGATACAGAAATTACCGAAGCCGTCAAGAAAATGTTGAATGAACCGGTAGCTGAATGTAGAAAAACAGGGCTTAGTCCTTTCTGTGCTGCAAACAAACCACCAAGTGTAAGTATTTCTCACCTCCTGTTTAGTCCATATTCTGAATATTTCTTTATGAGTTTTTCGATCTTAATAGGCTGATGATCCTTTCTAGAAGAGGAAACCACTGGATAAACTGGTGAAAGCACCTCGTGTAAAAACCAAGGTCAACAAGGGGCCCGGCAAAAGGAAAACCGCCGAGTCCACCGAGTTGAATATTGACGATGATGATGATAATCATGAATCAGAGGTAGAACCTGATTCACATGGCTCTTTCTTCATACATCTCATTGACAATGATTATTATCAAGATGATGCAGAGGCTAGCCATGCTGGTGACGCAGAGGTAATTATTCTTTCCTCCGGCTCAGAACCTCTGCCAACACAGAAAACCCGTCAAGCAATCCAGAAAGTATGGTTTTTAAACCCTCTAGCTCACTTGGATCCAGACTTTCTTTTGAAGAAACAACAACATGAAGCTCGCCGCACGACCCGACATAGTGGCAACGTGATCACCTCTTCCAGTTTACCAAACACTCCACTTCACAAACGTCGTCCAGAGGTTCTAGATCTTTCTAACATACTCTACCCCAAGGCGGGTTATTGTCAACAACCTCTTAACCCGTCTGATTCAAACTATCAGGGGACTTCCCATTCCTCTTCTTGTGAGTCAACAGAAACAAAAATTCCAGCTTTCAAGACTGTACCTGGGTAAGTTTATTTCCAATTATTCTAACTGGCATACGTGAACATCCTCTTGACTTCCATTTATTGTTTACTTTTCAGGGCCCAAGCTAAACTCAGCAAGAGGGCCAAGTTAAATAAGCCGATCAATGACTCCAATCCGCCTGAACCGGAAAAACAACAACCAGAGTTTTCTCAACCAATTACTGACAACATTGTTGATGATTTACCACCACAGGATCATAATGCTGATATTGACCCAATGAATGATAATCCACGTGATGCTAACCCGCCAAGCCCTATCAGGACAACCAGTCCTCTTAAGCCGGTAGAGGAAAAAGATGATGATGTCACCATTACTGGCCATGGTTTCACAGCTCCAGGTCGTGCTACTACCTTATCTAGGCACGATGGCAAAGAAGAACTTTCTGCTGAAGATAAGGGCAAGTGGAAAGTAGACCTGGAGAGCTATATGCATTTCAGTGCCCAAGACCTCCATTCTAGCTATTTGAATCACCTATATACCAGCCGTGATTTTGAAGCCGGTTTAGTGAAGTTAATGAAGGAACGCTATGAGGTAAACATTGCAATCCCTTTCATATAAGTATATTTTCCTTAGCCGCCAAGTTTACTGAACATGATAGAGTAGAATGCGCGGTGAACTTCAATAGTTGCATAGATAAAACTCAGTAGCCAGACTGATGATAATAATACTTCAACTCTGCATATGTAGCCCCCAAGGGTCGGCTTAACAATTATGTTAAGTCGACACTTATCGCTAGTTGAAAAGCAACAATCCAATCCGTAGGCTGTATAAACCGGCTTACATTACTTGTCTGGGTCATAACTATGGTTGAGAACAAATCACTATGCATTAGCCCCCAAGTGCCAAGGACAATACCTGCATTGTGCTTGGGACTTTCAAAATTTTGTTTAAAAAAGAGCAATACGCATTAGCCCCCAAGTGCCAAGGATGATACTTGTATTGTGCTTGGGACTTTGAAGAGTAATCATGATCTTAACTTTGCCTGTGTGTGCTGATGTCACAGGCTGAATTGGCTGAAAAAAGACTCACGACTTAATGATCTTAAAGCCAACATCAAAACTCTGCTTTGGAGACTATTGAGCAGCTAAAACAAAACTTCAACTCAGAGAAAAATGGCTGGGAAACTGATAAGGTACCTCTATTGAAGAGAGCAGAAGATGCTGAAACCGCGCTTAAACCGATGACTGATGAGTTATCCGGTTTAAAGCCACAGATCAATAATACGTAATCATCCATCTTTGGTAAGAACATATCCCTCTTGTGTTGTATGAATCATATTAGAAACGTCTACCGACATACCCATAACTTTATTGAGACAGGTTCTCAGAGCGCTAAGTTGGGCTCAGATATGCGCATCCGGCTTAAGGCTGTCTACACTCTTGTAGAACAACTATATACTAGTGCCCAACTAACCATTGCTGCGACAATGCATAAGAAGACTCCATCAACACTTATCCAAGACACTCTGAATCAATTTTAAGTGCTTCCCAGAAGAATTGAGGACCTTAAACGGGGAGCTGCTAGAGCTGGTGCCTTAACTGCTTTAAGCCGGGCCAAAGCATGGCAAGCCGATCTTGACCCGGAGGATTTGGCCAATGGCTGCCCCACTGTGAAATAGGACGGATCAGACTTCTGTGCTGATGACTTCGTAGAAATCGCAAGAGCTATGCGTCCTTTAGCAAGCAAACTAGCTGATGAAACCAGCTTATCCACATATCAGGCGGCTTATGATGCCGACAACAAGAAGATTGGCGCGCCGGTTCATGAGCCAACGGATCTTATTCCTCCAATTCATAAACACACCTTTGCTCTCGACATTGATCCATCCAATCTTATTGATGATGAGGTTGTGTTTAGAGCGTTGACCGGTATCAACTGGGCTACGCCTGACTTCCATCCAATGGATAAGCAAGGAGCTAAGGACGCAGAATAGGTGCAACAAGATCCTGAAGCTTCAACCTGCCAACAAGCATAAGACGGTGTACTTATCAAAATACTTTTCTGTACTAATAACTTTGATGAACGCTTTGGGCCATCAGATGCCTTGTAATAGGCTAGCTTAAACTCTTAATCTGCTATGCCATCGTACATATTTTGCTTTGTATGATACTATGGATCTGCCAATTTAAAATCCTCCACTTTGTGCTTATGATATTAGCAATTTGAGTATGTTCCTGCATACAAACAAATTGCAAGTATCATGGTGGTTTACCACTGGACGGGTCATAACGCCCAATATAAAACCACTGGTGACCAAAACAGTTCATAACCAGGGCCAATTTAACCATGGACACGCAATGTTCTTTCTCAATTGTAATATATTGCCGGCTTATAATGTCATAAGCTGGAAGGGGTAATATCCCAAACCTTAGAGCACAATGCTTCTAAGTAATTTAATATCATTATGTACTGGCGAATTATAGTCCAAAGCCAGGCCGGGTTAATAAACACCGGATATTTTCTTATCATATACTAGCGACTTATAGTCCAAAACCAGGCCGGGTGAATGAACACAGGATTTTTAACATGTCAAAAAGGTAATCCTCAAAAACTTTCCAATAGAAAAAACACAAGATAACAAGGCGTTTCATAGGCTGCCGGGCCAAAAACTCATGTGCCTTCAAGGGCCGCACAACCACTGAGTTAAACCTTCATAAAAATCTTATAAGTCGGACCTCACATAACCAATCGTCGTTTTAACTCTGACAAGTTCAGGCTCTGTATAAGATTGACTTGTCAAAGTACGCTGGGTCATTCTAGGATTACCTGGGCGAAGTGGCAGACTTAAAAAGGCGGGATAACCCGGATTTTTAGATGAATACACATGGCTTCCAAGCCTGGCTTTTAAGCCTATTACGAGGGTGATAAAAACTCTTGTCCGTTGAACAAAGAGCCACCAAGTAACATTTTTGAGCTGTGCTCAATGTGCACCTATGTTTGAGTTGTGCTTTACTACAGACTCTCTTTGGGCCTTTTACCCTGGGTGGCAAGCCCCCAAGTGTTTTATAAACATGGAATATAAGCCGGATCAAAGGGTAATCATAGCTTCGCTTAATAAGCCGGAAGCCCCCATGTGACCATATGAAATTTTCATAGACTCATTATTATTAGAGATAAAACGACAGAGGCCCTGCTTTATAAGGGATGACGACTTTATTATTTTTATCATAACATATACATTGTCAAAATATGTACATCAGAAGAGCCTGTGGCTTAGGTATAGTAAGGCCGAAGATGAGCAATATTCCACGGCCGGCGGGTCTCCTCCTCCGACGTGTGTGAGTCTTTTTGTCTCGAACATCGATAAGGTAGTATGACCCATTGTTCAGATTCTTGCTGAACACAAAAGGTCCTTCCCAAGGCGGGGATAGCTTGTGCATATCAGTTTGATCCTGGATAAGCCGTAACACTAAATGACCTTCCTGAAAGTTTCTGGTTTTAACCCGCAGCTGTGATAGCGGCGCAGATCTTGCTGGTAAATCGCCGAATGAGCCATCACAAGGTCACTCTCCTCATCCAACAGGTCAAGTGCCGCCACGCGAGGTGAGTCGTGGTAGATGTCACTGGGGAGAACTGCTTCTTCTCCATAAACCATGAAGAAAGGCATATAACCCATAGATCTGTTGGGGGTAGTATTGATACTCCATATGACTAATGGTAACTCTTCCACCCAACATCCCGGTGTTCTCTGCAAATGAACCATAAGCCTGGGCTTGATGCCTCTCAAAATTTCTTGATTGGCTCTCTCAGCTTGACCATTAGATTGGGGGTGAGCCACTGATGACACGTCAAGACGGATATGCTCACCTTGAAAAAATTCTTTCATAGCACCCTCGGATAGATTAGTGCCATTATCATTTATGATACTTTCGGGAAAACCAAAGCAGAAAATCACCTTTTTAATGAATTGAACCGCCATTGCCGCATCACATTTACTGACCGGCTCTGCCTCAACCCACTTTGTAAATTTGTCAACTGCTACCAAAAGGTGCGTTTTTTATCCTTGGACCTTTTGAAAGGTCCAACCATATCAAGCCCCAGACTACAAACGGCCAAGTAATTGGAATCATCCTCAATTCTTGAGCCAACACGTGGGCTCGTCGTCAAAATTTCTAGCATCCATCACACCTACTGAGTAGGTCTTCAGCGTCAGCATGAGCCGTCAGCCAATAAAATCCATGACGAAAAGCCTAAGCTACAAGAGATTTAGAACCGGCATGATGACCACAATCTCCTTCATGAATCTCTCGCGGAATCTCAGGGCCTTCTTCAGGTGAAACACAACATTGAAACGCCCCTGTGACGCTGCAATGATGTAGCTCTCCATTGACAATGGTCATTGATTTGGACCATCGGGTTATCAGCCTGGCCAAGGTTTCATCCTCAGGTAACTCTCCCCGGGTCATATACGCCAAATATGGAACCGTCCAATCAGGAATTTCAAGAAGAGACGCCACCAATTGCGCTTTTGGATCAGGAATAGCCAGATCTTCCTCTATAGGCAACTTGACTGAAGGGTTATGTAGAATATCTAAGAAAGTATTAGGTGGCACCGGCTTACGCTGAGAGCCTAGTCGGCTTAAAGCATCAGCCGCCTCGTTCTTCCTTTGATCAATATGCTCAACCTGATAACCCTTGAAGTGACGCACAATAGCATCAACCTCTCGACAATAAGCCACCATGAGTGGATCCTTAGAATCCCAAGTACCAAAAACTTGTTGAGCAACCAAATCTGAGTCGCCAAAGCACCTCACCCAGCTTAAGTTCATTTCCTTAGACGTTCGAAGACTGTGGAGTAAGGCCTCATATTCAGCTGCATTATTAGTGCAAGGAAACATCAACCGGAGAACATAACAAAATTTATGACCTCGAGGGGAAGCCACCACAACTCCAGCCCCCAAGCCCTCCAATTGCCTGGACCAGTCAAAGTGAATAGTCCAATATGTGTTATCCGACTTTTCTTCAGGCATCTGCAGCTCTATCCAGTCATTGATGAAATCTACCATTGCTTGATACTTGATGGTTGTGCGAGGCATATACTTCAAACCATGAAGTCCAAGCTCAATGGCCCACTTGGCTATCCGACCTATGGCTTCTCTGTTTTGAATAATATCCCCTAAGGGAGCAGAACTAACCAAAGTGATGGGTTGACCCAAAAAATATTTCTTGAGCTTATGGCTAGCCATGAACACCCCATATACAAGCTTCTCCTAGTGCAGATACCTCTGCTTGGACTCAATAAGTACCTCACTGATGTAGTAAACCGGCCTTTGAACCAGATATTCCTTGCCTGCCTCCTTCTATTCCACTATGACAGCTACGCTAACAGCTCGGGCATTAGCAGCCACATACAATAACAACGGCTCCTTATCAACATGGGCAACAAGAATGGGCGGCTCAGCCAGCTACTTCTTCAAGTCCTCAAATGCTGCATTAGCAGCATCACTCCAGATAAAGTTATCTATCTTTTTCATCATCAGATATAAAGGGATAGCCTTCTCTTCCAACCAGCTTATGAACTGGCTTAAAGAAGCTATACGACCCGCTAGACGTTGAACATCATTGACACACGCTGGCTTAGCCAAAGAAGTAATGGCTTTGATCTTATCCGGATTAGCTTCAATGCCTCTGTTAGAAACCAGAAAACCCGAGAGCTTGCCTACCAGCACACCAAAAACGCATTTGTCCGGGTTAAGCATCATCTTATAAACCCGAAGGTTATCAAAGGTCTCCTTCCAATCGTCTATCAATGTATCCTTTCTTCTGGATTTCACCACTATATCATCCACATAAGCATGAACATTGCGCCCAATTTGATTATGAAGACAATTCTGCACACATCGCAAGTAAGTCGCCTGGGCACTTTTGAGCCCAAAAGGCATAGACACATAACAGAAGGCTCCAAAGGGAGTGATAAAAGTTATCTTTTCCTGGTCCTTAACTGCCATCTTGATCTGATGATAACTAGAATAAGCATCCAAAAAACTCAAACGCTGACAACCCGCCGTAGCATCAATAATTTGATCAATACGAGGGAGAGCAAAAGGATCAACCGGACAAGCCTTGTTTAAATCCGTGTAATCCACACTCATACGCCATGTGCCATTCTTCTTAAGTACCAGCACCGGGTTAGCCAACCACTCAGGATGAAAAACTTCAATAATGAATTTGGCCGCCAAGAGCCGGGTCACTTCTTCACCAATGGCCTTTTGCCTCTCTTCATTAAAACGATGGAGAAACTGCTTCACCGGCTTAAACTTCGGATCAATATTAAGACTGGGCTCAGCGAGTTCCCTCGGTACACCTGGCATGTCAGAAGGCTTCCATGCAAAAATGTCCCTGTTCTTAGGGATGAACTCGATGAGTGTGCTTTCCTATTTCAGATCCAGATTAGCACTGATGCTGAACTACTTAGATCAATTGCTAGGAACGAAGTCAACTAACTTGGTGTCATTCGCCGATTTAAACTTCAACACCGGGTCATGCTCTATAGTTGGATTTTTTAGAGACGTCATGTCAGCCGGGTCAACATTGTCCTTATAGAACTTCAATTCCTTTGTGGCCCAAACGGACTCAACATAAGCTGCGTCCCCTTCTTAACATTCCAGGGCTATCTTCTGGCGTCCATGCCCTATGATAGTTCCCTTGTCACCCGATATCTTGAGCTGCAGATAAACATAACAAGGCCGTGCCATGAACTTGGCATAAGCCGGCCGTCCAAACAGAGCATGATAGGTGCTTTGAATCTTGACCACCTCAAAGGTTAATGTCCCAGCCCAGGAATTATATTCATCCCCAAAGGAGACTTCCAAAGCAATCTTGCCTACAGGATATGCCCACTTACCAGGCACCACCCCATGGAATACAGTACTGGACAGTTTAAGATTTTTATCAGCCAACCCCATCCGACGGAAAGTATCATAATAAAGGATATTGATGCTGCTACCTCCATCCATGAGTACTTTAGTGAACTTGTACCCTCCAACCTGAGGTGCCACAACCAAAGCCAGATGACCCGGATTATCAACCCGGGGTGGGTGATCCTCTCGACTCCACACAATGGGTTGCTCAGACCATCATCGTCTCAATTGCATTCACAGCCCTTTTATGGAGCTTCTGATCCTGCTTGCATAAACTTGGGGTGAAGATGTGGTACTGCCCACTATTCAGCTTCTTCGGGTTATTCTGATAACCGGACTGATGCTGCTGCTGGTTGCCCTGATTGCCATGACTAGACTGTTGATGAAAACCGCCCTGATTGCCATTATTGCCTTGATTACCTTGAAATCCAGAGTTAGAACCGCCACCACCATAACCCGAACCATGAGAGCCAGATCCTGAGCCGCCACCTGGCCCATTATTGTCTCGAAAAAGATTTGATTTTTTATACTCCTTCATGATGAAGCAATCCTTCCAAAGGTGAGTGGACGGCCTTTCACGTGTACCATGCCTCGGGGAGGGCTGATTCAGCATCTGCTCAAGATTGAAACCTGATCCCCCAAGCCGTGGGGGCGGCTTACCCTTTCGACGTTGGGCATTATTCTGCGCATTGGTATTAGCCACAAAGTCTAAATTGTTATCAGCTTTGCACTTACTATTGCCTCCCTGACTTGCTGGGTGATGCTGCTGCCCTCTGGTGTTGCTGCTCTTCTTTCCCTTTCCCGGCTTTTCATCATCAGACTCGGGGTCCTTGGTACCATCTGAGTCAGCGTACTTAACCAGAGCCACCATGAGTGTCCCCATGTCACTGCAATGACGTTTGAGCCACCCTAATTTCTCCTTCAGGGGCGTGAAATGACAATTGTTCTCCAACATTAAGACTGCTGAATCGGCATTGATGCGATCCGACGAGTGCAGTATTGCTGAGACCTGGTGCACCCAATGGGTTGTTGACTCACCTTCTTCTTGGACATGGGAAGCTAAATCCACAATTGACATAGGATGCTTGGACGTGTCTTTGAAATTTTGGACAAACCGAGCTTTTAACTTGGCCCATGACACAATGGAGTTGGGCGGGAACCCTTTCAACCAAGTACGAGCCGTTCCTTCCAACATCATGGTGAAGTACTTAGCACATGCAGCATCGTCAACATCCAGTAGTTCCATCGTCATCTCATAACTCTCAACCCATGTTTCAGGGGGTAAGTCGGCTATGTAGTTGGGCAAATGTACGTTACGTAGAGCCGGCACCAAACACAGCACACCCAAAGTCCTAGACGTCACACCTGTCTCCACTGAAGTTGTCGGATGAACCGGGGAATGCTGGCAAGACGCATTCTAAGCCACCAGCTCAGCCTCTTGACGCGATCTTCCTTGATCCACTGCGTTCTGGGCATTATCCCCACCACCTGCCGGGTTATGTCCATGGGGCTGGTTGCAGTTCCGCGCACTACTTGACACAGCCGGTTCATCGATATGCCTGCTATAACTCTGACTTGGGCGAGGGGTTGAATGGATCCTCTCACGACTGTGAGAATATGCTGCCTGTTATGCCAAAGCTGTCTGAAGTAGTTCTCCGGCCCGTCGGATCTCCATTGCCGCCGGCGACTCACCCTCAATTGGTAGAGCCGCCAGTCGCGTCGGCACAAGTTGAGGCAGAGTCGTATTCAGACGTGGTGGCTCGGTCGTACGCGGCTAAACCGGTGCCCCCATCCCAGGCGCTTCACCCCGGTTTACCTCTGGCGGTTTACTGGGCCCTGCTCCTGGTGTGTTAAAGATATTTCTTGCCTTGTACACCGATGGTAGACGGGTCTGATGCCTCCTCCTCATGACTTCGTTTGAAGCATTCTGGTCCATCATGAGCCGGAAAGACTCCGACTGAATCCGCTGTGCATGAGCATCTAAAGTGGCCCGCTCCGCAACCATCCTAGTATTCTCTGCGTTTAGCTCCTCCTTGGCATGTGCTATCTCATCACGTAGTTTCGCAACTTCCACATTATGCTGATCCTGATCTGTTGGGTTAACCACCTCTACTAACAATGTTGCCAGCTTATCCAGCAGGTCGGTTATGATTTGAGCTGGCAGGCGCACAGGGCCTCCTGCGCCGGCAGCTGTTGATGCCGCTAACCTGGAGATCATTACTGCCAGAGTCGAAGAGTTCTACACTAGTTGCATACTGGCCATAAAGATTGCAACTCTGTTCGGCGGCTCATAGGGGTCCGGAATACTGTCGCCATCGGAATAGTCCCCAGGCCGGCCATCTTCTAGTTGGTACAGCGATTCAGTTACACTAGTGGATGACTCGCCATTCGAGTAAATGGCCGTCTCACCTTCAGATATAGATCTATCCTCAGGTTCCGCTCCATGGATGAATACCATGAAGGCATGCTTCACGGTGGGCTGAACTTGTGCGGGTCGCGCACACTGAGCCGTCTCGATGATGTCGGTGTAGGTGTCCGGCTCAAGGCCCAATTCGCCCATCTTGTTCATGAAGACGTGGATTCCACCAAAGGGGACCCGGTACGCATACTCGATTGAGCCGGCCTCGGGGCCCCATCCTGCATTGTCGATGTAGAGCTTGCCGCGACAACTCTTCGTCATCCGACCCACAGCATATCCCTTGACCCCTTCAAAGTTGCCCTTCAAGAACTCGAAACCACCGTGCGCTGGCCCCACGGTGGGCGCCAACTGTCGTGGGATTGTCACGGCAGATGTCCTAGTGTGAGGACTAAGTGGTGGAGCCATCTCACTAGGTTATCTTAAAGGGGTTAAACGGGACAAAGGACATGGAGGTTTTATACTGGTTCGGCCCCTTGCGGTGAAGGTAAAGGCCTAATCTAGTTGTAGGTGGTATTGCTCGATATCGATTACCAGGGAGCAAATACAATTGACCTAGTTCTCGATTTGTTGTCTGTCCCAAACTCGCCGCCGGGTCATCCCCTTATATACACAGGTTGACGCCCAGTGGCTTATAGAGTCTCGGTCGGCTTATAAACGTATCTGGCTCGATGACCTAATTAAAACTGCCTTATAGCATAAGTCACATACATATGGCGGTTTACACCTACGGGCCTTAAGCCGCCTTTGGGCCTTTGGGCTCTTCATAAGTCATCCTCATGAACCGCCGTATTCAACTCCTTCCTGGGCTTTGTCGTATGAGTCGCCAGGTGTATAGCTCGGCCCCTCCTGGATGGGTTAACTCAGTAGCTATATCCCCAACAGTAACCGTGATGGTCTCTTTTCGACAAGGTTCGGGAAGAGAACGCGGTGGGGTTATGTTTTAAGGTAAGTAGTTGAGGATCGCTTCTAGTTTACGACCATTGCATAGTTTATCATGTTACTCTTGTACGCATATGTTAGCCACCATATTTGCTTAGCGCTTGTTGTAGCTCCACCTCATAACCACATCCTACCCATAAGCTTAAATAGTCTTGATCTCATGGGTTTTGAGATTGCCGAGTCCTCATGACTCACAGATACTACCAAAACAGTTGCAAGTGCCGATGATACCATTGCAGGTGATGCAACCAAGCTCAAGTGGGAGTTCGACGAGGACCTTGGTCGTTACTACGTGTATTTTCCGGATGATCAGTAGTGGTGCCCAATTGGGACGATCAAGATTTAGCATTTGGGGTTGTCTTCTTTTCTTTTGGATCTATCCGAGTCGGACTATGTGTGTACCCTGAATGATGTATTAATTTATTTTGATAATTGTGTGATGTGGCGATTGTAAGCCAACTACTTATTTATCCTTGTCCTTGTACATGGGATTGTGTGAAGATGACCCTTCTTGCAACAAAACCAAAATGCGGTTATGCCTCTAAGTCGTGCCTCGACACATGGGAGATATAACCGCATCTTGGGCGTTACAAGTTGGTATTAGAGCCATTCCCACTTAGGAGCCCCCTGCTTGATCGAATCGCTGACGTTGTTGACTCTAGAACAAACATGTTTTGAGTCTTAGGATTATATATATCGGAGAGTAGGATTCTTTTTACTCCTCAGCTCCCTTCATCGCTCTGGTGAGGTCTCCTGGCGTGGATGTTTTGACTTTCCTCTTCTCAATTTCACTAAAAAAAATTAGGGTCACGCGGGTATCTTGTGATCGTTCCGATATTCTTGTGACAAAAACATTGTTCTTGGTGCCTCCTGACATTTAGGGGTTGTGGCAGTGTCTCGGGGAGTTGAGCTCCGAGGTGTTGTCGTCACAATTCTATCGTTGCAGTTCTGGAATACTTGAGTTCGCCGACATTGAAAATCTCTTTTATCCAGCAAGTGGTGAGATAACCTCGACGCCACCCAGTACTGGGGAGGGAGTTTGGGAGTATTGCCACAACTCATATAACGGATGCTTTTCGAAGGTTGAGGTACACAATTTCCAAAGTTTTCTTTTTGACTATAAACAGTAGGGTAAACACCCCACTGCATGTTTTATACATAGCAAAGAGCAGAAAGGTTCGAAGAAGGAGGTACAAAGTAAGGCAGGGGCTTGAGAGAAGCCCCCTAATAAAAAGAAAAAACATAAGAAAAGCTAAAAAAACTACAACAGAAAAACTAAGACTAAGAAAGAAAGAAGAGCTAAAAAACTACAACGGAAAAACTAAGACTAGGAAAGAAAGGAAAAGAAAAAAGCTATCATTGGAGGTCTAGCCAAGAGAGGAATTGATTGGCATGCTTATGCTTATTTTGTGCTTGAGTAACTTCAGCTCCATCAAGTAAATGTGCTTCCAACCATGAAATGTCGGTTCAATATGCTCAAATATCTTGTTGTTTCTTGAGATCCAGATAGCCCAAGAGCTGAGAATTATTATGTCCATGAAAAAGTGGAGTCTCAGTTTTTCTTTAATATCCTGGAAGGCCCCTAAGATAGATAATTTTGGTGCTCTAGTTGGGCAAATGTGATTCCAACATCTCTAAGCAAATGGGCATCCCCAAAACAAATGGTATAGAGTTTCCTTCCCTGGGCATCCCCTGAGAGCACAGTTAGAGTCTTGTAGCACAAAAGTTTTCCTTCTCAGCAGATTTCTTGTATTGAGTCTGTCATGTAAGAGCATCCAGAAGAACATTTTATGCTTAGGTTGGCAGGAGGAGTTCCAAATTCAGTTGAAGTGTGGTGTGGTTTGTTGGAAACCAATCATGACATTATAGGCCTTTGCTGAAGAAAATTGTTCATTACCCCAAATATAGCTCCATGTGTCTGTGCAATTCTGGTACTGTGATTGTCTCATGATATAGCAAATCTCTTCAAGATGTAAAAATTGCTCATGGGCGTCCATTGACAAAGGTAGGTGAAATAGATCTTCCAAATATTCTGTTGCAAGAACCTGCTGCACTGTTAATCTATGATTAATCACAAAAGAGAAAAGATGAGGGAACTTATGCTGCATAAGCCCCTCAGCCCATAAGTCATTCCAAAAATAAGCACTTCTGCCATCACCAAGGTTGCACCTTGCTAAAGCTTTATACTGTTCAATTAGTTGCAAGTTTTCCCTCCACCAGAAAGATCCCACTAACTCATCTCCTGGCAAGTTGTTTTCAGAGTAATGAGTTTCCCAAAGCAATTGTACCCAGGGAATTTCATCTCGGTTGTAGAATTTGTGCAAGTTTTTTAAAAGTAGTTCCTTGTTATGTGTGAAAATATCCATAACTCCTAACCCTCCTTGGTTCTTGGGCCTACAAACAGTTGTCCATTTTACTAGTGCTGGTCTGTGATCTTCCATATCTGGACCTCTCCATAAGCAGTGTCGGAAATATTTTAAGATCAGCTGCTTAATTGTAACTGGTACATCCATGCAGCTCATGAAGAATATTGTGAGTGATGCCAGAACAGCCTTAACCATTAGAAATCTGCCTACATGGGTCATAAATGTGGCAATACCAGCCAGTCTTTTTGCAACCCTTTCAACCAGTGGGAGACATTGCTCTACTATTGGTTTTTGAAGTCCTAAAGGAAGCCCAAGGTATGTGAATGGAAAATGTCCCATCTTACAATTTAAAGTACCTGCAAAAATTTGTGCCCTCTCCTCTTGAATATTAATAGGTACCATAATTGACTTCTGATAATTTACTTTGAGGCCAGTGGCAGATGCAAAGGTGTTCAGTAGGGCCTTAAGACAGATCAGTTGTCTAGAGTCAGCTTGCATTACTAACAAGGTGTCATCTGCATACTGAACAATGGGAAAATCTGGGCAGGAGTGAATTTGTAGGGGTGCATGGAGCGCGCCTACACCCATAGCTTTATTGATAACTGATCGTAGAAGATCTGCAGCTATGACAAACAGTAGAGGAGAAAGTGGATCTCCTTGTGGAACTTCGGAGTTTTCTTGGTTATGTGTTGACGGATGGCTACAGGTGGAGCGTAGGGCCTGTTATTTGTGTGATATATATTGTGCCTCCCTGTATCCCCAACACCAGATTGCATAACCAGAAAGTTTCGGGAGTTTACAGGTGGGAATTCAAGTAGCTCTTAGTTATTCTTCTGACAGATAATTGGTACAGGATTGGGTAATCCTTACCACTTATTTTTTCCAGTCATACCTTGTTGTTTCTTTCATCAACCTTTGTCTAAGTGGCTTCTCACCTTAATAGTCGTGTAATGTTAACTTTGGAATTCATTCGTTCAAGCTCTGTTCGAATGTTTATTGTGAAGATGTAACACCCACGATGCGGCTATATCTCCCACACGTCGGAGCACGACTTAGAGGCATAACCGCATAGTAGGCATGTCGCAAGAGGGGTAATCTTTACACATCCCATGTACTGAATAAGAAAGAGATACATAGTTGGCTTACAATCGCCACTTCACACAATACATAAATATAGCATTACACTACTAGGGAAAACCTTATACACAGAAATTTAGCAGTAGCGCATGTCAAAAAAGGGCGCTAGTGCTAAATAGCAGTAGCGCGTGTCTGTAAACCGCACTACAGATACAATAGTAGTAGTAGCGCGTGCACATGAAAATGCGCTACCACTAATATCCCCTTTGCTAAACCGATAGGCTACGCATAGCAGTAGCGGTCTTGAGGAAAGCGCGCTACCGCTAGCACATAAGTAGCAGCGCGTTTCGCGCGGAGAGCGCTACTGCTAATGGAAATAAAATAAAATAAAAAACAAATGGACAAGTAAATGAAAAAGAAAGAAATGGAAAAAGGAGAAAGGAAAAAAATAAAATGTAGAGCAAAATAAATGAGAAAGCGGAAAAAGGAGAAAGACGTAGCAGTAGTGTTTGTTCGTAAGAGGTGCTATAGCTAATGTAGCTGCAGCGCGTTTACTAGACCCCCGCTGTTGAAACAGAAAAGGAAATAAGAAAGATGAAGGAAATTACATAGCTATAGCAGTAGGCGTTTTGTGAAAATCGCTATAGCTAACTTAGCTATAGCGCGTTTCGCGAAAAGCGCTACTGCTAAGTTTGACTTAATCAAAAAATCGTTTCCCCCCGGCCACCACTTCTCCCCCAAATCCCTCGACCCACCCCGCCATCGTCTGCCCGATTCACCGTCGTCCCACTTCGCCGCCGTCTCCTGCCAACGTCGACTCCCCCGGAGCCACAAGAGCCGCGCGCCATCGACACCACCGGAGCCGCCCCCAATGCCACCGGAGCCGCGCGGCCTCATCAACGCCACTGGAGCCGCAGTCGATGCCACCGGATCCACCCTTGCCACAACTGCCTCCCTTGCCATCAACGGAGACGCCCCCGCCTCCCTCGCCACCACTGCCTCCCGCACCACCACCGGAGCCATCCTCTGTAAGCCTCCACCCATCCTCTCTCTCTATCACTAAATTAGTTAGGTTAATTTAGTTAGGAAAAGAATTTAGTTAGGTTAATTTAGTTATGTTAATTTCACAAAGATTCCCCTGCCTCCCTCGCCGTAGGAAAAAAATTGTATATGCATAACTAGGGCAGTAGGGTTAGGGTTGTAGTGTTTAATTACAAATGTTAGGAAAGTAAGGTTTAACTAGATGTTAACTAGGGTGGTAGGATTTAGTTTAGAGAAAAAATTAATATAAAAATATAAATTTCTATTAGTGTTGCAAGTCTAGTAGGTTCTTAATTTTTAGTGAATTTTTATTAGGACAAAACTTTAGGACATAATTTGAGTTCTAGGTTCAGAATTTGAGTTCTAGGGTTCATCCATCTATATTTGGTTTTTGAATTGAGTTTCAGAGAGCATGAGATTTGTGTAGATTTTCTTGAAGTGTCAAACACTAGGAGATGCAAATTTGAAGTGGTCATGATATATCAAAAATCCTCAATTGTGTTTGCTCATTGATCATAATCGACATTGAAGTGGTTCGATTGTGCCCAAGTGGCCTTTTGTTGTTTCCAGGGAATGAAGCCGAGTGGCCTATGTTTTTCCAAAATGTTGATTCATTTCCGTTCTGGCAAAATTCAGGTTCTCGATTTGTCCACTTTTTAGCAAAGGTCATGCCGAAATTTTCCGTGAATTTCGGCATGACTTGTGCTACAAACTAGAACATATCAAGTGCCCGGGATTTGCCGCACCGGGAAGGAGTCAACGTTCCTGCAAAACAATAGGCCTTTTTTATGTCATTATTCATTTTATTAGGTCTAGAATTAATTGACTAGATTTAATCGTTGGAAACATGGCTAGCAACAATGAAGGACAGGGTTCTAGTGATTACGACGACATCTACCAGGCGGCAGACGAATTTTTTAGCCTTGCCAACATCGAGACCGGCGCTGAGACTGAGACCGGCATCGAGACTTAGACTGAGACCGGCGCTGGTACTCAGACTGGCATCGAGATCGGCGCTGAGACTGAGACCGGCACTGAGACTCAGACCGGCATCGAGACCGGCGCTGAGATTGAGACCGGCGCTGCCTCGGGGAGCAGAGCCAGTGTAGAACCGAAAGCAAAGAGGCAACGGCCTCCTAACAAACTCAGGACTACTATACTGGTGATCATGGAGGTGGACGATGGCAATTTTGAGCCAAAGGCGCCCGAGGAAGCGTGTCGATGCTACGGCAATCAGATAGGCTGCATCGTACGGAAAACCGCCACCATAAACGATGAGAAACTACAGAAGATAGAAAATATGAGGAGCTCCCTCCTAAAGAATTTTCACCAGATATTCTTGTTCCCGGGCCGAAATGAGAAGGATTATAAAGATCCAGATGAGGACCCGACAATGAAAAAGATAAACAAACACGCCATGACCAAGTTTAGCGACGCGTTGGCCACCTAGAAAAATCGAGTGAAAGCAAAGATCATCGACAAGAAGGAACCCTACTCCGAGATTGTAAAGGATAATCTGACAATCACAGAAGATCATTTTCAAATATTCAAGGAGGCTTGCAAGGCCGAAGCTGCCAAAAAAGTCTAAGTACATGAAGGGGCTTCAAGAGAGGAACATTGGGAGCCACCACCTCGGAAACCGTGGTTACGGCGGAAAGAGGTCCAAATGGGCCAAGGTGGAAGCGGAAGTCGCGAGTCTGGGCATCCCAGACCCCTTGGCGGATTTCACCGTCCCGCAGGAGCGTGACGTCCTCAGGGCTCGGCACCGTTGGGACCCAGTGAAGAAGGTTTACGAGACAAAAATGGTCATTACGGAGTTCATGAGACTGATGGTAATTTTAGTATCTGATCAATTCGACTGCACACGTTAGTCATATTTGTAAACGATCCTTGTGCCTTTTGCAGAGAGAGCAGCACCGGATTGCGGCTGAAAGCGACTCGCCGTCTGAGGCATTGGCGAGGCCCAAGTGGGACACTCCATTCAACCGGGCATTGAACATGTTGAAATGACAACCGGTGGATACTCGACCATCGTATGGACGCGTGCACGGTGTCAGAGACGACGCCACGTGGAAGAAGTATAACCGTGGGACCACAGAGGAGAGAAAGGAAAGACAGAGTTTAACTGAAGAAAACATCAACAAGAAGGTTGAGATTGCGGTTGAGAAGAAATCATCTCAGACAGTCGCAACAGCGGCAGATTTGTCTACTTCCTTGGTGACGGGCGTTTTCATTTGGACAAGGCAACATCCAGAAAAAATGCAGAGGACTTTCCCCTTGCTGACTTCTTGGGGAGCAGCTCGACTAGCGTTGCACCAGCATCTGCTCCAGCACCGGCTCCCGCACTGGGCGTGCTCGGTGGTGCTTCATCTTTGGCTGAGCTCGACGCCCTCACCATATCTGTCACAGCGTCCCCCTTCAATATAAATGTATAATCTGCCATTTTCGTTGCCTTTCGGATGTCTCACGTCGCAGACTTTTCTTTGCAGGCCGACGAAACCCCGTGCACCATATTGTACACCATCGGCGACCAGAAGGTGGACGTGGGGAAGGCGACGATAATGAAGCCGAAGGAACCATTGTTCCACAGCCGGCCGATCCCCCTGAACATCTTCAAGGTTTCTGTGGCCATTGTCAAACCGGGGCACGAGAATTTGCCTCCTCCAATACTAGCGGGGGATGACGACGAGACACTACGGCGGCTTGGTGATTGTTGCAATGGGTGGGTCCTGTTGTGGCCAAAGAGTCTGCTTCGTCTGGAGGTGGCCGGGAGCACACCCACGAGCACGCAGCCTCAGCAAGGTATGAACATCAATACCCCACCTACCCTATTAGCGTCGAGTGTCGGGTAGCGTGATAGAGGACGGGGTAAGGAGGAGGCTCCATTAGTCGCTGATGACGTCGTCATGGATGAGGATGAGGACGACGATGGCATTGAACAGTATGTCTATAATGGTGCCTCCTCAGTGTTTGAGCGTCATGAGTCGGTGCCTGAATTGCCGTCTCAACGTATTATGGACGACCTTCCGGTAGTAAAGAAGTCTAGGAAGAGAGCGAGGAAAGGCAAAAAAGCTGATTCTATGATCCAGCCGCCTCAGCAGCCTTGGCTTCAGGACCGTATAGATATCCACGATGCGGATAAATGGCATATCCCCGGTCAACCAATCCTACCTGCAATAGCGCTACGGTCCAGATTCGGCGAAGAGAAAGGCTTCATCACCTCGAAAGATCCAGGATACCCACTCTATGTGGTTAACATTCTGTGGCAAATGTCGTACGTCGACAGCTTCCCCGCGGATAAGTTCTTCCTCCGATTCGATTACATATTCGACATGTTTCACGTGAAGAAGCTAGATTTTACGTTTGTCCGCCTTTATGCCTTGCACATGAACTACATCATCGGGGTTGAGCAGATATCTCATATCTGTGTTGCTGACCCGTACTACATGCACGAGGGCTTCTTGGGAGTCTGCGCAAAGCACCGTGAATACGCGAGGGATTACATCGTCAGTTTCATGCTCACCAATAAGGACAAGGAGGCGATTCTCGTGCCTTATCATCCCGTGTAAGTCATCCGCGCTGCTATCCTTCCTTCGATATCAATCATTCATTTGCACGGTGGAGGCTAATTAATTTGAGGTGTACTTATTTTGCGCAGCGGCGGGCGTGCCATCCTCATCATCCTCTACCCCTGATTCTCCCATGCTCCTTACTTGGACTCGTCGAAGAACATTCACAAAAAGGATTACACCCACATCAAGGATGTTCTCGACAGTGCTATGTTTTACTACCAAGCAGGGGGTGGAGAGGTCAGGGACAAGAAGAGAAGGGGCGGCAGGGTCGCCTTCGGCCATAAGACCGACTTGTGCTGCATCCAGCAACCGAATGATTCTCTTAATGATGGATTCTATGTCCTACACCACATGCTGGAGTACAGACGAGATCACCAGAACCTTCGCATGTGACCTAGATCCAGCGATGCCCATATTCTGCAATGGGCAAAGGACATAGGAGATATCGAGGATCATCTACTTCGAGCTGAGTTCTATAACATCCAGCGCGAACTTGCCCAAATCATCATGAAGGAGGTCGTCGGAAAAACAGGGATATTCTACGGAGAAGGACAAATGCCGCGGCAAGACGTCCGAACATGGATAGCCTCTCAGCGTCTCGACATGAAGCCTTTCATTAAGCTCGAGGACTATCTCCCTGACTAGGATGGATGGAACGACATGTTGGAGTGATTGTCGATATATGACAATGTGTCTGTTTAGTCCATACTTTCTGTATGACAAAACTTTGACTTATGCATGGTGAAACTTTATTTGTGATGTAATTAAACCGTCCTCCTCCTCGACTAGCGAAAATCACTCTAGTTAGGGAATTTTGGGGTACGATGAACTTTGTTATTTATGCTTATGATATGTTGTTTCTATTTTGCCAAGTCTTTCTCTTTCTGTTGCTCAACTATATATGTTGCATATCATCGACTCATGTGACGATGCAGGTGCATAGATCATAGATGGCGAAGAAGTGCTATGCCAGGAGTATATATATGACAAGTGGCTGGAGTGTCAGGCCCCGGTGTACCGGTTTCCGGTTTCCGAGCGACAGGCAATAGTTAGTTTAGGTTCATGCTAATGCGAGAGAGGGATATGAACTCATGTACTAAAAGTGATTGCTCTTCTCGCGTATATCATTGTTTAGATGGATGACGATGTATTTGCAAGTAATCGAGACCTGTATCGCTATTTTTGAGATGATGACGAGAGACCACTTTGTGTTGGATGATGATTATGATGATGACATGATTTGATGAGACTAATTGTATGTATATGCTATGATTACATTTGTATGCGTATGATATGCTAAAGATTATTGTATAAAGCCTATTCAAATACAAAACAAATACAAAACAAATATGCAGGGAAAAAACTAATAAAACTAGTAGTAGTGAGGGGGGGGGAATTTAGCAGTAGCGCCGCCTTACCAGTAGCGCTTCCCAGTAAACAGCGCTGCAGATAATATCAGCAGTGCCCTGTTCTAAAGAGCGCTACAGCTATTCATGTATAGCAGTAGCGTGGGACAACAGGCGCTACTGCTATATGTTAGCTATAGCGCCTTATTAGTAGCGCCAGTCCCCGCGCTACTAATAGGCCCAAAACCCGCACTGCAGCTAGGATTTTCCCAAGTAGTGTTACATCATCTAGAATACAATCGAGGTCCGACTATGGAACCAAAATAAAGACAATCCCAAATGCATAAGATCCCCGAACGCCCCAACTAGGCTCCACTACTGATCGTCTGGAAAGGAAACATAGTAACGTCCTGAATCCTCGTCGAACTCCCACTTGATTTCGGTCGCATCCCTTGTACTGGCATCTTCAGCACCTGCATCTGGTTTTGGAAGTAATCTGTGAGTCACGGGGACTTAGCAATCTCACACCCTCGCGATCAAGACTATTTTAGCTTATGGGTAGGAAAGGTAGTGAGGTGGAGCTGCAGCAAGCACTAGCATATATGGTGGCTATCTTACGCAAATGAGAGCGAGAAGAGAAAGCAAAGCACGGGCGAGAAGCTACAAAGATCAAGAAGTGATCCTGAAACTACTTACGTTCAAGCATAACACAAGACCATGTTCTCTTCCCGGACTCCGCCGAAAAGAGACCATCACGGCTACACACGATGTTGATTCATTTTAATTAAGTTAAGTGTCAGGTTCTCTACAACCGGATATTAACAAATTCCCATCTGCCCATAACCGCGAGCACGGCTTTCAAAAGTTCAAATCCCTGCAGGGGTGTCCCAACTTAGCCCATCACAAGCTCTCACGGTCAACGAAGGATATTCCTTCTCCTAGGAAGACCCGATCAGACTCGGAATCCCGGTTACCAGACATCTCGACAAAGGTAAAACAAGACAAGCAAAGCCGCCCGATGTGCCGACAAATCCCGATAGGAGTCACACGTATCTCGTTCTCAGGGCACACCGGATGAGACATCCTACGAGTAAAACCAAACCTCAAGTTACGACGAGGTGGCCCCGCAGTCTACTCGTTTCGGACCAACACTTAGAGGAGCACTGGCCTGGGGGGGGGTTTAAAATAAAGATGACCCTTGAGTCCGCAGAACCCAAGGGAAAAATTTTAGGTGGCAAATGGTAAGACCAAGGTTGTGCCTTGCTGGAGGAGTTTTATTCAAGGCTAACTATCAAGGGGTTCCCTCTATAACCCAACTGCGTAAGGAACGCAAAATCAAGGAACATAACCCCGGTATGACGGAAACTAGGGCGACAAGAGTGGAACAAAACACCAGGCATAAGGCCGAGCCTTCCACCCTTTACCAAGTATATAGGTGCATTAAAGTAAACAAGATATAATAATGATATCCCAACAATAAACATGTTCCAACAAGGAACAAACTCCAATCTTCACCTGCAACTAGCAACGCTATAAGACGGGCTGAGCAAAGCGGTAACATAGCCAAACAATGGTTTGCTAGGACAAGGTGGGTTAGAGGCTTGACATGGCAATATGGGAGGCATGATAAAGCATGTGGTAGGTATCGCGACATAGCAATAGAGCGAGTAACTAGCAAGCAAAGATAGAAGTGATTTCGAGGGTATGGTCATCTTGCCTGCAAAGTTCTTCGAGTTGACGTAAGCTTGATCCTCGTAAGCGTACTCAACGGGTTCCTCGATCACGAACTCGTCTCCCGGCTCTACCCAAGTCAAGAACACAAGCAAAGGAAATCACAATCAACCACGGTGCAATGCGCAAGCAACATGATGCAAAACATGGCATGATATGCGGGATGTGATATGCAATGCATATGCGTGCTCTGGAAGGAAAATATTTATCAAGGCATCAACTTGGCAAATCAAGTGCGCTGCTAGAGATATGAGTTGATTTCGGTCGAAATCGATATAAAGATCACCGGAATCGGATGCACGGTTTGCAAATGGCAAGCAAAACAAGAATGGCACAATTCTGCGATTAACAGCATGATGCCATGTAGAATGCAACAAGAAACTAAGCTACTGCACTGCAGCATAGCAACAAAGCACATGGCAGTGATCTACTCAAGATTCTTGACAAAAGATGAACACTGAGCTATGGCTAAATCACATAATAGCATGTTCAAACAAGCATGGAAAAAGTGCAAAAGATATCAGCTTCACAGACTTAGTGAAAATACTAACTTGTCAGGAACTAACATCAGGAAGCAAAGTTTAGAGAAAGGTAACAACATGCTACAGGATCGTAACATAGCAATACTAGGCAAGGCATGAATCTACTCAAAGCATGTAACAAAAGTCCCTTACTGACCATAAGCCAAAAAGAATCATAAGATATGATGGCACCCATGTAAACATAGCAAGTTTCGTTAACAGATTCAGACTTACGAAGGCATGTTTGCGAGATCGATGCACTCAACACAAGGCATTGCGTGACAAACTAAGCATACTACCAGAAAGAAGACATGATCAAGAAGCCAGGCAAAGCAAGAACAAGCTCATAGCATGCATGGATCAACTACAACAACCTTGGCAAAATTGATTAACACGTAAACAATCTGCCAGGAACATTTTATAGCAAAAGTAGAGCAAGATTGATTCATGCTAGGGTACTCCATAAATGCAAACAGGGACATGGATGGATAGAGAATAAGCATATTCCCGAATGATCCTTACTGAACATACTCAAAAGAAGCATGGATCTCTCTGAAGCAACAAGAACACATGGCATACAAATAACAACAGAGCAAAGACTTAGTGAAATTCTAAGTCCCTGAAATCAGCAACATCACGAGAGCTAGTTTGCATGCTTGTGCTAGTCACCACATTGATTACAAAAATACATGGCATACACCCCTGTAAAGATGGCATGGCATAGCCCAAAACACATGTAGGGCTCATAGCCATATGCAGCACACAATAATCATGGCAAAAATGATAAAAGCTCAAGATCTGTTAAGAAACAGGAACTAACATTTCATAGCACTCTTGCAACAGTCATTTGGGCATCAAGATGGACTCAAACAAGCATGGTGCAATGGAGCAAAATGAAGAGGACATCCAGATGAACATTTTGATATAAGGCACACACAAAACTGAGCTACGATGACAGAGTTATGGCATGATGAATAGTGCTCTAGGATGTAACAATAAAAGACTTAGAGGAAAAGTTGAAGTCAACCCTAGGTCTTGACCCAATCCAGATCTGGCTCGGACGTTGATGTACACCGGAGTGAGTCGAGGGAGGCTGGAGCGAGCTCGCCGGTGACCGAAGCTGGAGAGGTGGTGCCGGATCCGGAGAGGACGACGGGGCGGCGAGGCCTCGGTAGCCGGTGGCAGTGAGGTCAGTGGTGGCACCGCCAGAGCGGAAGCGGCCGGCAGGTGGCGGCAGAGACGCACCGGCAACTCTGACGGCAGAGGGAGGAAGGCGCGAGATGGCGGCACCCGATCCGGGCCGGGATGGCCTCTCGCGGGCCCTGCGGGCTTCGACGGTGGCGGCGGTGAAGTGGGGCGCGGCCCAGTGATGTGGCACGCAATGATTGGATGAGGGGATGGCGGCAGACGTGTCCGGCGCCGGGCGGACGTGTCCGGCGCGCGGAGGAACGGGAGACTAGGGTTTAGGCCAGGAATTTTGGAGAGGTGCACATATATATAGGTAGAGGGAGCTAGGAGAGTCCAAATGAGGAGCGGTTTTCGGCCACGCGATCGTGATCAAACGACCAAGAGGATGGAGGGGGTTTGGATGGGTTTTGGGCCACTTTGGAGGGGTGTTGGGCTGCAACACACACGAGGCCTTTACGGTTCCTCGATTAACTGTTGGAGTATCAAACAGACTCTAACTGGCATGAAACTTGACAGGTGATCTACCGGTGGTGTACCAAGGCCGCCTGGAAAATCTCGGTCCCTTCCGAGAATGTTTAACACCCGCTCACGAAAAGAGGCAAAAGGGGGTGCCGGAGGACATAGGAGTCTCGGATCGCAAAACGGACAATGGAAAAAATCCTCGGATGCATGAGACGAACACATATGCAAATGAGATGCACATGATGACATGATGTGCAATGCATGCCATGGACAAAATGCAAAACGAAGACAAAACCCAACCATGAGGGAATATCATAACTTAGAGCCGAGAATGGCAAGAGTTGGAATACAAATATGGTAAGTTACATCCGGGGTGTTACAACACTCCACAACTACGAAAGGATCTCGTCGCGAGATCTAGGACTGAAAGAACTACGGATATTCGGAACGGAGGTGGTCCTCGCGTTCCCAGGTGGCTTCTCGGTCAGAATGATGTGACCACTTCACTTTCAAGAATTTGATTGACTTGTTGCGAGTCTTGCACTCAGTTTCTTCAAGAATAGCAATGGGATGCTCATGATAAGACAGGTCTTCTTGGAGATCAATCTTGTCAGGACCCCGACTCGATGCCACATCGATCTAGCATGTAACACCTCATATCGCTTTGCGGCCTCACGCACGGTATCCCCACGGGTGTCGCCTTACCTTTGCCCGGGACCGTTTGCGCATTTTGGCACACGTATATGATGGTGTCGCTAGCATCCATATGATAAAGAGCCCGGGCTGACATGGCTAGTCCTAAACCCAAAGTGGCACTAACTTACAGGGACAGGCATTCATGACCCAGCATCGAACGTGTCGGTCATCAGCGAGTGAATCCAGGCTGTAGCACTGGGCTAACAGGACTCCGGTGAACCGGGCTGTAGCGGGCTAGCAGGACTCCGGTATTCATCGCGTGACATTTCCCCGAAAGGACAGACATAGGATCGAAGAAGGACACATGCCGGCCAGCCTAGGTGTTCCGGAGCAGTAGCAAGCTACCAGGGCTCAGTGGAAGCACTAGGAGACATTTCCCGGTAAGAGAGGCTACTAAGGATAAACAACTAGATAGTCAGATCCCACACATAGCAATACACATTACACGTACGCATAACATGCACGTATGTGTTGTACAACATGGCATCACAGCATAACTCAACAACTCATATAGATAAAGGCTCGGAAGAGCCATCATAGTATTTATTGCAAACAGGGGTCACAAGACCCATCACACAGAGCATACAAGCAACAAGCGGAAGCATTACATGTCTGGGTACAGGCATCTATAAATGAAAAAGGCTGAAGAGCCTGACTATCTACAACATCCGATCAAGATCGTAGCTGAGGTACTAGCTACTAGTCGAAGTCCATGAGAACACTAGTAAGACCGAAGTCTCCGCTGCAAAAACATAAATAAAGCAACATGAGTACAAAGGTACTCAGCAAGACTTACATCAGATCCTATCATACATGCATTTGTATCAAGAGGGTAATGTGGGGTTTAGTTGCAGCAAGCCAGCTTTGACTCTGTGGCTATCCTGTTCTACGACTACCAGAAACTCTGGAGGTGAAACAACGTACACGAGTCCACTAATCACCACACAATACACTACTATGGACTCATCCCCGTCTCCCTACGAGAAGGCCATCCATAGCACACACACTTGTCTTGAGCATTTTAGGGTATCCACTTCAAGTTGTCTATGTACCATGTAAGCATCCAAGAAGTCCATAACCGCGGACCCGGCTATTCGAATAGATCATGTTAACCCTGCAGGGGTGTACTTCTTCACACACGCTCTCGCCACTTACCGCCATGTACACGTCATGTATCTCGGCAACCTTCAAGCGGAAGCCTGGCGAGGGTGTCGGCCACGACCTGACTAACCACACAAGACTCTAGTCCAGGTTTATCGCCTATTCGGGTTCCATCCGCAAGGAGATCCGGCCGGGGTGTCGCTTACGGCCCCAAACGATGTGTATAGGGTTCCCGAGCCCACCAACCGGGTGCCACTCGGTACACCGGGCCACGTGTGCCTAGTCTGTCCCAAGCCCACCCTGCCGGGTGCCACTTGGTAGAAAAATAGCACTACCTACAAACACCAGAAACTAGTTGCGACTCCTGGACAGAGATCAAGTTGGTTAATAAGTCGAGAGGGCTTGGAGCGCCCGGAGCCCAATGTGTGGTAGTATCGAGTCATTGGACAACATACACAGAACTCAGGGCTTAAGGACGGTTCCAGTGAGACAACCCACCATGTACTCCTACATGGCCTCTCACCGCTACCTTTACCAAATCGTGTTCACACACTTCACTCTCAGCATCAGAACATATCGTGACACTCCAATTCATTCCCAATGAACCAGACCTGACACACTCTAAGCAATAGCAGGCATAGCATGGTAGGAACACATCAGTGGCTTCAATCAACTCCTACACATGCTAGTGGGTTTCAACTATTTACTGTGGCAATGACAGGTCATGCAGAGGAATGGGTTCAACTACCACAGCACAAAGTAGCAGATGAATCGTTGTTGTCCTAATGCAATAACTGAGAGCAGGAGCGAGAGAGTAGGGTTTTATCGAAATGAACAAGGGGGGTTGCTTGCCTGGTAAATCAACAAGGGAGGCACTGCTTCACAGACAGGTACTCTGGAACGTCTCCGGAGCAGGACCTATCAAGAAGGAACGGTGCCGGCAATCAATACACAATCATATGCAACAATATGATGCATGAACATGGCATGTAGATGTGATGCTGCTGAGCTAATGCAACTAGTGTTCAATTGGTTTGAAGTCCATTTGAACCAAAGGTTCAAATGCATTTCTAAATTAGGTCTCTTATATATGCCATAATGTGTTTTCTCATATTCAGCATGTATAGGTTGGTTTGTCATGCATGAAACTAGTACAGATGGAAAGATTGCATTTTTCTGATAATTTTTCATATATAAATTATTTCAATCTGAGCTACGGTTGAATTTCTATGAATTTTTGAAGATTAAATCATTTTCTGGATTTTCTGAATTATTTTAATTCCAGAAAATGTATAATTGCGTCAGCATGACGTCATCATTGCATCAGCGGTCAACGCGGCTGTCCAGGTCAAACCTGACGTGTGGGACCCACACGTCAGTGACACTGGGGTTAACAGGGTTAATTAAAAGGTTAGGGGGGGTCGGGCCCACTGGTCAGCGTCAGGGGGGGGGTTAGTTAACGGTGATTAGCACTAAGCTAATCACCTGACGGGCCGGCCCCACCTGGCAGGGCTCAGGCGACGGGGGCTCGTCGCCGGCGACCTCTGGACGCGGCGGAGTCCGCGCCACAGGCCACGGGGACGGCGTCTGAGAGCACCGGGGCGTAGCCCGGGCTCTCGCGCATCTGGTAGGGTAGGTGGAAGCAGCGGGGGAGGCCGGAGCTCGCCGGAGCGAAGCTCGGGGCGGCGGCCGGAGTTCGGGCGCGAGCGGGATCGGGCTGCGGGGCACGGGGAGGCCACCTGAGGGGCTCGGCGGCACCCTCGTGGCACCAGGAGCGCGAAGGGAGGCTTGGTTTGGGCGGAGGCGGGCCGAGACGGCGACGGCGACATGGACGGCGGCGAGAGGCTTCGGCCGTGGTGGGGAGCGGCGCTACGACACGGGAACGGGAGGGAGAAGAGAGGGGAACGGCGGCGGAGCTCAGAAGCATGTCAGGGAGGCGAGGGGAGGCCGGTGGCCATGGCAACGGCGAGCGATGGCGACGGCTGCGCTCGGGTGCGCTCGGGGAAGAGAGAACCAGGGAGGAGGGAGAGCGAGAGGGAGGGGAAAAGGACCGGGGCGGCTGCGTGGCGACGTTCCGGACGTCCAGGCGTCGAGGGGGAGGACAGGCAGGCAGGTGCCGTGGCGGCACGACGGTGCGCACGCGCCGGCCACACGCCCCTGGCCTCCTGGCGCGAGGAGGGGGACGACTGGCGCTAGCCAGTCGGCTGGGCCGGCCAGCTGGGCCGCACAGGGGAGGGGAGGCCCAGGTAAGTCCCTCCTTCCTTTTATTTCTGTTTTCTTTTTTAATTTTCTGACATTTGTTTGATTTAATAAATATATTAAATCGTTTAATTTTATTATGCCAATTTTTGCAGGAGCTGGATATATTATTCCAGAGCTCTTTTATAAATGGCATAATTTTTGGGCCATATTTCATATATATAGAAATATATTTCCAATGCAAATATTTATCGAATTAATCCAAATGGCCAAAATAAATGTCCATGAGCTCCTAAAAATATTGTTTTGATTTTTATCTCTGTCCAATATTTTCAGAGGGCAACATGAGCATTTTCTTGGACCCTTTTGGAGAAATTTTTATTTGGGTCATTTTCAAAAATGATTCTGAGGGTTCCACCAATCCTCATTTCAAATTTAAATGAAATTTAAATATGATGCACAAATAGCTAGCTAGCCTAGGTCATACCAGACTAGGGATGTGACAACTCGCCCCCACTTGAAAGAATCTCGTCTCGAGATTCAGGGGTCGACGGAAAGAAAGCGGGGTACTCCAGTCGAAGACGATCTTCTCGCTCCCAAGTAGCCTCTCTCTCGGAATGATGAGACCACTGAACTTTGAGAAACTTGATGTTCTGACGTCGGGTAACACGCTCTGCTTGATCAAGAATGCGAACCGGGTACTCTCGGTATGTGAGGTTATCTTGGAGATCAAGCGTTTCGTGGTCCACTCCATGAATAGGATCCGAGAAGCAACGCCTGAGTTGAGAGACGTGGAAGACATCATGAACTCGAGAAAGATGTGGGGGTAGTTCCAACTGGTAGGCAACCTCTCCTCGTTTAGCGAGAATGCGAAAAGGACCAATGTAACGAGGAGCCAACTTGCCCTTGATACCGAAACGATGGGTACCCTTCAAAGGAGTAACCCGAAGGTAAGCTTGGTCGCCAATTTCATAAGTCATATCCTTATGATGACGATCGTACTGACTTTTCTGACGAGACTGGGCTGTTTTCAAATTCTCACGAATGATGCGAACTTGCTCTTCTGCCTCCTGGATCATGTCCGGTCCAAAGAATTGTCTTTCACCGGTTTCTGACCAGTTCAAAGGTGTTCGACATCTTCGTCCATAGAGAACCTCAAAAGGAGCTTTCTTGAGGCTGGATTGGTAGCTATTGTTATAAGCAAACTCGGCGAAAGGAAGACATTTCTCCCAATCCATACCGAATGAGATAACGCAAGCTCTGAGCATGTCTTCGAGAATTTGATTGACCCGTTCCACCTGACCACTCGACTGAGGGTGGAAAGCGGTACTGAAGGAAAGATGGGTTCCCATGGCAGTTTGGAAACTCTCCCAAAAATGAGAAGTGAAAAGACTGCCACGGTCTGAATTGATCTCTAGTGGAACACCCTGAAGTGACACTATTCGAGAAATATATAAGTCAGCAAGCTGACCAGCAGTGATACTTTCCCGAACAGGAAGGAAGTGAGCCACTTTGGAAAGACGATTAACGACTACGAAGATAGCGTTATGCCCTTTCTTGGTCCTGGGAAAGCCGGTAATGAAGTCCATACCAACTTTATCCCATTTCCACTCAGGAATAGCTAAAGGCTGAAGGGTGCCAGCAGGTCTTTGATGCTCTGCCTTAACGCGACGACAAACGTCACATTTAGCAATGAACTCAGCGATTTCTCTCTTCATCCTAGTCCACCAGAACCTCTGGCGTAGATCCTGATACATCTTAGTACTACCGGGATGAATTGTGAGAGGAGATTCATGCGCCTCCTTAAGAATCAATTGTCGAAGATGTTGCTTCTTGGGGACCACCAGGCGGTTCCCAAAGAAAACAACACCTCGATCATCTATAGAGAAACTACCAGCAATACCCTTGGCAATGTTTCTCTTGATCCGGGTAATCCCCGTATCATGCTTCTGGGCTTCTAGGATAAGATCCACAAGGGTAGGTTTCGCCACCAAGGTAGAAAGGAATCCGTGAGGAGCAATGTGAAGATTAAGCTTACAGAATTCCTCATGGAGAAGTGGTTGGCCTTGCTGCAACATGAGATTGTTGCAATAGGATTTACGGCTTAGAGCATCAGCCATGACATTGGCTTTGCCTGGGGTGTAGGTAATCCCTAGATCATAATCTGTGATTAACTCCAACCAACGTCTTTGCCTAAGGTTCAAATCTGGTTGGGTGAAGATATACTTGAGACTCTGGTGATCGGTGTAGATCTCGCAACGTTTACCAAGGAGGTAATGTCGCCAGGTCTTGAGTGCATAGACTACGGCTGCAAGCTCTAGATCATGTGTGGGATAATTATCCTCATGTGGATGCAACTGTCGAGATGCATAGGAAATCACATGACGTTCCTGCATAAGAATGCAACCTAGTCCCTGTCATGAGGCATCGCAGTAGATAATAAAGTCTTTAGTGAAATCCGGTGGCACAAGTATGGGAGCAGAAGTCAGGCGCCTTTTCAATTCCTGAAAACTGTGTTCACACTGTGGGGACCACTCAAACTTTTTATCTTTCTTGAGAAGTTCCGTGAGGGGTTTGGCTACTTTGGAGAAGTTTTCAACAAAGCGGCGACAATAGCTGGTTAGACCAAGGAAACTCCTAACTTGTTTAACAGTCTCAGGTGGAGTCCAATCGAGAACAGCCTGAACTCTCTCGGGATTGACAACAATGCCCTTACCAGAGATTACGTGGCCTAGGTAGGTCACTTCTGGCAACCAAAATTCACACTTGGAGAACTTGGCATAAAGGCGGTGCTCTCTGAGTTTTTCTAAAACAAGTCTAAGATGTTCGGCATGCTCTTCCTCGTTCTTCGAGTAAATAAGAATATCATCGAGGTAAACCACGACGAACTTATCTAAGTACTCCATGAAGATGGAGTTCATCAGGCGGGAGAATGTGGCTGGGGCGTTGGTTAGGCCGAAGGACATGACGGTGTATTCATACTGACCATAACGAGTGACAAAAGCTGTCTTGGGAATGTCCCCGTTTCTGATCTTGATTTGATGGTAGCCTAACCTTAAATCCATCTTGGAAAAGACTGAGGATCCAGCGAGCTGATCATACAGGTCGTTGATCCTGGGGAGCGGATACTTGTTCTTTATCGTGACCAAATTAACGGGACGATAATCAACGACCATCCGGTCCGTATCGTCTTTCTTCTTGACAAAGAGGACGGGGCAAGCCCAAGGAGAAGAACTAGGACGGATGAAACCCTTTTGCAAGGACTCATCAAGTTGTTTCTTAAGCTCGGCTAGTTCTAAGGGTGCCATCTTGTAGGGTCTCCTAGCGATTGGAGCAGTTCCTGGGATAAGATCTATGACGAACTCTACATCTCTGTCAGGCGGAACACCTGGCAGTTCCTCTGGAAAGACATCCGGAAAGTCACGGACTACCGGGATATCTTCAAGGTCTGGAAGAGGACTGGCATTAAGGGAATAGAGCTGACGCTTTGCAACTCTAGTGGAGACAATGGCTATCTTGCCAGATGGGTGTGTGAGCTGAACAGACCTGGTGAAACAATCAATCTTGGCACGATGAGCTGTCATCCAGTCCATACCCAAGATGATGTTAATATCCGAAGACTTGAGAGATATCAAGGAAGCAAGGAATGCAAGTCTGTCCACAAGGATTTCATTGCCATAACTTATCCTAGAAGTTTGCCATTTGGATCCAGGAGTTTGAATAAGTAGTGGAGAGCGCATATCACAAAATGACATGTCGTGCAAGTGGGCATAGCTTTCAGAAATGAAGGAATGAGACGCTCCAGTATCGAACAAAACCGATGCCGGATGACAGTTGACAAGGAGTGTACCAAGAACGACATCTGGATCATCATGAGCGGCTTTAGCTGAGACGTGATGCACACGTCCATGTATAGTGGGAGCTGACTTGGCACTGATCATCTTGCGTGATGGCTTACCATGGCCAATAGACTTCTCGGGCTGGGGTGGAGCAACTCTGGTCTGAGTGCAAATACGGGCAATGTGGCCTGGCTCTCCGCACTTGTAACAAATCTTGGAGGTAGGATGTGGACCTGCATTGGAAGGCGGTCCACCAATAGGCCTGGGTGGAGCATACTGCTGAACTTGATGAGGTGCCACATAAGATGGCCTCGATACATATTTGGGTGGAAGAGCGGAGTTTGGAACCCAAATCCGGCGCTTCTGAGAGCTAGAACCGGAAGAAGATCCCAAAGCACGAGTGTGCTTACGAGACTCCTCATAAGTGAGTTGAGCTGTCTCTGCATTAATGGCTTTGTTCACAAGGGCTTGGAATGTATCACAATGATGCAGGTGGAGATCACGACGCAACTTGGGGTTGAGACCCTTCCGGAACCTAGCCTGCTTCTTGGCGTCCGTGGACACCTCTTCTGTGGCATAACGGGCGAGGTTCTCAAACTCTCTACTATAGGCATCAACAGCCATCTTACCCTGGGTGAAACTACAGAACTCTTCTCTCTTGCGATCAATGAGGGCTTCAGGAATGTGATGCTCGCGAAAAGCCTCAACGAAATCCCTCCAGGTGGAAGTCTGGCCAGCTGGAAGCATAGCCTCATAGTTCTGCCACCAAAGACTAGCAGGACCTTCCAGGTGGTGTGCAGCATAGGTGACCTTGTCGCTTTCGGCTACGCTCGCGGAATGCAGCTTATGAGTGATGCTACGGAGCCAGTCATCTGCATCGAGTGGCTCGATGGAATGATGGAAGGTAGGTGGGTGCAAGCGAATGAAGTCATGAATGGTCACAGGCTTATTGGACTGATGTGCGGTGTTCTCCTCGATACGTGCCAACAAACGATTAGACTCACGCTTGTTCCTCTCCATCTCTAGCATGAACTCTGTCAACGAAGGCTGATCAGGAGGATCCTCATCCCTACCATCTCCGTGGTTCTGGCTACGAGCAACGGAACTTCGCTTAGCTGATGACATCCTGAGAAACGAACCAAGGACGGAATCAGCATCAACTATGGACTGTAGAATGTAGGACAAGGAATTAGTATCTCTCGAACTCCTAGGGAAATTTCGGCAGCATAACGGCAGTAAAATGCTCAGAATGAGACATCCTACTAAAAACGGGGTGGTAACATACTCATCAACATTACTCAAGGTTCTGAGATCATACTAAGCAGACTACACCGGAAATACTCAAAACTAGGGTATGACTCTGATCAACCAATCCTATGGAACTACGGAGTAGTAACACGTGATCCTAATAGACGGAAGAGAAGCCTAGTTCCTTAACCCCGTCGGAAAGATAGGACGACTCAGATCAGAAGGTCATGAGGTATAAGGAGTAAAAAGAACCTTACGTTCCAACCCACAATCAATTCCCTTACATAACTAAAGATTTTCTAGACTCAACTTCGACCAGTATGGCTTGGTGAACCTATAGGCAGTCAGGCTCTGATACCAATGCTGTCAGGACCCCGACTCGATGCCACATCGATCTAGCATGTAACACCTCATATCGCTTTGCGGCCTCACGCACGGTATCCCCACGGGTGTCGCCTTACCTTTGCCCGGGACCGTTTGCGCATTTTGGCACACGTATATGATGGTGTCGCTAGCATCCATATGATAAAGAGCCCGGGCTGACATGGCTAGTCGTAAACCCAAAGTGGCACTAACTTACAGGGACAGGCATTCATGACCCAGCATCGAACGTGTCGGTCATCAGCGAGTGAATCCAGGCTGTAGCACTGGGCTAACAGGACTCCGGTGAACCGGGCTGTAGCGGGCTAGCAGGACTCCGGTATTCATCGCGTGACATTTCCCCGAAAGGACAGACACAGGATCGAAGAAGGACACATGCCGGCCAGCCTAGGTGTTCCGGAGCAGTAGCAAGCTACCAGGGCTCAGTGGAAGCACTAGGAGACATTTCCCGGTAAGAGAGGCTACTAAGGATAAACAACTAGATAGTCAGATCCCACACATAGCAATACACATTACACGTACGCATAACATGCACGTATGTGTTGTACAACATGGCATCACAGCATAACTCAACAACTCATATAGATAAAGGCTCGGAAGAGCCATCATAGTATTTATTGCAAACAGGGGTCACAAGACCCATCACACAGAGCATACAAGCAACAAGCGGAAGCATTACATGTCTGGGTACAGACATCTATAAATGAAAAAGGCTGAAGAGCCTGACTATCTACAACATCCGATCAAGATCGTAGCTGAGGTACTAGCTACTAGTCGAAGTCCATGAGAACACTAGTAAGACCGAAGTCTCCGCTGCAAAAACATAAATAAAGCAACATGAGTACAAAGGTACTCAGCAAGACTTACATCAGATCCTATCATACATGCATTTGTATCAAGAGGGTAATGTGGGTTTAGTTGCAGCAAGCCAGCTTTGACTCTGTGGCTATCCTGTTCTACGACTACCAGAAACTCTGGAGGTGAAACAACGTACACGAGTCCACTAATCACCACACAATACACTACTATGGACTCATCCCCGTCTCCCTACGAGAAGGCCATCCATAGCACACACACTTGTCTTGAGCATTTTAGGGTATCCACTTCAAGTTGTCTATGTACCTAAATAAGCATCCAAGAAGTCCATAACCGCGGACCCGTCTATTCGAATAGATCATGTTAACCCTGCAGGGGTGTACTTCTTCACACACGCTCTCGCCACTTACCGCCATGTACACGTCATGTATCTCGGCAACCATCAAGCGGAAGCCTGGCGAGGGTGTCGGCCACGACCTGACTAACCACACAAGACCCTAATCCAGGTTTATCGCCTATTTGGGTTCCATCCGCAAGGAGATCCAGCCGGGGTTTCACTCACGGCCCCAAACGATGTGTGTAGGGTTCCCAAGCCCACCTCGCCGGATGGATCTATGCTTGGTACACCGTGCCACTGGTGCCTAGTCTGTCCCAAGCCCACCTGGCCGGGTGCCACTTGGTAGACTACTAACACTACCTACAAACACCAGAAACTAATTGCGACTCCTGGACAGAGACCAAGTTGGTTAATAAGCCGAGAGGGGTCGAGTTACCGGAACCCAATGTGTGGTAGTATCGAGTCATTGGACAACATACGTAGAACTCAGTGCTTAAGGACGGTTCCAGTGAGACAACCCACCATGTACTCCTACATGGCCTCTCACCGCTACCTTTACCAAATCGTGTTCACACACTTAACTCTCAGCATCAGAACATATCGTAACACTCCAATTCATTCCCAATGAACCAGACCTGACACAACTCTAAGCAATAGCAGGCATAGCATGGTAGGAACATATCAGTGGTTTCAATCAACTCCTACACATGCTAGTGGGTTTCAACTATTTACTGTGGCAATGACAGGTCATGCAGAGGAATGGGTTCAACTACTGCAGCACAAAGTAGAAGATGAATCGTTGTTGTCCTAATGCAATAACTGAGAGCAGGAGCGAGAGAGTAGGGTTTTATCGAAATGAACAAGGGGGTTTGCTTGCCTGGTAAATCAACAAGGGAGGCACTGCTTCACCGACAGGTACTCTGGAACGTCTCCGGAGCAGGACCTATCGAGAAGGAACGGTGCCGGCAATCAAAACACAATCATATGCAACAATATGATGCATGAGCATGGCATGTAGATGTGATGCTGTTTGAGCTAATGCAACTAGTATTCAATTGAATGAAGTCCATTTGAACAAAAGGTTCAAATGCAACTCCAAAAATAAGTCTCTTAATATGCCATAATGTGTTTTCTCATATTCAGCATGTATAAGTTGGTTTGTCATGCATGAAACTAGTACAGATGGAAAGATTGCATTTTTCTGATAATTTTTCATATATAAATTATTTCAATCTGAGCTACTGTTGAATTTCTATGAATTTTTGAAGTTTAAAACAATTTCTGGAATTTCCTGATTTAATTTAAATCCAGAAATTATATATTGCGTCAGCATTGAGTAAGCATGACGTCAGCAGTCAACTGGGCTGGTCCGGGTCAAACCTGACGTGTGGGACCCACACGTCAGTGACAGGGGGGTCAAACAGGGGTTAATTAACTTAATTAACAGATTAGGGGGGGCGGTCGGGCCCACTGGTCAGTGTTAGTGGCTAATTAGGTTTAGTTATTATTTTTTTTAACTAAAATTAGCAGGGCCTGGCCCCACTAGTCAGCAACCCTGGGGGGTCAAATCCCAGGTCAAACAAGTCAGACCCGCCGGCGGTTAGTCGCCGGCGAGGCCTGAACGCGACGGAGGCTGCGGAATCGTCGCTCCGGCGACCAATCGTGCGGCGGAGAGCACCTACGCGAAGCCCAGGCTCGCGAGCATCCTGTGGCGCCCTCTGTTTCACCAGAAACGGCCTACATCACCGGCGGCGACCACTTGGGCGGCGACCGGAGTTCGGGATAGCGCGGGCGTGGGGCTGCAGCTCGCGTTCGAGCGAACGGAGGGCACAGGCGGTAGCTACGAGGCAGCAGGAGCACATCGAGCTACTACGCGAGGCGGAGGTGCTCGGGGGCACGGAGCTCGCCGGCCATGGCGGACGGCGGCTTCGGGCGCTCGCGGGGCAGCGGCTACAGGGCACGCGCGCGAGAGAGAGGTGAGGGGAAAGGAAGAGGGGCTCACGGCGGACTCGCAGAGCAGGCCGGTGTGCTCGGGGACGTCCTGCGTCCGGCGAATCGACGGCGATGGCGGCGAGGTCGATCTCCGGCGTCGGTGGTGAAGAAGACAACGGCGTTGGCGATGGAGCGCGTCCGGAGGTGCGTGGCTTGACGAGGAGGTAGAGGGGGTCGAGGCGGAGCTGGGAAGCGTGTCAGGGAGGCGAGGGGAGGCCGGTGGCCACGGCAACGGCGAGTAATGGCGGCGGCTGCGCTCGGGTGCGCTCGGGGAAGAGAGAACCAGGGAGGAGGGAGAGCGAGAGGGAGGGGAAAAAGGACCGGGGCGGCTGCGTGGCAACGTTCGGTCCATCCAGAGCGGCGCGGGGAGGACAGGCAGGCAGGGAGGGAGGAGGCGTGGCGCGGTGGCCCGCGCGCGCGCCGGGCACGCTCCGTTCCCCTGTCGGGAAGGAAGACGACAGAGGAGGGGAGCCAGGTGGGCTGGGCCGCCTCCTGGCTGGGCCGGCCTGCTGCTGCTGGGCTGCGCAGGGGAGAGCCCCAGGTAAGCACAGGTGAGGTTTTCCTGTTTATTCCCCTTTTTCTATTTTTTCTGACATTTGTTTGGTTTAATAAAAATACTAAACCATTTTATTTGCTTATGCCAATTTTTGCAGGAGCTAGATATATTATTCCAGAGCTCTTTTATAAATGGCATAATTTTTGGACCATATTTCATATATATAGAAATATATTTCCAATGCAAATATTTATCGAATTAATCCAAATGGCCAAAATAAATATCCATGAGCTCCTAAAAATATTGTTTTGATTTTTATCTCTGTCCAATATTTTTGAGGGCATCATGAGCATTTTCTTGGATCCTTTTGGAGAAATTTTTATTTGGGTCATTTTTTTAAAAAAGATTCTGAGGGTTCCACCAATCCTCATTTCAAATTTAAATGAAATTTAAATATGATGCACAAATAGCTAGCTAGTCTAAGTCATACCAGACTAGGGATGTGACAAATCTCTTCGAAGTTGATGGTGCGGTCAGGAGTCTTGAAACACTTGTGAAGTTGAGACACGTGAAACACGTCGTGCACATTTGCAAAGTTGGACGGAAGCTCAAGTTGATATGCGAGGTCGCCTCTTTTGCCAATGATCTTGAAATTACCCACGTATCTAGGGGCAAGCTTCCCTTTGATACCGAAGCGACGAGTACCTTTCATTGGAGAGAAGCGGAGGTAGACATGGCCTCCTATCTTGAAAGCCAAGTCACGATGCTTGCTATCATAGTAACTCTTCTGGCGCGATTGCACGGCTTTGAGATTTTCACGAATGACTTTGCACATTTCTTCAGCATGTGTGATCAAGTCATTGCGAAGAAGTTGGCTTTCACCAGTCTCTAACCAGTTAAGAGGAGTACGACACTTTTTGCCATAGAGAATCTCAAATGGGGCCTTTCCCGAACTCGCTTGGAAGCTATTGTTGTAGGAGAACTCGGCATATGGAAGACAATCTTCCCACTTCATACCGAAAGAAATGACACAAGCCCTAAGCATATCTTCAAGAATTTGATTTGCTCGCTCGACTTGTCCACTAGTTTGAGGATGGAAGGCTGTGCTAAAGCGAATGCTGGTGCCCATGGCCTTCTGCAAGGAATCCCAGAACTTAGAAGTGAAAATGCTTCCATGATCTGAAGATATCAACAGCGGAATGCCGTGTAAGGAGACAATCCTGGAGGTATATAGCTCTGCCAACTGAGCTGATGTGATAGATTCTTTGATAGGAAGAAAATGAGCCACTTTTGTAAGCTTGTCGATGACAACAAAGATATCATCATTTCTGCGCTTGGACTTGGGAAATCCAGTCATGAAGTCCATCTCAATATGATCAAACTTCCATTCTAGAATGGCAAGAGGTTGGAGGAGACTAGCTGGTCGTTTGTGTTGTGCTTTCAGTCTTCTGCAGACATCACATTCATTCACGAACTGAGCAATCTCTCGCTTCATTCGAGTCCACCAATACGACTGCTTGAGGTCATGGTACATCTTTGTACTTCCAAGATGAATAGAAAGGAGTGAATTGGGAGCCTCGTTCATAATGACTTTACGAAGGTCACCCTTAGGAACAACAATTCGATCCTCGAAGAATAGAGTATCTTTGTCATCAAGGCGATAGCACTTGTACTTGGGTTGTCTCTTGGCAATACCAATCTTCACCTTCTTCACCATGGCATCAAGAAGTTGTGCCTCACGAATTTGATCTTCCAAAGTAGGAGAGACTTGGAGGTTGGCAAGAAATCCTTGAGGAACAACTTGGAGATTAAGTTTGCGGGAAGCTTCACAAAGATCCGGTTGGAAGGGCTTGAGAATCAAACTGTTGCAGTAAGCCTTCCTGCTCAAAGCGTCAACAATGACATTGGCCTTGCCTGGAGTATATTCAATTCTCGGATTATACTCTTGAATCATCTCGATCCAATGAGTCTACCTGAGGTTGAGGTTGGGTTGAGTGAAGACGTACTTGAGACTCTTATGATCAGTGAAGATGTCCACTTTCCTTCCCAATAAGAGATGTCTCCATGTTAAAAGAGCATGGACAACTGCCGCCAACTCGAGGTCGTGAGTGGGGTAGTTCTTTTCGTTGGGATTCAATTGGCGAGAGGTATAGGCCACAACTTTCTTCTCTTGCATTAACACAACACCGAGACCTTGCAGGGAAGCATCACAGAAAACCTCAAATGGTTTGGATTCATCAGGAGGAGTTAGAACTGGAGCTGTGATTAACTTCTCTTTGAGGGTGTTGAAAGCGACGTCACATTCAGGTGTCCAGACATACTTAACATGCTTCTGGAGGAGGTTGGAAAGAGGCTTCGCGATCTAGAGAAATTCTCGACAAATCTTCGACAATAGCTTGTAAGACCAAGGAAACTACGGAGCTGCTTCATATTCTGAGGCGGTTCCCAATTCACAATTGCAGACACCTTTTCAGGATTAACAGCTATGCCCTTGGCGGAGATGATATGCCCATGGTAGAGAACCTCATCGAGCCAAAACTCGCACTTTGAAAACTTCAAATAAAACTGATGTTCTCTGAGTTTTTCCAGCACCAATCTCAAATGCTTGGCATGATCCTCTTTGTTCTTGGAAAAGACCAAAATATCATCGAGATACACCAAGACGAAGTCAATTGTGTAAGGGTTGAAGATGAAGTTCATCATGCGAGAGAATGTTGGAGGAGCATTGACGAGGCCGAAAGACATGACAGTGTATTCATAGGAACCATAGCTTGTTCTGAATGCTGTCTTGGGGATATCTTGTTCACGAATGCAAATCTGATGATAGCCCATACGGAGGTCAAGCTTGGAGAATACTTGAGCACCTTTGAGTTGTTCGAAAAGCTCATTGATGTTGGGAAGTGGTTACTTGTTCTTTATGTTCTTCTTGTTCAATGGGCGGTAGTCGACACAAAGTCGGTCTGTGACATCCTTCTTCTTGACAAAAAGAACACCACAACCCCATGGAGAAGAACTCGGTCGGATCAGACCCATATGCTCTTGTATATCGAGTTGTTTCTTCAGCTCCTTCAACTCTTCTGGTCCAAGCTTGTAAGGATGTTTGCAAACAAGTTCCATGCCAGGCTCAAGATCGATGACGAATTCAACTGGCCGGTGAGGAGGCATTCCTGGAAGCTCTTCTGGAAAGAAGTCTTGATATTCACAAACGATTGGAATCTGAGAGATGGCATTCAACTCGCCCTTCTCATTGAATCTTCCTGACAGCACAATCAAGCTGAGCCTTGTGCTTAGAAAGCCAGTCCATGCCGAGAATTAGATCAATATCCGAGTTACCAAGAACAATTGGAGAGGATAGAAACTTATAGTCTCCAAACTAGAAGTCATAAGCTTTCCGGGAGAAACAACTTGCATGACTTTGGATAAAACCTCTGTGTCAACATTGTGCTTCAATGCAAATGGGAATGACATGAAATAATGCGATGCACCAGTATCAAAAAGAACTCTTGCAGGAATATCATTAACAGGAAGATTACCCATGATCACTTCTGAAGAGTCCTCTGCCTGAGCTGCGTTCATCATGTTAACCTTTGCAAACTAGGGATTATGCTTGACCACTGCATTGCTGGTAGATCTCACAGGAGGAGGAGGCGGAAGGCGCCTCTGGTTGAAGCATTTGTTCGCATAGTGCCCTTTCTGCTGACACTTGTTGCACGTCACCTCTGAGAGCAGACGGTGATAAGGAGCACTTGACCTTGGAGCATGAGACTGCGCTTTGTTCTGATAGCCTGGGTTGGATGGGTGGGAAGAACCATTGCCACCTTTACTCTTCTGCTGATATGACTAGCGGAACGGAGGAGGAGGAGGCAACCAGAACTTTTGCTGCCCAACTGCCACTTGAGTTGAAGAAGAAGAAGGAGTTGCATCCCTGGCTCTCTTCTTAGTAGCATCGCACTTAAGCTGAGCGGCTTCTTGCTTTAGTGCCATGTTGTAGAACTCATCATACTTGGTCGGCTCAAAAAGCACGAGAGCTAGTTGCATATCTCCTCTGAGGCCACCTATGAATTGATAAATCATGTTGTTCTCGTCAGGGACGTCTTGTTTGGCGAAGCGAGCGAGCCTCTGGAACATGATGTTGTATTGGTAAACAGACAAGCTACCTTGTGTCAGATTGCGGAACTCCTCACGCTTACTCTCAACAACACTTTGAGGAATGTGGTGAGCTTTGGAGTCTCGACGGAGATCATCCCAGGTAACCACACGACCTCCTCTGGAATCTTTGTATTGTTGATACCACTCAGCAGCTTGGTCTTTGAGTTGGAACGAAGAAAACTTGACAAAGTCCTCAGGCCTGACATTGCTACACTCAAAATGTTTGCAGATATCCACGAGCCAATCGTCAGCATCTGTGGCCTCGACACAGTTACTCAAAGACTTCGGCTGGTTTGTTAGGAACTGGTTGAGGGTACCAAACTGAGCTTGATTGTTCCCATGGCCTTGATTTCCTTGCTTGCGCTCTTGCAAGAGTTGCATAAGCATCTGCGTGTTGGCGTTGGTGGCAGCCATGATAGCTTGCCATGCCTCTAGAGGTGGACGTGGTGGCGGTGGTTCCGGATTCTAACGCGTTGGAGGAGCCATCCTGAAGAGGTTGACATCCGTTAGCATCTTGAAAGACATATATTCAAGCTGAATCAATGGATCGAAATTGCAACATATAGCCTTAACATTCGAACAAGAATGAACGAATGAATTCCAAAGTAAATGATCACACTTCCATAAATTTAGAAGCCACTTAGATAGAGGTAGAAGAATAAAACAACAAGGTACGGATATGAACAACTAATTGGTATGGATTACCCAATCACAAACCAAATATCCGCGGAAGAAATACTATAGCTACATGAATTCCCACCTATGAAACTCCCGAAACTTTCTGGTTATGCAATCGGGTGTTGGGGATACAGGGGAAGCATAATATCTCACCCCAAAACTAGAAAATCCTACGTCCGGCTGTATTCATCCTTCAACACATAACCAAGAAACCTTCGGAAATCATTTACCTCAACCTTCAAAAAACATCCGTTATACAAGTTATGGCAATACTCCCGAACTCCCGCCCGAGTACTGGGTGGCGTCGAGGTTATCTCACCAACAACTGCTTAAAGGAGATTTTCGATGTCGGTGAAAACTCAGGTATTCCAGAATTGCAACGATAAAATTGTGACGACAACACCTCGGAGCTCAACTCCCCGGGACACTGCCACAACCCCTAAATGTCAGGAGGCACCAAGAACAATGTTCTCGTCACAAAACCATCGAAACGATTCCAAGATACCCGCGTGATCCTAAATTTTTTTTTGTGAAATTTGAGAAGATAAGAGTCAAAACTCTACATCAGGATGCCTCACCAGAGCGACGAAGGGACTGAGGAGTAAAAAGAATCCTACTCTCTGATATATATATATAATCCTATAAGACTCAAAACATTTTGTTAGACTCAACAACGCCAGCGATTCGATCAAGCAGGGGGCTCCTAAGTCGGGGAAGGCTCTGATACCAACTTGTAACACCCACGATGCGGCTATATCTCCCACGTATCGGAGCACGACTTAGAGGCATAACCGCATAGTAGGCATGTCGCAAGAGGGGTAATCTTTACACATCCCATGTACTGAATAAGAAAGAGATACAGAGTTGGCTTACAATCGCCACTTCACACAATACATAAATATAGCATTACATCATCCAGAATACAATCAAGGTCCGACTACGGAACCAAAATAAAGACAACCCTAAATGCATAAGATCCCCGATCGCCCCAACTTGGCTCCACTACTAATCGTTTGGAAAGGAAACATAGTAACGTCCTGAATCCTCGTCGAACTCCCACTTGAGTTCGGTCGCATCCCCTGTACTGGCATCATCGGCACCTGCATCTGGTTTTGGAAGTAATCTGTGAGTCACGGGGACTCAGCAATCTCACACCCTCGCGATCAAGACTATTTAAGCTTATGTGTAGGAAAGGTAGTGAGGTGGAGCTGCAGCAAGCACTAGCATATATGGTGGCTATCTTACGCAAATGAGAGCGAGAAGAGAAAGCAAAGCACGGTCGAGAAACTACAAAGATCAAGAAGTGATACTGAAACTACTTACATTCAAGCATAACACGAGACCGTGTTCTCTTCCCGGACTCCGCCGAAAAGAGACCATCACGGCTACACACGCTGTTGATTCATTTTAATTAAGTTAAGTGTCAGGTTCTCTACAACCGAATATTAACAAATTCCCATCTGCCCATAACCGCGGGCATGGCTTTCTAAAGTTCCAATCCCTGCAGGGGTGTCCCAACTTAGCCCATCACAAGCACTCCTGGTCAACGAAGGATATTCTGCCTCCCATGAAGACCCGATCAGAATCGGAATCCCGAGTACAAGACATCTCGACAATGGTAAAACAAGACCAGCAAAGCCGCCCGATGTGCCGACAAATCCCAATAGGAGTCGCACGTATCTCGTTCTCAGGGCACACCGGATGAGACATCCTACGAGTAAAACCAAACCTCAAGTTGCCCCAAGGTGGCCCCGCAGTCTACTTGTTTCGGACCAACACTCAGAGGAGCACTGGCCCCGGGGGGTTTAAAATAAAGATGACCCTTGAGTCCGCGGAACCAAAGGGTAAAAGGCTTAGGTGGCAAATGGTAAAACCAAGGTTGGGCCTTTCTGGAGGAGTTTTATTCAAGGCGAACTGTCAAGGGGTTCCCATTATAACCCAACCACGTAAGGAACGCCAAATCAAGGAACATAACCCCGGTATGACGGAAACTAGGGCGGCAAGAGTGGAACAAAACACCAGGCATAAGGCCGAGCCTTCCACCCTTTACCAAGTATATAGGTGCATTAAAGTAAACAAGATATAATAATGATATCCCAACAATAAACATGTTCCAACAAGGAACAAACTCCAATCTTCACCTGCAACTAGCAACACTATAAGAGGGGCTGAGCAAAGCGGTAACATAGCCAAACAACGGTTTGCTAGGACAAGTTGGGTTAGAGGCTTGACATGGCAATATGGGAGGCATGATAACGCATGTGGTAGGTATCGCGACATAGCAATAGAGCGAGTAACTAGCAAGCAAAGATAGAAATGATTTCGAGGGTATGGTCATCTTGCTTGTAAAGTTCTCCGAGTTGACGTAAGCTTGATCCTCATAAGCGTACTCAACGGGTTCCTCGATCACGAACTCATCTCCCGGCTCTACCCAAGGCAAGAACACAAGCAAAGGAAACCACAATCAACCACGGTGCAATGCGCAAGCAACATGATGCAAAACATGGCATGCTATGCGAGATGGGATATGCAATGCATATGCGTGCTTCGGAAGGAAAAGAGTGATCAATTCATTAACATGGCAAGCCAAGTGCTCCGCTTGAGAGATGAGTTGATTTTGGTCGAAATTGATATAAAGATCACCGGAATCGGATGCACGGTTTGCAAATGGCAAGCAAAACAAGAATGTCACAGTTCTGCGATTAACAGCACGATGCCATCCAGAATGCAACAAGAAATTAAGCTACTGCACTCCAACATAGAAACAAAGCACATGGCAGTGATCAGCTCAAGATTCTTGACAAAAGATGAACACTGAGCTACAGCTAAATCACAAAATAGCAGGTTCAAACAAGCATGGCAATAGTGCAAAAGTTATAAGCTTCACAGACTTGGTGAAATACTAACATGTCAGGATTTAACATCAGGAAGCAATATTTAGAGCAAGATAACAACATGATACGGGATCATAACATAGCAATACAAGGCATGGAATCAATCTAATCAAAGCATATAACAAAAGTCCCTTACTGACCATAAGCCAAAAAGGATCAGAAGATAGGATGGCACCCATGTAAACATAGCAAGTTTCGTTAACAGATTCAGACTTAGCAGAAAACTGGACATGGCAAAAACAGAGTTACGAAGGCATGTTTCCGAGCTCTATGCACTCAACACAAGGCATTGCATGACAAACTAAGCATACTACCAGCAAGAATACATGATCAAGAAGCCAAGCAAAGTAAGAACAAGCTCATAGTATGCATGGATCAACTACAACAACCTTGGCAAAATTGATTAACACGTAAACAATCTGCCAGGAACATTTTATAGCAAAAGTAGAGCAAGATTGAGTCATGCTAGGGTACTCCATAAATGCAAACAGGGACATGGACGGATAGATAATAACCATATGCCCAAATCTTCCTTACTGAACATACTCAAAAGAAGAATGGATCTCTCTGAAGCAACAAGAACACATGGCATAAAATTAATAGCAGAGCAAAGCCTTAGTGAAATTCTAAGTCTCTGAATTTAGCAACATCACGAGAGCTACTTTGCATGCTTGTGCTAGTCACCACATTGATCACAAAAATACATGGCATACACCCCTGTAAAGATGGCATGGCATAGCCTAAAACACTTGTAGGGCTCATAGGCATATACAGCACACAATAATCATGGCAAAAATGACAAAAGCTCAAGATCTGTTAAGAAACAGGAACTAACATTTTATAGCACTCTTGCAATAGTCATTTGGGCATCAAGATATACTCAAAAAAGCATGGTGCAATGGGACAAAATGAAGAGGACATCTAGGTGAACATTTTGATATAAGGCACACACAAAACGGAGCTACGATGATAGAGCTATGGCATGATCAATAGTGCTCCAGGATGTAACAATAAAAGACTTGGAGGAAAAGTTGAAGTCAACCCTAGGTCTTGACCCGATCCAGATCTGGCTCGGACGTTGATGTACGCCAGAGTAAGCTCGCCAGACTTGTAGGGGACGGCTGCCGGAGTCGAGGGAGGCCGGAGCAAGCTCGCCGGTGACCAGAGCAGGAGAGGAGGCGCCGGATCCGGAGAGGACGACGGGGCAACGAGGCGCCGGTAGCCGGTGGTGGTGAGGTCTGTGGTGGGCATCGGCAGAGCGGAGGCGGCCGGCGGGTGGCGGCGGAGACGCGTTGGTGACTCGGGCGGCGGAGGGAGGAAGGTGCGAGGCGGCGGGGTCCCTCGCGGGGCGGCAGCGCCCGATCTGGCACACAACAATTGGAAGAGGGGACGGCGGCGGACGTGTCCGGCGCCGGGCGGACGTGTCCGGCGCGCGGAGGAAGGGGGAGACTAGGGTTTAGACCGTGAATTTTGGAGAGGTGCACATATATATAGGTAGAGGGAGCTAGGAGATTCCAAATGAGGAGAGGTTTTCGGCCACGCGATCGTGATCGAACGACCGAGAGGATGGAGGGGGTTTGGATGGGTTTTGGGCCACTTTGGAGGGGTGTTAGGCTGCACCACACACAAGGCCTTTACGGTTCCTCGGTTAACCGTTGGAGTGTCAAACGGACTCCAAATGGCACGAAACTTGACGGGCGTTCTACCGGTGGTGTACCAAGGCCGCCTGGCAAATCTCGGTCCCTTCTGAGAATGTTTAACACCCGCTCATGAAAAGAGGCAAAAGGGGGCGCCGGAGGACATAGGATTGTCGGATCGCAAAACGGACAATGGGAAAAATGCTCGGATGCATGAGACGAACACGTATGCAAATGAGATGCACATGATGACATGATATGCAATGCATGACATGGACAAAATGCAAAATGAAGACAAAACCCAACCATGAGGGAATATCATAACTTAGAGCCGAGAATGGCAAGAGTTGGAATAAAATATGGTAAGTTACATCCAGGGTGTTACAGAAGACTATATGTTGCAATTCTTATCCATTGATTCAGGTTGCCTATCTATCTATCATGGTTCTAACGGATGTCACCCTCTTCAGGATGGCTCCTACAACGCGTCTGAATCCGTACCGCAATGATGGGGATCAGGCGAACCCTCCACCTCCGCCACCTCCTCCGCCTTCGGAGGCATGGCAAGTTGTTATGGCAGCCACCAACGCGAACACCCAGATGCTTTTGCAACTCTTGCAAGAGTCAAATAGTTTCTTGCAAATCAGCCAAAGTCTTTCAGTAATTGTGTCGAGGCCATGGACGCCGATGATTGGCTCATGGAAATCAGCAAGCATTTTGAATGTAGCAATGTCAAGCATGAGGACTACGTCAAGTTCACTTCTTTTCATCTCAAGGACCAAGCAGATGATTGGTATCAGCAATACAAAGATTCCAGAGGGGCTCGACCGATTACCTGGACTAACTTCTTCCGAGAATTTTGAGCTCATCACATTCCAACAAGTGTTGTTGAGAGCAAGCGTGAGGAATTCCGAAATCTCAATTAAGGAAGCATGTCCGTGTATCAATACAACATCCAGTTTCACAAGCTTGCTCGCTTGGCAAAGCAAGACATTCCTAATGAAAAGAGCATGATCTATCACTTCTGGGGTGGCCTCAGAGAGGATCTGTAGTTAGCTCTCATTCTTATTGAGTCTACTCAGTTCGATCAGTTCTATAACATGGACCTCAAGCAAGAAGTTGTTCAGCTCAAGTGTGAGGCTTCAAAGAAGAGAATCAGGGATATAGTTCACTCGTCTTATTCCTCACAAGTGGTAGCTAAGCAATAGAAGTTCTGGCTTCCTATGCCTCCTCTGTTTCGTCATCCCTACTAGCAGAAGAACTCATGTGGCCGTGGATCTTCCGACTCACCCATCCCAGGCTATTAGAACAAGTCTTAGACTCAGGCTCCAAGGGTAGCTGGTCCTCCTCCTCCACCTTTCCGTCCGCTTTCAGAGGTCACTTGTCACAGGTGTGGCTTGAAAGGTCATTACTCAAACAAGTGCACCCAGAAGCGCCTTCCGCCTCCTCCTCCTGTGAGGTCTTCAAGCAATGCAGTTGTCAAGCACAATCCAAAGTCTGCAAAGGTGAACATGATGAATGCAGCTCAAGCAGAGGTTTCTTCAGAAGTGATCATGGGTAATCTCCCAGTTAATGATATTCCTGCAATAGTTTTATTTGATTCTGGTGCATCGCATTCTTTCATTTCAAGACCTTTCGTTTGGAAGCATGACTTGTTTTCACGAGTACTATTGGAGCCGTTGCATGTCGTTTCTCTAGGTGTTTTGATGAGCTCTAATGCATTCATTCCGAATGTGACCATCAAGATGGGAAATTATAAATTCCTGCCTTCCGCAATTGTTCTCGGCGACTCTGATATTGATCTAATTCTTGGTATGAATTGGCTTTCTCAACACAAGGCTGCTCTAGATTGTGCAGCTAGGGAGATTAAATTGATGCACCCTTCTGAGGATGTGATCATCTATGCCGCTCGTGATGAAACCATTCGGTTGTTCTCTCTCAATGAGAAGAGCGAGTTAGATGCAATTTCTCAGATTCCATTTGTTTGTGAGTACCAAGATGTCTTTCCAGAAGAGCTTCTGGGTACGCCTCCTCACTGACCAGTTGAGTTCGTTATCGATCTTGAGCCCGGTACTGAACCCGTTTGCAAGCGTCCATATAAGCTTGGACCAAAGGAGCTGAAAGAATTGAAGAAACAACTCAATGAACAAGAGCATCTGGGTATGATCAGACCAAGATCATCTCTGTGGGGTTGTGGTTTTCTTTTTGTCCATAAGAAGGATGGCACGGACCGACTTTGCATCGATTACCGTCCATTGAACAAGAAGACAATAAAGAACAAGTACCCACTTCCCAACATCAATGAGCTATTCGAGCAACTCAAAGGTGCAAAGGTGTTTTCCAAGCTTGACCTCCGTATGGGTTATCATCAGATTCGCATTCGTGAAGAAGATATCCCTAAGACAGCATTCAGAACAAACTTTGGTTCTTATGAATATATTGTCATGTCTTTCGGCCTTGTCAATGCCCCTTCAAAATTCTCTCGAACGATGAACTTCATTTTCAACCCCTACACCAATGAATTCGTCCTGGTGTATCTTGATTATATCTTGGTGTTCTCCAAGAATAAGAAGGATCATGCCAAGCATTTGCGATTGGTAATCGACAAGACCGGAGAGTATCAGTTCTATGCTAAGTTTTCCGAATGTGAGATTTGGCTTGATGAATTTCGTTACCTTGGCCACATCATCTCCGCCAAAGGCATTGCTATTAATCCGGAGAAGGTTTCTACAATTGTCAACTGGGAACCTCCTCACAATGTCACGCAGCTCCATAGTTTCCTTGGTCTTGCAAGCTATTGCCGAAGATTCGTTGAGAATTTCTCAAAGATTTCAAAGCCTCTTTCCAACCTCCTTCAGAAGCATGTCAAGTATTCCTGGACTCCTGAGTGTGACGTTGCTTTCAACACTCTCAAAGATAAGGTTGTCTCAGCTCCTGTCCTAACTCCTCCTGATGAGTCCAAGCCATTCGAAGTTTTCTGTGATGCCTCATTGCAAGGTCTCGGTGCAGTGTTAATGCAAGAGAAGAAAGTTGTGGCCTATAATTCTCGTTAGTTGAAGCCCAATGAAAGTAACTACCCCAATCACGATCTTGAGTTGGCGGCAGTTGTCCATGCATTGATGACATGGAGACATCACTTGTTGGGAAGGCAAGTGGACATTTTCACCGATCACAAGAGCCTCAAATATATCTTCACTCAACCCAACCTCAACCGCCGGCAAACTCGTTGGGTCGAAATTATTCAAGAGTACAACCCAAGTATTGAATATACTCCAGGTAAGGCGAATGTGATTGCAGATGCTTTGAGCAGAAAGGGTTATTACAACAGCTTAATTCTCAAGCCATTCCAACTGGATCTTTGTGAAGCTTTCTGCAAGCTCAACCTCCAAGTTGTTCCTCAAGGTTTTCTTGCCAACCTTCAAGTCACTCCAACTTTGGAAGACCAAATTTGTGAGGCACAACTCCTTGATACCATGGTGAAGAAGGTGAAACATGCTACCGCCAAGGGCTTACCCAAATACAAGTGCTATCGCATTGATGACAAGGACACCTTATTCTTCGTGGACCGGATTGTGGTTCCTCAAGGTGATCTAAGGAAGGTCATAATGAACGAATCGCACAATTCTCTTCTTTCCATCCATCCGGGAAGTTCGAAGATGTACCATGACCTCAAGCAATCGTATTGGTGGACTCGAATGAAGCGAGAGATTGCTCAATTCATGAATGAATGCGATGTCTGTCGAAGGGTGAAAGCAGAACATCAACGACCAGCTGGTCTCCTCCAACCTCTTACTATTCCAGAATGGAAGTTTTATCATATCGAAATGGACTTTGTCACTGGCTTACCAAAGTCCAAGCGTGGGAATGACGTTATCTTCGTTGTCATTGACAAGCTTACAAAAGTGGGTCATTTCCTTCCAATCAAAGAATCTATCATGGCAGCTCAGTTGGCAGAGCTATACACCTCCACAATTGTCTCGTCGCACGGAATCCCGCAATTGATCTCTTCAGAGGGCGGAAGAATTTTCACTTCTAAGTTATTGGACTCCTTCCTGAAGGCCATGGGCACCAACATTCGCTTCAACATGGCTTTCCATCGTCAAACAAGTGTCCAAATCGAGCGAGTCAATCAAATCCTCGAAGACATGCTCAGAGCTTGTGTCATCTCTTTCGGTATGAAGTGGGAAGATTGCTTCCCACATGCCGAGTTCTTCTACAACAACAGCTTCCAAGCAAGTTCGGTGTAACGCCCTCGATGCGGCTATAGCTCCCACGTGTCGAGGCACGACTTAGAGGCATAACCGCATTGAAAGCAATGTCGCAAGTCAGGCAATCATTACAACATCCCATGTAATACATAATAAAGGGGGAGATAACATAGTTGGCTTACACTCGCCACGTCACATCAGAGTACGTAAATAACATTCATCAAACAAGCACTCATGGCCCGACTACGGCGCCAAAATAGAAAAGACCCCCAACATGCGACAAGGTCCTGAATCGATAACCCCAACTAGGCACCACTACTGATCATCCGGAAAAGATACGTAGTATCGCTGAGAGTCCTCGTCGAACTCCCACCTGAGCTCGTAATCGTCAACTGGAGCAGAATCACCTGGACCTGCATCTGGAGTTGTAGTATCTGTGAGCCACAGGGACTCAGCAATCTCACACCCACGCGATCAAAACTATTTAAGCTCATAGGAATGGATAAGGCAA